>NC_058403.1:118227742-118522787 GCF_002201575.2 Neomonachus schauinslandi
CCGAACCACATGTAGGAAAAGACATCTTCATAAGTAGGAGTAGTGAGAAGACAGCTTCAAGCCAGAGTCACTGGACACAGAGAGCTGGGGATTGGGGACACAAGGACACACACACACACACACACACACACACTCAGACATACATCAGGATGATTAACAGGTAAGCTGCGTCTGGAAGAGCTCCCCCTCCCTCAGCTTGTACCAAGCGGCAGTCAACAGAGGCTTATTTCCCAGGCTAATACGCAGTAATGATGCCTACTAGGGTGGCAGAGCGGTGCTCTGTCACAGGTAGTCGCTGGCCCTCAGGAGGGAAGGAGAGCACGCACACCAGAAGACAAGCAAGCAGCAGGCTTGCCCCTCGGCAGCTTGTCCTGTACCTCCCTCACAACCACTGGCAGTAAGCTTCCGAACACTCAAGCAGGTGAACAGAGTGTAAAAACACACAGATGAGCAAATCACCAAAAAGATCACCAAATGATGAGGGAAATCAGCACCCTGAAAGAGAGACACAGATACAACAAAGAGGATAACATCTGAGGAAATGAAGGATACAATGAAGTACCTCTGGGTACTGATCTACATGGAGTAGCACCACAGAGATTCCAGAGAATTTAGTAATTTTGCAGGAAGTTTCTATCTTTAGATTTGTTGAACACACAAAGCAATCACATACCCTAGAACTGCTGTATTTGTTCATTTCTGGGCAAATTATAACATAGCATATGTAGAGAAAGTATATTGCTCCCAGGCACATATATTATCATGATGTCATTGGAGTTAACTTCACAGTTACTAGTGTTAACTGAAATGAATTGCAAGGTGATTAGATTTTACTGAGGACTCTCCAAAAATACAGTACAAAAGGACAAAGAAAGAGAAAGTTAAAAAAGTTAAGAGCCATGATGGATGAATGTATAAATTTTAATACCTAATAAGAATTCCAGAAACAGAACAGAAAGAGTGTTCAGGAGAAAACGACCAATGAAAATGTCCCAGAGATAAACAACAGAAATCTCCAGACTGAAAGGATCCAACAAGTGCTGAGCAGCACGGAAGGAAAAAGTCCATAACCTCACACTGGGGAGTAAAATATTAGAACTTGTAAAGAAATTCCTAAGAGTTACTAGGGAAAAGAATCAAGACACAACCAGACTGACATCAAAATTCTCACTAGCAACAATGGAAACTAGCAAACCATGGAGTAGTATCTTCAAAGTTCTCAGGGAAAATGATTTTAAATTGTCTATCATTTAAGCGTAAGGGTGAAATAGACTTTAAAAAAAATATGCATGGACTCAGAAAATTTACCAGCCATAAACCCTACTGAAATAATTCTTTGAGAAAGCACTCTTGCAAAATAAATAATAAATGCAGGAAAAGGCAAATATGTAAGAAATAGTGCTGAGCAAAGAAATCAGCAAAACTGACAAACATGGATAGAAAATCATGCAAGAATAATGTAAGAAGGCAAAAGAAAAAGAGAACCTAGTCTTACAGTTCCATATGACTTCATTAAGGAGATGCTTGGGAAAATAACAAATTCAAAGCAACCTATTATTCTTTTCCTAAGTGAATGGGGGCTTTGATTAACTGTAGACATTAAGATAAACATGTAAGTTTAAATTTGTCTGTTAACAATCGTAGAGTACAAATAGGATGCCCAAATTCTCTCACGGGGGGGGGGGGGGGCGGGGCGGGGAGAAAGCATGCAATCAAGGGCTTGATTAGTCCAATAAAAAGGCAGGAAAGGAAAAATAAACCTAATAAACAGAAAAGCCTAGTAAACAGAAAATACAAAACAAAGCAGTAATCACAGTAATCACAATAAATGTGAGTGCATTAAATTTCCCCTTAAAGGGCACCTGGGTGGCTCAGTTGGTTAAGCGTCTGCCTTTGGCTCAGGTCATGATCCCAGGATCCTGAATTTGAGCCCTGCATCAGGCTCTCTGCTCAGCGGAGAGCCTGCTTCTCCCTCCCCGCTGCCTGCAGCTCCCCCTGCTTATGTTCTCTCTGTGTCAAATAAATAAATAAAATCTTTAAAAAAAAAAAAAAAAGATGAATGAAACCCAGTTTCAGTTAAAATTTCTATTACCTCTTCAAAAAGTTGAACCTAGAGTTACCATGACTCACCAATTCCATCCCTAGGCATATATACCCAAAAGAACCAAGAAACATTATATCCACACAAAAACTTACATAGGAATATTCAGAGCAGAATCATTCATAATAGGAAAAAACTGGAAACAATCTGTTCAACTTTTGAATGGATAAACAAGATCTGGCCTATATCCATACAATGTAATATTATTCAGCCATAAAAGGAATAAAGTACTGACTCATGCTATATCATGGATGAGCTTGGAAGACATTATGCTAAGAGAAAGAAGCCACTCTTAAAAGGTTATATATTTTATGAGTCCATTTATAGGAAATGCCCAGCATAGGCAAATCCATAGACATAGAAAGTAAATAGATGGTTGTTGGGAGCTAGGAGAATGGAGGTATGGAGAGTGACTGCTAATGGGCATAGGACTTCTTTCTGGGGTGAGAAAATGTTCTAGAACTAGTGATCTTACAACTTGGTGAATATAACAAAAAAAGCTTTCTGGGATTTGAAGTAGGAAGGACTGTGTTAAAATCAAGATAAATTTGAGAAGTTTGAGAAGTGACTTCTTAAAAAATATTGAATTTTCAAATCCACAAACATGATGTACGCCTTTTACGTCTTCTTTATTTTATCTTAGCAATGTTCTGTAGTTTTCAGTGCAGAAGTCTTGTACTTCTCGGGGCGCCTGGGTGGCTCAGTCGTTAGGCGTCTGCCTTCGGCTCAGGTCACGATCCCAGCGTCCTGGGATCGAGCCCCGCGTCGGGCTCCCTGCTCCGCGGGAAGCTTGCTTCTCCCTCTCCCATTCCCCCTGCTTGTATTCCCTCTCTTGCTGTGTCTCTCTTTGTCAAATAAATAAATAAAATCTTAAAAAAAAAAAAAAAAAGAAGTCTTGTACTTCTCTGGTTAATTTATTCCTAATTTTTTTTTTTGGGGGGGGAGGGCTACTGTAAATGGTATTTTAAAAATTTCATTTTCTAACCATTTCCTTCCAGTGTATAGAAATACAGTTGATTTGTATATATGAATCATGTATCCCACGGCCTCACTAAATTCATTTATTGGTTCAAGTACTTGTTTTGAAGATTCCTTAGGATATTCTACGTATGCCTCCCCTGCCCCCCCTTTTTTGGCCTTATTACATTACAACCTCCAGGACAATGTTGAGTAGAAATGATCTAAGTAGATAATCCTTGCTTTGCTCCTGATCTTGGATATCATGTTCTCTTTATTGTATTTATTGATATGACTGTGTTTAAGCTATCATTTTGCTATTTTTTGTTTCATTTTGTTTCCCATTTACTGCATCTGATCTTTGCTCCTCTGTTCTTCCTCTCCTGCCACATTTATTTATTTACTTTTTGGGTAAGGGAGAGGCGATGGGCTATACTTTTTTCTAAAAATGTTTTTGTTCTAGCAATTATAGTATACAGCCCTCATTATGGTCTACTTAAAATTAAAAAATTAAAATTATTGTGTCACTTCACATAAAATGTAAGAGCTTTGCAAATAATTTACTCCAGTCCTATATTTTCCATCTACATTTGTTATAAACTGTGCAATTAAATGTTACAAATTTTGCTTATTAAACAGTTGCTTTTTAAGGAAAATGAGAGAAAAGACATTCTTACATTTACCTACATATTTACCATTTCCAGTGTTCTTCATTCCTTCCTGTTGATCTAAGTTTCCATCTGGTGTTATTTCACTTCAACCTGAAGAATTTCCTTTAGCGTTCCTACAGTGAAAACCTGTTTGCAATGGAGTCTCCCAGCTTTCATTTACCTAAAGGATATTTTCATTTTTAAAGTAAATTTTCACTAGAATTCTAGGTTGAGAGTTTTATTTTCTTCAGCATTTTAAAGAGGTCATTCTATTGTCTTTTTGCTTTGGTTGCTTCTTATGAGAAGTTAGCTGTCAAGCGCATTGTTGTTCTCCTGTATGCAATTTGTCTTCTGTTCTTCTGCTTTTGAGATTTTCTGTATCTCTTTGGTTTAATTTAATTACTATATGTCTAAGTGTGATTTTCTTTGTATTTATCACACCTGGAGGTCACTGAGTTTCTTAGATCTTTAAAATAATGTTTTTCACCACATTTGAGGCCATTATTTCTTTAAATATTTTTTCTGCTCTACTCTTTACTCTCCTGACACCAACCAGGCACAAGTTAGGCTGTCTGATATTGTTCCAAAAGCCACTGAGGTTCTATCGTTTGTTGTTTTTTTTCTCTCCTAGTCTTTTTTCTCTGTGTTCCCAGATTGGATAATTTCTACTAATCTACCTTCAAGTTCCCTGAACTTTTCTTTAATATTTCAGTTGAAATATTGCACTTCTAGATTTCCATCTGATTCCTTTTAATAGTTTCTAATGTTTCTTTTGCTGAAATCCTTCGTTTCTTTACTCATGACTATCTTTTACATCAAGTCCTTCGAGTACTTGTAATACCTTTAAAGTTCATGTCTGTATATCCTATTTTACCGTTTCTTCTCAAACTTGTTAATGTTTCACTGTATACTGGACATAAGGAATGACACACTGTAGAGACCGTATTCAGTTACCTTCCCTTGAACAGTTACATTAGTTAAATCACTCTGAGACTTGGCTTTATACCTTGTTCTTAATCTTAGGACAGTCTTTACTGCTGAGCCACTGCCTTTTCGCTATTTCAAAATGAAAACCCCAGGGTGTTCATGAAGCCCTTCTAAAATTCCAAAATGTTTCTCCTGGGGAGAAAAGGAATTGAAATTTCTGTTCATCTTTTTAAGTCTTTCTTGTTACTACTTTTCAGTAGCTTCTTTGAACTTCCCCCTTGCATAAGCAGTTGAAGAGTCAACCAAGGATTTCCAGGGAGTTCATATACAGATTGGAAGGCTCATCCTCTTTTCCCTCAATTTCCAGCTCCTCTGGCAGTCTTGAACTGTATCTTCTAATACCTCAAGCCAATAAAACTGTGGCTTCCTACTTGAATTTCAGCCATCTCACACTGCACAGGCTAGGAGTGCCTTCAGAGAGAAAAGCCATATAATAATATTCCAGCATGTCTCCCATTTTTGAGGGTCAAATCCTTCAGAGTTGTCTTATATAGTCTTCCAAGTTGTTATCTATGAAAGAATTAGTCTAATACTGACACACTTCATTTTATTGTGTGTTGCTTTATTGCACTTCACAGATACTGTGTTTTTTTAATAAATTGAAGGCCTGTGGTAACCCTGCATCAAGCAAGTCTATTGGTACCATTTTTCTTGCTCTTTTTGTGTCTGCGTCACATTTTGGTAATTCTCACATCACAATATTTCAAACTTTCCCATTATTATTATATTTGTTATGGTGATCAGTGATCTTTGATATTACTACTCTAATTCTTCTGGGGTACCATGAATTATGCCCATATAAGACAGCAAACTTAATTGATAAATGTTGTGTGTGCTCTGAATGTTCCACCAACCAGCCATTCTCCCATGTCTCTCCCTATCCTTGCTCCTCCCTATTCTCTGAGACACAACAATACTGAAATTAGGCCAATTAATAACCCTACCATGGCCTCTAAGTGTTCAAGTGGAAGGGAGAGTTGTACATTTCACTTTAAATCAAAAGCTAGAAATTATTAAGCTTAGTGAGGAAGGAATGTCAAAAGCCAAGACAGGCCGAAAGCTAGGCCTTCTTGTGCCAAACAGCCAAGTTGTGAATGCAACAGAAAAGCTCTTGAAGGAAAGACATTCCTTTCAAAATATTAAGGCTCCTGGGTGGCTCAGATGGTTGGGCGTCTGCCTTCGGCTCAGGTCATGATCCCAGGGTCCTGGGATCGAGCCCCGCATCGGCTCCCTGCTCAGCGGGAAGCCTGCTTCTCCCTCTCCCTCTCCCCCTGCTTGTGTTCCCTCTCTCGCTGTGTCTCTGTTAAATAAATAAATAAAATCTTTAAAAAAAAAAAAAAATTAAGGCTCCTGACAATGTACCCAGTCACCCAAGTGCTCTGATGAGGATATACAACGAAATTAGTGTTGTTTTCATGCCCGCCAACACAACATCCATTCTGTAGCCCATGGATCAAGGAGTAATTTTGACTTTAAAGTCTTAATAGTTAACATTTCATAAGGCTATAGCTGCCACAGATGGTGGTTCCTCTGAAGGATCTGAGCAACATAAACTGAAACCTTCTGGAAAGGACTTACCATTCTAGATGCCATTAAGAACATTTGTGATTTGTAAGAAGTCAAAATATCAACATTAACAGGAGTTTGGAAGAAAGCTGATTCTAGCCCTCCCTGATAACTTTGAGTGGTTTAAGACTTCAGTGGAGGAAGTAACCGCAGATGTGTTGGAAGGAACACGAGAACTAGAGTTAGAAGTGGAGCCTGAAGATGTGACTAACCTGCTGTAATTTCAAGGTAAAACTTTAATGGATGAGGAGTCTTATTATGGATGAGCAAAGAAAGTAGTTCTTGAAATGGAATCTATTCTTGTGAAGCCGCTGTGAAGACTAGTAAAATGAAAACAGGACTTGGAGCATTATCTAAACTTAATTGATAAAGCAGTGGAAGAGTCTGAGAGGATTGACTCGGATTTTTTTTTTTTTTTTTTTTTAAGATTTTATTTATTTGACAGAGACACAGCGAGAGAGGGAACACAAGCAGGGGGAGTGGGAAAGGGAGAAGCACGCCTCCTGCTGAGCAGGGAGCCCAATGCGGGGCTCGATCCCAGGACCCCATGACCATGACCTGAGCCGAAGGCAGTCGCCTAATGACAGCCACCCAGGCACCCCTGACTCGGATTTTGAAAGAAGTTCTACTGTGGGTAAAATGCTATCAAACAGCATCACATGCTACAGAAAAATCATTCATGAAAAAAGAGTCAACTGATGTGGCAAATTTCATAGTTGTCTCATTTTATGAAACTGCCACAGCTACCCAACCTTCAGCAATCACCACCCTGAGTAGCCAGCAGCCAAACATCAAGGCAAGACCCCTCCACCAGCAAAAAGATTACAACTTGCTGAAATCTCAGAAGATGGTTAGCATTTTTTTAAGCAAAGTATTTTTAAATTAAGGTATGTACATTGTCTTTTTTAGACATAATGCTATTGCACATTTAATAGACCACAGTAGAGCATAAAGATAACTTTTATACACATTGGGAAGCCAAAAAATTCATTTGACTCACTTTATTGTGAATAAGCTTTACTGTTGTGGTCTGGAACCAAACCCACCATATCTCTGAGGTACGGCTGTACAAGCCCCTTCACTACTGAGAACTCATGGGTCTGTTTTTAAAAAAGTAACTTCATCAGTGTAGTTGTGTAAGCTCAAATCCTGGGAGTTATCCTTGTCTTGCCTTTCTCTCACTCTTGATATCTGATCCTTTAGCAAAACACCTGAGTACTATCTTTCAAAAAATCCAGAATGTGAGGGGTGCCTGATGGCTCAGTCGGTTAAGTGTCTGCCTTTGGTTCAGGTCATGATCCCAGGGTCGTGGGTTCGAGCCCCGCATCGGGTTCCCTGCTTGGTGGGAAGCCTGCCTCTCCCTCTGCCTGCTGCTCCCCCTGCTTGTGCTCCCTCTGTGTCAAGTAAATAAATAAATAAAAACTTAAAAAAAAAAAAGATCCAGAATGTGATCCACTTTTATTGCCTCCACTGCTACCAACTGGTCCAAGCCATTATCTTTGCTCCCCTGAATTATTACAATGCCTCTTAACTGGTCTCCTCGCCCCCTTCATTCTATTCTCCACGTGGTATGAGTGATTGATCTATTAAACCATAAGTCAAATGATGAAATTCCTCTCTTTAAAGCTCTCCAATGCCTTTCCATCTTTGACTCAGAGTAAAAGTTTTAGAATGGCCCACAAAGCCCTAAAAATATCTAGCTTCTCCATGACCTTTTTGACCTAAGTTCCTAGGACTACCCCTTTTACTCTTTTTTTCCCCCTTAGCCACAAGAGCTTTCTCTTATCTCTTAAATACTCTAGGCATGCTTCTGTTTCAGGGCCTTTGTACTGGCTGCTGTTAACTATGCATCACTATTAACCCCAGATATCCACATGACTCACTCCCTTATCATCTTTAGGTCTTTGTTCAAATGACTTTCTTAGTGAAGCCCTCCCTGGCTAGACTTTTTAATACTGCAACTCTCCTCATAAGCCTATCATTCTCTCTTCCCTTTCTCTGCTTTATTTTTGTCCATCTCATTTCCAATATACTATATAATTTTTTTGTTCATCATCTATCATTTAAAATTTCACAAGGGCAAAAATTTTGGTATGTTTTGTTTACTACTGTTTTCTCTAGAGCCTAGGACAGCATCTGGCACATACTAGGCACTCAATAAAATATTTGTTGAATGAATGTATGACTGCAACAATGGTGTTCTTTAGCTACCAAAGAAAAAAATGCTGCAGAACGCAGTGTGTAAAAATATGAGCAGGTGAGGGGTGCCTGGGTGGCTCAGTCGTTAAGCATCTGCCTTCGGCTAAGGTCATGATCCCAGGGTCCTGGGATCGAGCCCCCATCAGGCTCCCCGCTCGGCGGGAAGCCTGCTTCTCCCTCTGCCACTGCCCCTGCTTGTGTTCCCTCTCTCGCTGTGTCTCTCTCTTCAAAAAAAAAAAAAAAACTTAAAAAAAAAAAATATGAGCAGGTGAAAACGAATTCAACCTAAATGTATTGAGATTTGTTTCAAACATCATCAAAGTTTCTTTTATATTGTCCATAGGCTATATGAACTGGAACATTTGATATCACATGAAAGTTGTGTACGCTGTATGTATCTGTGTATATCAGGTCTCCCAAGAGTGGACAATACCTAACCAAGTTTGGAGAACACAGAATGGATTTCAGAGATGAATCTGTTAATAATCTATTATTAGTACTCTTGGTGGAAATTTCAGAAACCTAGAGCAATGGTTCTTAAAGTAATTCAGCTGATAATATATCTGGAAGACATGGTGCTCTTTGAAGAACACCATTTATTAAAAACATTTACGACATGGTTTAACGAAGGTAGTAAAAAATGGTCCCTGACATTGAGGATCTTACAGACTAGAGGAAGAGACAGACAAAAGTAAGGACTACATGGTGTGACAGGAGTTATTCCTAAGGTGATAAAGAAACAGAATAAGGGAATAGCTCAACTGAAGTGGCTAGAGGCTTATAACTGACTTCCATAAACAGCTGATAATTGATCTGAGGCTTAAAAGGACAACAAATTACACAGGTGAAGAAGGAAAGAAAGGAATTTCTAGGTATAGCATATGCAAAAGCATGAAGGTAAAAGAGCACATGTTAAAGAGGCTGCAAGTCAATAACTCATTTGATTTCAGCATACAACTAGAAGAACTTTTACTTATAGAAAATGACTACACTGCAATATAGCAATATAAAACCATAATTACAAGCACACATTCATAAAAAACTGTCAATATAATCATGACCGACTGCTGAGTGCCCTATAATACTCATTTGCCACACATTAATCTAGTTGTATTGAAGATAAATTGCATACTATTACTTGTGAGTGATTACCTAAGCAGGCATCTAAACCTTAACAACTTACTTAGGAAAAACCCTTAAAATTGAGAACATTCTATTAATTCCTTTTCCAGTAAAATGGGAAAAGACCATACTATTTGATTCTAAGTGATAAAAATACTTGGTTCAGAATACTAGTGGTCCAGTAAGAGGCAGAGTGAAAGACCCAATGATTTAGAGCCATTTATAGAAAATCTGGAAGAGACTCTTTCAGACACCAAAGTCACATAGCAAGTGTAGCAAGAGATTTAACTAGGAGTCTTGGCTATCCAGCAACAGCAAGGAAACAGGAAGTAAGCTAAACATTTGCTTGAACATTCAGAGACTCCAATGGAGCCCATGCATTTCCTCCACATAGGAAAGTCCTTAAATCTTTCATCAGAGGCTTTTAATCTTAAACATAATTTTAACAAACACAGTACCTGTATCCTCATTCAGTGTATCTGTGGTAAAAAATTGAGCTGGGTGATGAAGGTGGGAGTGACATGTTACATTATGGTTCACTGACAGCATAAGGAATTTAAAGTAACAGCCTGAATATAAAGGGGATAGAGAAAAACTGTATAAAGCAAACACAGGAACATAAAAGCACAGCAGTCCAAGGCATTTAGCTGGGGAGTAAACAGCTGCACATACCCATAAGCAGGTCTGAAAACACCACTAAATCAAAGCACTACATAATAAGTAATATTATCAATGACAGCCCCAAGTCATCTAGAAAATGTTAACTTACGTTCAATGAATTCTTTTTTAGAAGGCAGGGAAGCATGTAATACATTTTGGAAAAATCCATCAAAATAGTTAAAACAAAAGGCATGGATGCTTAAAACTGTAGGCTTTGATACATAATCTTGAAACTTCATATAATAGAGCTTATTCCTCCAATGTCATTCCAGTAGGTTAAATTTCTTAAGGCCTGAAAACAATGTAATTTCTAATGTGTCTATTTTATACCTACAGCAGCCTAATCACTCTATAGAATTTTATCCTCATAAGACCACTAGTTAGAACAGAGGTTCTTAAGAACTGTAGATGAACTTTGATCTACAAACCCACTGAAAGTATACGCAAAATTTTGTGTCTAGTCTGTATGTGCATTTTTCTGGAGGAAAAAGGCCAAAGCTATCACCTGATTCTTAAAGTTCTAAGCCAAAAAAGACTTTAGAATACAACTTTAGATTAGAAAATACTTTAAATGAGGAAAAAACAGCTAATTTATTCATGGAGAATGACTAAATTAAATTTTATTTCAATGTACTGTTAATGTAAACATAACTAGCATATTATGACAGCTACTTTTTTAAAGTTGCTATATATGTGAGAGCATTTATATAGTATTCAACATAAGCTATAACTTCTAAAACATTGCCATAACAAATTATCTGGGTGCTTAAAAATAAAATGACTTTGGTTTCTTATATCTTACTAATACATTTGGCTATATGTAATCATTTTGGTAGAGCCATAATAAGGAATTATGAAACAATTTTTCTTATCACTCTACTCTTCAAAAATCTCCACTGAAGCATTCTACTTAGTTGAATCTACATTCTCTTGAAAGCACCCAATTGCTGGTGTTTGTTATCATTTCAGAATTTACAGCAGAAGCTCTCCTAACAGATCTTTACCTAACAGAGCTAGTGTATTAACATGTACACTGTAAAACATAACAAACGATACTCATGGGATGCTGAGTGCTTGTGGTTAACTAGGCTACTATCTGTTAAGCCTGCATCCTTCTGTTTCCGTTGGTTAGGCTGTTTTGTTTATCAGCTCCGCTGGGTTGTTCCCAAACCTATTTATGCGATTTTTCCATGTTATAATAATTTACTTAAATATATGTAGAGTGACAAAATAAGTGCTCCCTACTAAGAGGTTTACTGTTTACTTGAAAATCAGGTGAGTGCTTTGAGAAGCTTCAAAAAAGGAGATCCACACCCATATAAATAAAGTTAATTTATATGCGGGTGACACACCTATAAAAGAGTAGGGGTGACTATCATGAAATCTAATAGGATTCTGTACTTGGATTGCATTTTCAAGTATTTAGGTTCTAGATTCACTTTGGAGAAATCAACCAGAAAACTGATGCATTCTGGGTATATTTGCACAAGAAAGACAAAGGGGAAATCCAATCTATAGATCCATGTTCAAAGAAAAGATCTTGATTCTCTATCAAAAGATTTGGTAAACAAATATATATATATTTAAGATATATATGTACCTTTTTGTCTGTTTTTAAATGATTCTTGCTTTCAGTGAACATCTTTGTATCCTGATCATCGTGAATAAAGGGGATTCTACTAAATGTGATCCATGATTTAGTTATTAAGTTCTTCTTGCTAAGATACCAGAAGGAGCTAATGGCCTTCTGTGGATCATTTACCCCAAAGGAATGAACTTAAAAAGTGGAATTTTAAGCACCGTGTGAGTCCACTCAGGGACAAACTATGCCTTTCTGAATCCCTCAAATCACACTGTAGGAAGATGGCTTTCTTTATCCAAACAGCCCATTGTGCTTTCTCATTAAATCATTAGGTAAATCTTTAAAATTTCCATCTTGAAGTTAGCTTGGCCAACAGTCTAGAATGAATCTGATAATTGTAGAAGGAATCACAATCTGTGGTATGACTGTTGAAATTTTTAGCTGATGCTATCCAGCAAACCACTGAAATACTTTCATTTATTAGATACTGATTCTTACCAATTTGGCTCTGAGAGTTAAAAGAAACTTCCAAGTTCTGGATAACTGGAATTTACCAGAGATTTTTTAGAAAACAGAGCATGTGAGGAAGAAAAATGGAATTTACATGGTGTCACTTGTCCAATATTTACTGCATTCTTTTTTTTATTCTTATGTTAATCCCCTACATTACATCATTAGTTTTAGATGTAGTGTTCCATGATTCATTGTTTGTGCATAACGCCCAGTGCTCCATGCAGAACGTGCCCTCCTCAGTACCCACCACCAGGCTAACCCATCCTCCCACCCCCCTCCCCTCTAGAACCCTCAGTTTGTTTTTCAGAGTCCATCATCTCTCATGGTTTGTCTACCCCTTCGATTTCCCCCGCTTCATTCCTCCCCTCCTGCTACCTTCTTCTTCTTCTTTTTTTTCTTAACATATATTGCATTATTTGTTTCAGAGGTACAGATCTCAGATTCAACAGTCTTGCACAATTCACAGTGCTTACCAGAGCACATACCCTCCCCAGTGTCTTATTTATTGCATTCTTAATGTGTGTGTATCACTGTGAGAAACTATACACTGCAGTAATATTAGTAAAAAGGTTTGCCAGAGTTATATTAAGCAGCAAAAAAATTATCTTCACTGAGAACCAGGAAAAGGCCCCAAAATAAAGCATAAACACAACTACCTGGCTGTTTGTGGTAGGTGAGCTCTCTGCTTGTTAAGCAGAACCACCGTTTCTTGAAATTCTTTTTCCCGATCCGAGTTCTTCCCTGAGCTCTTTTATACATCTCACTGCCAAAACGACAGATAGGAAAATTTAGTTACAAATATTAAAATAGTTCATCCAAGACAAAAACTGTTCTTTAACTTTAAATGACATTAAAGGCTGTGTAAGATCATATTAAGTATATGAAAATGTCTTTGTCATCTATAACTTCTGCATTTATTTTGGCCATGCTAAGGGAATAAAGTCTTTAAATTAATATTTAAATGGTGCTATTCAGAACTAAAAGGGCCAAACTTTAACTCAAGTTCCCCTTTAACTTCCAATGATAACACTACTTCAAGACTGAAGAGTGCTATTACTTTTTAAAAGTACTCTAATATCCATAATCTCATTATATTTACAAAACTACTCTAGGACTGCATGAACAAGGAATCATGCCCATGTGGCATAAAGTTTATATGACAGTGTGACTTACCTGATGGATGTTACTTAAGCAGTTCTAACACAGAACAAAACCCAGGTTTCCTCACTTCCAGACCCATGCTTTTTGTACTATGTAACATCTATACTGACACATGACTTTAATCTCTAAATTCATTAAATTACCCTTCTTTCAGGTGCACAGGCTCACTCGTACCACTGGATTCTTTAGTTTCAGTAGATGAAATTTCATCCAAGAACTAAATAGGGAAATGGGCAAAAATTACACTTTATGATAACATATATCAAAAATTCAATTTATCTTAAATATCACGGATAATATTGTAAAGTTCTTCTTTAAGGAATACACATAATTGTACCTTATAAAGCAAAACACATATTTAATTGTAGAGGAAGTCCTAAGTTACACAATGGATAGGTGTTCTAAAGAGTTTATTCTCAAGTTACTTAAAACCCAGAATATGTTTTTCCCTATAGAAACAGATCAAGTTACAATCCTTAAACTACCATTCTGAAATCTATAAAGCTCTGAATAAAAAGAGTTGTTTTTGTTTTTTGATTTACAGTAAACTCATTTGGGGGCACAACTTAATCTGAACTACCAAAGGTTATTTATAGTCTGTATTTATCTTACTTAATGTGAATATTCATACATTGTGCTCTATAATGTATTTGATTATGGGGTGCTACCTCAGGCTCCATGGGGGTATAATACATAGCACAGACCTATTATCTTTTAAAACTCTGAAAAACGGAATTCTGAAATATTTCTGGTCCCAAAGATTTTAGATCTAGGATTGTGAAACCTATATTATATGTCAGGATCACCAAATTATGGTTCAGTGGCCAAATTCAACCTGCAGCCTATTTTTTGTAAGGCCTCTGAGTTAAGAACAGTTTTTATATTTTTTAAAGGGCTACAAAAACAAAGAATATGGGACAGAGCCCTTATATGGCCAGCAAAGCCTAAAATATTTACTCACTGGCCCTTTACAGAAAAGATTTTGCTGAATTCTATTATGTATAACTGACTGTAGCCCTGAGAGACAGTATTCCACAAATTATGAATGAAATGTAATTGGGTTCTCTGGAATAATGTGGAAATCTAATCACCATTTATAAACTTCCCAGGGAGAATGGGAATGTGGTGGCTCAAGAAATTTTGGAGTACCCATCTCTAGTAATGGCAAGCCACTCTTTTTTTTTTTTTTTTTAAGATTTTATTTATTTATTTGAGAGAGAGAGAGACTGAGAGAGAGAGCACATGAGGGGGGGAGGGTCGGGAGGGTCAGAGGAAGAAGCAGACTCCCTGCCGAGCAGGGAGCCCGATGCGGGACTCGATCCAGGGACTCCAGGATCATGACCTGAGCCGAAGGCAGTCGCTTAACCAACTGAGCCACCCAGGCACCCGGCAAGCCGCTCTTGAGAAGAGCAGTTAGCTTCATCAATATGCTACCTTGACTGGTTAAGAGCTTCCTGGCATGTGGCTGTCTCTTCATAGGAAAGAGAAATTATTATTTCAAGGAACAATTCTTGTTCTTAGAGAGGAATTCTATTTTGTCCCATAAATGAGCTACCTCTTTGTCTAGTCCTTGCTTTTTCCTTTATACTTTTCTATGTCGTCCCACTTGGAACTAAAAAAAAAAAAAAAAAAGTACATTCATGACACTGAGGCACATGCGCCTAATCTAAAGTAGAATTTGTGGGGAGTCATATTCTCTCAAGACTGGCTTAAGATTGCCCACTAGAAGCCACACTTATAATTTTTTCCAATGTTTACTTCTAGCACGTAAGAAGGAAATCTTGGTAAATGAAGGAACGAGAACAGAGCTTCTTTTGCATTATATGTGGTGATACAGAACAGGTATATAAGGGAACTAAATGGAATGATGTGGATGGAACTAGAGGGTATTAGCTAAGTGAAATAAGTCAATCACAGAAAGAAAATTATCATATGATCTCACTGATATGAGGATTTTGAGAAACAAGACAGAGGATCATAGGGCAAGGGAGGGAAAAATGAAACAAGATGAAACCAGAGAGGGAGACAAACCATAAAAGACTCATCTCAGGAAACAAACTGAGAGTAGCTGGAGTGGAGGGGGGTGGGAGGGATGGGGTGGCTGGGTGATGGGACACTGGGGAGGGTATGTGCTATGGTGAGCACTGTGAATTGTGTAAAACTGATGAATCACAGACCTGTATGTACCCCTGAAACAAATAATACATTATATGTTAATAAAAAAAAAATGGGGCACCTGGGTGGCTCAGTTGGTTAAGCGTCCGACTCTTGATTTTGGCTCAGGTCATGATCTCAGGGTTATGAGGTAGAGCTCCTGCTTAAGATTCTCTCTCTCACTCTTCCTCTGCCCTTCCCCTGACTCTCTCTTGCGCACTTTCTCTTTCAAATAAATAAAAATCTTAAAAATACATATATACAAGGGAACTAAACAAGTGTCCTATCACATCTTCAGTTCTTATAGATGGACCATCCACTAATGGAGGGTAAGAGACATACTTGAATATTTTTAGTATTTGCCTGAAAGCACTGATTTATTTGAAAAATATTATTTATTTATGATTATTACATTTATTATTTCTTATATTTATAAGGAACTATGTATGGGGTAAATACAATTATATAAAGTGAGAGAAAACACAATAATTAAGATGAACTACGGGGAGGGTGAATATAGGTCCCAATTTGCTCAGGGCCATCCCTGTCTACAGCTGTGGTCCCAACATTATCAACAGTACTCATTTTCACTTTTTTTTTTTTATTTTAAAGATTTTATTTATTTATTTGACGGAAACACAGCAAGAGAGGGAACACAAGCAGGGGTAGTGGGAGAGGGAGAAGCAGGCTTCCCCGTGCAGGGAGGCACCTGGGAGGGGAGCCCGATGCGGGGCTCGATCCCAGGACCCCCGGGATCATGACATGAGCCGAAGGCAGATGCTCAACGACTGAGCCACCCAGGCGCTCCTCATTTTCACTCTTTAAAGTGTCCATGTTTGGACAGTAAATTATATGGCCACTCTGTTAATAGAACTATCCATGCCGCCCTTCCTAAAATCTGTGGGAATAGCACACCAGTACAAAATGAGAAACTGGGCCTCATGGGCTTTTGCAATTTCTAGCAATGCACATATCCAGACTTAGCTAGTAAATAATAAAGAAAACTCTTAGGTTAGGGCAAAATATCCTATCCTAGTTTAGGAGTCTAGATCCACATCTAAAACAGGAGATAGCCCATGAGAATGTGAGTAGGTGACACAGGACAGATCAGGAACAGGCTCAACTCCTGGCACTCTTAAATATTTGCTGCACTGACATTATCAACTCTACACATTCTGATTATACCAGGGGAAAAAAAAAAATCAGCTGCTACCACAGCCTAGGTCATAAAAAATGGCAAAACAACCCTAAAATAAAAGACAATACATCATAATCTTGCCAACAAAAGTCTGCCTACACTGTCCCACAAATGTTTCAACAATGTCCTACAAATAAAAGAGCAGCTTTTCCTTTGCCTATTCTTTTTTTTTTTTAAGATTTTATTTATTTGACAGCGAGAGAGGGAACACGAGCAGGGGGAGTGGGAAAGGGAGAAGCAGGCTGCCCACCGAGCAGGGAGCCCAATGTGGGGCTCAATCCCAGGACTCTGGGATCATGTCCTGAGCTGAAGGCAGACGCTTAACGGACTGAGCCACCCAGCCGCCCCTCCTTTGCATATTCTTTTCAAAGTCTTTCTCCTCAAAAGCCTTCAGTGGTTGCCTAAAAAGATTTTGGTTGAACTTGCACTATTCTAGATGAAAAAAATTCCAACTGGCTTTATTTTTTTTAAATCATCATTTTCATTTACTGAATCCCTGTAAGAATTCTAAGCACACACACAAAAAAGTACAGACATATACTTCAATAAAATACACTCCTGGCAGTCAACTATGAATCAATCATGCTACAGAAATTGAATAAAATCTTTATAATTTGGCCTTACTAATTTTGATTCATTAAATCAGAATCATGATAAATACAGTACTTTCTTCAAGCCAAATTTAGATGTACTTCAAAGTAACTTTACAAATTTTAGGGTTTTACAATAAAGCTACACTTTGTTTAGAATGATTCAGAACTAAAGACTCAAGAAATTAAAGATTCTTTCAAAACATTCTTGATTTCTAAGTACAGCAATTTTTGTATGTTATAGGCCTCATGTTAGGATATTATACACTGTAGTCTTTTGTACATTTACAATACATTTTAATTTATAGTAACTTTCCTCAGGTTACTACCATAAGCTTATATCGTTTATAAACTGTTTAATAACTCATGTATTTTTTTACTATGACAAGTACCCACTATATATCAGGCACCATACTAAGACTTTACCCCCCCCCAGACCAGAGGTTCTCAATCAGAAACAATTCTGTTCCTCAGGGAACACCTGGCAATGTTAACAGACATTTTTTGTTGTCAAAACTAGAAGCATCTAATTGGTAGAGGCCAAGAATGCTGCTAAACATCCTGCAATGCACAAGGCAGCCCGCCCCTCACAATCAAGAATTATCTGACCCAATTGTCCATAGTGTTGCTGTTAAGAAACCCTAACTCTAGCTATTTGTCATCTGTGTTACTAAGACAGTGGCAATAGCAGCTGTTGTTAAACGTTTAGGTATTTCCAGTGAAAAATCTCATAGTTTTGTACGGGAGAAGAAAGGAAGGAAAACACAGGCCTCTTTACATTTGATGTACAGTTTAAATGTTATTTTTTTATCTTTTTTTAAAGATTTTATTTGTTTATTTGAGAAGAGTGAGAGAGAGAAAGAGCACAAGAGGGGGGAGCGGGAGAGGGAGAAGCAGACTCCCTGCTGAGCAGGTAGCCCGATGCGGGACTCAATCCTGGAACTCCAGGATCATGACCTGAGCCGAAGGCAGTCGCTTAACCAACTGAGCCACCCAGGCGCCCTAAACGTTATTTTTTTAAACTGGGGGTTGACTTCTAGGAATAACATGAAATGCTAACATTTCCCCAACCTACGTGATAAGAAATGTTAATATTTCCAGAGTAAAACAATCATACCTTTTTAACTGCTATAATATACCCTTCTTCTTGAAACATTTTGAAAAATTCACACATGAACGTCTCTTTGAAACTTGACTAGGAAAAAAAAAATCACACAGAATTTATATATGTTAAATATTAGAGAACTAAGAATATAATGAACTGCATTCCTAAGCTGAGGATTAAGGCCTTAAAGGATTCAATCATATATTTCCAGAGAGTTATAGGATTTGGAGTGGGATTTCTTTCAACAACTGTTAGATGATTATGGCACAAACAGATTCATAGAAGGTTCTTGCATCTGTTCACTAGACTCTCTCCTCTGCTTAGACATATCAGTTTATTTTTTTTTACAAATTTAAACATTTACTAATTCACTTAAAAATAATAATACATGTTAATGTAAATTACATTTTAAAATGAAAAGCAACTATGTCTTCCAAAACAAAAAAATTAGAAGATTGACTATATTTTTTGCAAATGTCTTTAATTAGATATATTAGTTTAAATAAAACTTCGTTAACAGGTGATGAAGACACAACGGCTATCTAAAAGATGGCTACTGCATCTGTATATGCATATTTTTGGTTATGCTTTGTTTTTAATTTGGAAGGGAATAAGTGAGAGAGAAGGGATCATAAGGTATAACAAGATTTAGAAGTGTGAATACAAAGCAAAAGATATAAAGACTTACCTTGCTTTTGGACAGACTCCCCCAGCTTCCCAAAGTTTGAATGGTTTTTGAGATGAGGGTTAATGTTCTAATTGTCTGTGGATCCTAAAGAATGTAAAAAAGACACAAAACTCCTGTTAAGTTTTTAAGAAACAGAATTTGTGTTAAGAGGTAGAATAGAGTGAATAGGCTATCAGTGCTTTAATGCAGTGATTCAAAAATGTTCGTTCAAACCACTGGTGTCATTAAACTCTAGTTTACAATGGGCACAACTCACTAGACTAAGGAATTAAGAGACTAAAGAAGCCAGATGTCATTTATAATTCCTCCCAAAGTAATTGTATTCAATAATTTGTTACTTCTGAAAGCCATACTTTAATTAATGCCATATATGTTGTTTTGTACAGTACGGCAGCTTGAATTACCTAACAAATTGTATTCACTTTTGAAATGTCAATCACATCTACTTTTTCTACCTTGTAACTTAAAACGGCAGTTTCTAGATTTTCTGTACTCAACCCAATTCAATAACTGATACAGCTTGTACAATCAATCATTTTCATCATGGAAGCGAAAACGTAACTAAACTTTAGAAATGAGAAGTTATCCGGTTCATGTAGGATCTTAGCAGAAGGTAACTATTTGGGTCTGTTATCCAAGGTATTTTTCAGGCCTGCCTACCAGAAAAAACTAAATATAAATAAAATGGATTAAACAATTCCCCCGATGAGTCCTTGCTCCCTCCTCCCTTTTTTAAATTGAGGTATAATTTACATACAGTGAATTGAACAGATTTTAAATGTACACAACCCACTGAGTTTCCACCAATTCATATTATCTGTATAATCAATTCTCCTATCACATATAAAATTTCTTCTCTTCTTTTTTTTTTTTTTTTTTTAAGAATTTATTTATTTATTTGACAGAGAGAGACACAGCCTGAGAGGGAACACAAGCAGGGGGAGTGGGAGAGGGAGAAGCAGGCTTCCCGCAGAGCAAGGAGCCCGATGTGGGACTCGATCCCAGGACCCCGGGATCATGACCTGAGCCGAAGGCAGACGCTCAACACTGAGCCACCCAGGCGCCCAAAATTTCTTTATTTTGGAGATTCAAATAAAACAATATCTTCCACCAAAACACAGACTTAAGAAAACTGAGATACAGAAACTGCTTTAGTTTTTGGTTACATTCTTAGTATCCCCACATTGAAAATGACAGTGAATGTGAAGGAGAAGAAACAACCAGGATGTAAGGCAATCTGGAAAAAAAGGAATATCTGGGATATAGTCATTATGATATATTTATGAAATAGTTACACACCTTAATTAAGGTTATTCAGAAATATTTTATCTAGAACATCCAGGATTCCATCATATGTATAAAAGGTCCCTACAATTCTCTGCCTTTGAAGAATGTAAGATTCTTAACAATGGCTAATAAACTGAATTTGAACTGAATTTCACCAAGAATTCCCTGTTCAAATGTGGTTTTAAAATCACTGTTTTAGGTTATGATTTCCCTGAACTAAAAAAAAAAAAAGAGCAACGCATATTTATACAATTTCTGCATATCAGATATTTGTTTACATCAACATGACCCTCACTACTATGTGACAATCATATCATTTAGCTACTACTGATTCCCTGGTGTACTCTACATACAAGCGGTTCTAAATTATTCCCCTGCTACCATCTGCCATCGTAGGTTTTTATGCATGTCCAGTATCTTAGACATCTGGTACCTAGCACACAGCCTGGCAGAGGCATCTAGTAGATGCCTTATAACATTTATTAAATTCAACTGAAATGTTGAATCTCTCACCTCAAAACAACGTATCTTTTTCTTTTTTCCTTATATTAGGTTGAACCATATGAAATTACTATTATTTGACTACTTTTGATCTACAAAACACAAAACGACTTCATACGGTTTTCCATACCTCAAAGGAGGAATTACTCTTTTCCTAAGGTTTACACCCGTCATTTTTTCTTTTCAAGACAATCTGAATCCTCCAGGATACTGACCTGGTTATTAGCAAGCCCTCTTCTCTCTTCACTTTTCTCCTTTTCTGCTGGTTTCTTCTCCTCTGTTTAAACCACATACAGATTTTCCCATTTTGGAGAAGACTCATCATTTAACCAGCTCCCTCTCTGAGCTACTATCTTTCCCTTACCAAACATTATCCAAGTGTCTACTTGTCTGTGTATGTACTCGGGATACACAAACCTGAAAAAGATCCAACCCTTGCTCTTAGGTATTGACAGTCCACATTCAGAGACTGTAAACAGATGATTATTAAACAGTATGACAAACGTCAAGACAGAGAGAGCCACAGGATGCTACAGGTATACGTAAGAGAGGAACCGGTTCAGACGAGACAGAGAAGTCTGCCTTGGCTGAGTCTTGAAAGGAGCTATCAATGAGAGAACAAGGGGTATGATGACAAAAATGGTTCAGTCCTTTTTTCCCCCCAACCATGAAACTTCTCAAAAGAGTAGTCTACCACGTCAATGTTAACATAACCCATGTTTAAAAATTAGCATTTAAAAAAAATTATTCATGGGGATTAACATAGGAATAAAAAAATAATAAATAAATAAATTATTCATTCATGTGTGTATGTGCACACATGTACGTGTTTGATTTTGCCTATGTCTTTTATTAGCCACAGGGCAAGCTCAATTTTGATATATTTCCTGGGTAAAAACTACATTTACCTA
Organism: Neomonachus schauinslandi; assembly: GCF_002201575.2. Taxonomy (NCBI): domain Eukaryota; kingdom Metazoa; phylum Chordata; class Mammalia; order Carnivora; family Phocidae; genus Neomonachus; species Neomonachus schauinslandi. The sequence continues at coordinate 118,249,675 of NC_058403.1, forward strand.
TTTATTTTTTAATCTTCTGAAATCCGATTTTTTTTGTATTGTACTAAAACTGGTTTCTCAAACTTCGAAGAACTTCTAAATGTGAAATCCAACCATTAATTGATTCTCCTCCCAAACCACTCTTACTTTCAATACTGGTCTTGACAATCCCATCACTCCCAGGTTCCTGGGATTACTTCTTGCTCTTAACTTCCATAGTATGCATTAACTTGGTAAAAATCAGGTACTAATTTTAGATGATGTATCTTACATATTTGTCCTACTTTCCCGATTAGAATGAAAAGTTCTTAAAAAGAGGGGATAAGTTTACACTTAAAAGCGAACAATAAAGTCATATGACACAGTACGGACCAGTCCTTCTAGCATACTGATTGGAAAAGTGAAGTAAAATACAAAGTCTGTGGCTAGAAGGACTTTATTGCAACATCTGTTATAGAAATATGCAAATCCAAGTCTGAATACAAGGCAGGGTCCCAAGCTCAGAGGTAGGAGTTCTGTTTATATCCAGAATGCTGCTACTAAGCTTTTTCAGACCCAGAATTCTGCACAGCTTCAGTAACATAGCCATAAGAAAGGACAATCCTGTGATCAAAAGGACACTGGCCCACTCTCTGCTGCAGCTATTCACAGACTATTTGTCCTTTGGCAAGAAAGGGTGTGTTGCTGCAACAGTAGCATGGTTCTATTCAGTTGTCAAAGTGAAATGAGTGGGCAACGTCAGGCAGCTGTGAAGAGGAGTGGCCTTCAAAGCCCAGTTTTAACTCTAAAACTCATGTGTCTTCTCTACCCCGTGTAAGTTTCTTAAGGGCAGAAAGTGTCTTCCTCATCACTGCATCTCTAGCACTGAGCACAGTGATGGAAACACTACAGGTGTTTGAACACCTCACTGCCTAAGAGGCAGGAAAGAAGAGGGGTGAGCTCAAAGATTGGGAAGACTGAAGGAGACAGCATTCCAGTTTAACCAGTTCAAACTGAGTGAGATCAAATCATATTTGATCAGTTGTGTGACCATGGAGAAATTGCTGAATTGTGATATTCTTATCTGCAAATGGGGATGATAACAGAATTTACCTCACAGGGAGGACCAAGTAAGTTAAAACACAAAGTACTTAGAACAAGGCCTACTACAAAGTCCTAAGTATATGTTGGCTATTATTATTATGTGTTACACCAGTCAGCAATGAAAGCAATTAGATAAGATTATAAAATATCTGGAACATAAAAGGTTAAAGAATCAGCAAATATACTCCACATGAGAAGGAAAGAAAGAACAAAAATAAGGAGTTTTAAAATGTTAAGAAACATGTATATCTACGCAGTATAGATTCAGATATAAATTAAATAGGACTTCAGAACGTCTTTCAAGTTTTAAATCTCATATATTTGTAGTATCAGGTGAATAAAAAGTAAAAAATGTGGAGATACCAAACAAATTATGTTCCAATCAAAGTTTCTACACCTTTCAGAAATGAGCCTCTTCAAATTTCTGTGAGATTTAGAAATACCTGCGAGATTAAACTAAACCTGTAACTCATGAAAAAACAAAAACAAAAACAACCCTATGGAAATTTACAAACACACACAATGGTGGAGGGTAAATATAATGGATCCTCTTTGTACCTATCATCAAGCTTCAACAACTATCAACATTTTATTACTCTTGCACAGTATCTTTTAACAGCAACAAAAATTGGAATTTTCAGCCTTCTCTGAAAGACTGAAATGGCCAAGGAAAATGTCCAGTAAATTTAAGTACCAGTTATAAGAAAACAGTCAAGTGAAACTGGCTTGTTATTTTATCTTTTTTAAATTTCAGTAAAAATAAGTAAAAATGGAGTAAAGCTTTGAGAAGAACACCACTTACTGGATGATGAGGTCGCAAATGAAAAGTATGAGGTGATACTACGGCTACAGCAAAGAAACGAAGAAATACAAAGCTGCTCACTGCAGAATACTGAACATGAGGGTCATCTGCAGGAAAAAAATGGTGAAATGTCATGCACAAAAACACTGAATTAAAAGAGGACAAAATAAAAAGATACTGAAAAAACATGTAAACTTAATAGGAGATCAATATAATTCGTCTAGTGGGGACTGAGTTGATGAAATGATAGTAATGATTATGACTAAATTAAAGGAAAAAATCCTATGACTAAAAAAATCTGAAAGGAATAATATAAGTATTTAAATAAAGACAGGCAAAGCTACCAGGTTTTCAGGAATATTTTAATTTGGAAAAAGACCTCTTTCCTCATCTGCAAGAAAGACTTCTGAAATTGCAACAAAAATAAAAGTAGTATCTAGCACCACCTAGTGGTAATACTGAATCCTTTAAGACTAGGATAGATTATTTTCAGTTTTAAAATATTGTTTCAATTTTCCCCTCAAAAGTCTTGATAATATCAAAGACAATGCAATAAAAACAATGGGTAGGTATCTTTCTTTTAAAAAAGCAATCAATATTCCATATAAAAATGAAGATGAACTAAAGACAACTTGCGGTTTTTGTCATTCATTCACCTACAGCTTTTGTTTCAAACTGGAGTCAATACTTAACCCAACAGTCATGACAGGGAAGCAGGTAGTGAGGGGAAAAAGTCTGGATTTGGTTTGAGTTTAAACTCTTATAAGTCACTCAACAGGTAGTCATGGGCAAGTCATTTAACTTGTAGTTCTTCAATAATACTTGCTGCTGCCCACTCACTGTCTCCTCCCTGCTCTCTACTCATCTTCCCAGGGTAACAGAAGAACAAATGAGAAAATATGAAAATATTTTATGACAACAAAACTACCACTACTGTAGTCTACTGAGGATATGAAAACATATTAATATTTAAGCCAACAAAAAAAGGTGACACATTTGCATTTATATAAAGCCATATGTTTCAGATAATTTCTATAAACAGAATTAAACCTATTTTTTAAAGCCAAGTTCACTGGGTAGTACAGAGTATAATGACTAGCAATATGCTTTGGAATAGGCCAAACCCAGGCTGGAGACCCTTCTTGTCTGCTGGCCATGTCTTGGACCTTGAGCGAGTTATATAACGTTTCTAAACCTCAGTTTCATTATTTACCTAAGGGGAGCAGTACCTCATGCCTCATGTGGTGGTGTGAGCATGAGAGTAGGAGGAGTAGGAGATAATGCAGGCTAGCCCTGTGTGTTCACTCACTAAATACTCAATGTGCCTGTCATGATTTAACTATTTAAAAATATAATTTCAGTGAGTAGTTCATCTTGCCATATGTTAATGTCTCTGCTCCCTTTACTTGTGCTGTAAAGACTAGATTTAGTATACTTATTTGAAGTTGATTGTTTATGTCTTTAGTAGAATTAGCAAAGGCATCTGCGCCTGAATTTATACACATTAGTTAGACAACTCAGCCCTACGACTTTAGCACTGGGTAAATTTAGTGGAGGGGCAGATAAATGCACACACCATGCGTGAGTGTGCACATACACACACACACACACAAGAACAAGATAAAATAGCAACATTTCTTCAGATGGTTACAGAAGTCTCACTTAAGAGTCTCACACAGCTGGGTAAGATCAATAATTTAAGTAGCCACCTTACCTCCTCCCTCTTCCCCCTATTACAATAAACAGATCTGGAAAGACAGCTATGGCAAGTTTATTTACTTATCAGAGATGCATATAATTAGAATAATTCTAAATATTGACAATCAGAGATAGCAACTCTTATTTTTATGATATGTTTCTAAACAAAGCCCTGACATAGCTATTCTACCAAATTTAAGCATGTATTGACTGATATATGTACCTCAAAATTCTACGTCTGTTGCAACAGAGATGTTTCTAATGTCTCAAACCCATTTCTGTAAAAATGTCCCACCACCAAAACCTTAGCATTCTCAAACTGTCAAATCTAGTCAGTTGTATTGAACTAAAAATTCTCATTATTTAAATGCAATAAATAAATAAATAAATAAATGCATGAAGTGAAAAAGGTATAAATAACAAAGGCGTTTTTGTTTATTACATTTAACAATCTCCTAAGTACCGAGTATAAATGTTTACTTATGTTACAGTTCTAAATGTTTGCCTTTCTTAAAAATAATTTTTGATTTGCTCTTTGTAATAAGTTGTCATTATATGGAAATAAACAATACGTTTTGAGATTGTAAGGAAATTAAACTAGATGTTTCATAAAAAAGCTGTAATTATTTTGCAAAGACTATACCTATAAACCTTAAACATTTCACATAAGCCAAATCCACAGTAAATCTATTAAAAAAAAATCAAATACAGAAAAAGAAATGGCATGTTTTAGTAAAACAAGGCACTTACTAGGAAATCTTTGAGTAGCCATTTGCCTTAGAGAATAAAAGGTATCACACATTACAGTGGGGCAGCTCATACTTGATTTTACAATTGTACTGAATAACTTGTCTACATAGTAGCGTAGATTCTCCTGTAGAATTTAACAAGGTAAACATCAGGATTTTAACTTTTACACATTTTCCATAGTCTTTATGGAAAACAATGCAGTGAAAATGAGATTAGGCAGTTACTATCTAGTATACTAAAGCTCTGCTTCCCTTCTCTAAACTCACTCAGTTAAAGGACAATTTACATCTTGACCTCATTTAACAAATTTGATTGAGATTAGCTAAATATAACTGGTGAATGTATGGAATAAACTTTACAAGAAGCAACAGAGAATAAAGTCATCCAAAGGGAAATCAGGGAAATAACTCGGACATGCAGGCACACGGACACTGTGGCAATTTTATTTAGTGCAATGAAAACCTGTGACTCTAACATAATCATTGTTTTCCCAGAGACAACTAAAATGTTGGTTGACCAAGTCATTGTGCCACTTAGCCTGGTCAGTCTGAGCCCAAAGGGTCTAGACTGCAACTAGATACAGCCTTATTCCACTATTGTTACTAGAGCCAAAGAGAGATAATCAGGAACAAAAATAAAGTGAAACCCCATGACAAAGTAACATTCTAAAAACTAGACAGAGGAACTACTAATAGTGTGGGCATTAAGTAAAGAATAAAAAGCACTACATCCTTCCACATAGCATTATGGAAGATTATGTTTGGGAGAAGGCCCATTTTAATGCAATTATAAAGATAACAAGGACTTACCTTATTATTTTCTACATTATCTCCCTCTTTCAATTTAATAGGATCGATTTCACATGATTTTGAGGATTCACATATCTAGAAGATAGATTAATTTTTCATTTAATTTGCTTTTCTAAATAATTTGGCAAAATGAAAATAACTTATTTTTCTGATAATACAATTATAAAAATTAAAACCATAACGTTTATAACCCCCATCCATAGATAATGTATTGCAAAAGAACTGTCAAAATTCATTTCTAATATATTTGAAACTCTAACTAAAACCGAAATCTAGTAACAACAACAACAACAAAAAGAAAGAAATCCAGTAACAACAACAACAAAAAATCATGTAGATTATACTCAGTGTGCCCTTCAAGTAACAATCCACTGATGGAAAGGTGCTTCTGAAGGGCTCAGCCTTATTCTTTCAGTAGTACATGAACGGGTGTATGATCCCTGTCACTAGGTCACTTGATGAAAGAGAGGCCACAGAGACTTCAATTATCAGAGGTATAGCCCATACCTCATCTAGAATAGGTTTTAATGTGACTTTCAGGTAGTGCCCTCCCACTATTTTCATCATCTCATCCAGACATCGGGTAGCCAAAGAATTTCCTCTAAAAATTGTGTTTGCATCTCTGCAATACAAACAGAAATAAGGTGAAACCAAGAGCAGTAAACAAATGCTGTGAAATCAATAGCATGAGATATATGACTTTGGCTATATATACAGTTTTAGTAATTTTTACCATCCACTTAAAAAGCTTGCTGCCATGACATGAACAGACATTCCCCAAAGAAGACATACAGATGGCCAAGAGACACATGAAAAAGTGCTCAACATCACTCGGTATCAGGGAAATACAAATCAAAGCCACAACGAGATACCACCTCACACCACTGAGAATGGCTCAAATTAACAAGTCAAGAAACGAAAGATGTTGGTAAGGATGCGGAGAAAGGGGAATCCTCTTACACTGTTGGTGGGAATGCAAGCTGGTACAGTCACTCTGGAAAACAGTATGGAGGTTCCTCAAAAAGTTAAAAATACAGCTACCCTATGACCCAGCAATTATACTACTGGGTATTTACTCCAAAGATAAAAATGTAGTGAAAAGAAGGGGCACATGCACCCTGATGTTTATAGCAGCAATGTCCACAACAGCCAAACTATGGAAAGAGCCCAGATGTCCATCGACAGATGAATGGATAAAGATGTGGTATATACATGTACAATGGAATACTACTCAGTCATCAGAAGGAATGAAATCGTGCCATTTGCAATGACGTGGATGGAACTAGAGGGTATTATGCTAAGCAAAATAAGAGAAAGACAATTATCATTATGATCTCACTCATATGTAGAATTTAGTAAACAAAACAGAGGATCATAGGGGAAGAGGGGAAAAAACGAGGCAAAATCAGAGAGGGAGACAAACCATAAGAGACTCTTAATCATAGGAAACAAACTGAGGGTTGCTAGAGGGGAGAGGGTGGGGGGGGATGGGGTAACTGGGTGATGGACATTAAGGAAGGCACAAGATGTAATGAGCACTGGGTGTTATATAAGACTGATGAATCACTGACCTCTACCTTTGAAACCAATTAACATTATATGTTAATTGAATTTAAATTTTTTAAAAAAGCTTGCTGCCATTAGGCTTTTCAAACTTACCAAAACTACTTACCAAAAATAGTAAGAACTTTAAAAAAAAAAAAAGCAAACAATATTAATGAACTACAAAAGTGGAAGGTGTGTGTATATGAGACAGTGCTATGACAGGACTGGGAAGCCACCTGACTGCTTTTCATAATGTCACACATATGTATATAGGGGTGATACATAATGGGTAAGGAGAAAAAAAACCCGACTTCTGACCTGGCATTTTATCTGTGACATGTGAATCACTGCAAGAAGCCGCGAAGATTAGTAACAGGAAATTTTGACACTGAATAAAAAAATCCTTCATTAACTGTTAATGTTGCTGTTGGTGGATACCGTTTGCTAACTTAAAGAACTGCCTCTTATTTCTTGCTAAGTGTTCTTTTCAGACTCCTATCCAGTAAGGCTGGTCAATACAAAAGAAGTGAAATTACAAAAACAATTTGGCAAACTAAAATCCAATTTCAACACACGTAATTAACATTTTAATATAACTCTTACTGTGTATCTTTCAAGTCTAATTCAGCCACTGCAGTGGCAAAAGGAACAAGTTTATCATGGTGCAGCAGCAGTCGTACAAGGGGCAAAACAGCATCATTTTTATCTCGACAAATTTCACCCAAAATGTAAGCAGCTGAGGCAGATATCGGCTAGAATATAAAAAGGCAGAAAACAAGCACAAAATCAAGGAAACACGACTAAATGCTCCATCACTAGCCTGTATAAGTAATTCAAGCGTATTTATTATTACTGTTGTATAGAATAATATTTAATTTTCTAAAACTTTTCTCAGAGATGAAATTTCAAGCATGTCCTGGAATCACAGTACTGTGGTTCAGATAAATTAAATATATATATGTATATATACTGACTATTTTAATAAAACTTGATACTCTGAAATCTTTTCCACATCATTTACAGAATTATTTTAGCCATTTCACATTAAGTCTCACTCTTAAGATTTTTAAAGTACCTGAACATCTGGTGATTTTAGCAGCAACGTTTTCAAAGGACCATAGTACTCTGAAGGAAGCACATAGTCTTCTGTGTAACATATATTTAATCGAAGAGACCCCAGATCATCAGTTTTAGATGACTTGTTTCCATTGTCTCTTGGTTGTAGCAAGTACCTAAAGTAAAAATACAATTGAATTCATGAGACGATAATGAGCATCCAAATCAGTGAGGTAAATAAACAGCTAAGCTGTAAAAAAACCAAACCAGAAAAGTCAACTTAGTATTTGAGGTTAGGACACTTTATAAGTAGCCAACTATCAATCTTCAGAGCCTTAACATCGGTTGTATATTGAATAGAAAGCTATAAACAGATTTTTACCCGGGAACCAAAAAGTACAGGTAATACAAAACTTAAGATCTCAAAGGGGCTGAATGAGTTTGATTAGCTTGTAGATTTAGGAAAAGATAGAAAGTAAAACATTTAAAATCCAATGTATAATCAAAAATAACATCTAACTAAACTTAAGACACATTTAGCTGAAATAGATAAGACAAAATTTGTAAAAATCTGAACTTATTTTTTTAAAAAGTTAGTGACTGAAGGTTTATAGATTTTTATATTATTAAAGGAGAAACAATGTAACTACACTGAAAATATTTTTATTTGCAGAAATCAGATTTACATGAATTTTTTTTATTTAGGCAAGTAGAAGGCAAAAAATATATATGTACAAAGACAGCTTTAAAATTTTCCAAGAGAAGAGAAATGTTTAGAAATCAAGAGGAGTTTGTTGGACCAAAATCAGAAATCTAATAGTTATTTTTAAAGACTTTTTATCATGGAAATTTAATGACACATAACACATGTAAAGAGGACAGTATATCTATTGAACCCCCCAAGCACCTATCACCTAGCTTTAGTAATCATCAACTCGAGGCTATTCTTGTTTCAGCCATACCTCTACTCACTCCTCCCATCCCATTCCTGCATTATCTTAAAGCAATTTCCAGGTGTCTTACAATTTTATCTATAAATATTTCAATATATATAACTATATATAACTTTAAAAAATCATTATTATCCAGTTTGTGTTCAAACTCTCCCAAACTTTATCATGAACACTTTTCTACAGTTTGTTCATATCCAAGGTCCATAGATTACTTAAGTTTCTTTTAACCTATAGATTCCCTATACCCCCTAAGAAATCTGGTAGTTAGAGTAGGATTTTCCACAATTAGGGATTACACTAAATCTATCTCCATGACGTCACTTAACATGTTCTTTGTCCTCTCTGTACTTCCTGTATACTGGCAGTTAGATCTAGAGGCTTGGTTAGATTCAGATTTGATATGCTGGCAAGAACATTTCACTGATAGTGTGTAGTTCCACAAAGAGGCACTAATGTCTGTTTCTCTCTTTGTGATATTAGCAGTCACTGATGAGCACTGCCTAGAGTCATTAACTTTCAGAGATTATAAAATGAGAGTTTTATTTTTTTATTTTTTAAAGATTTTATTTATTTATCTTTGTCAGAAAGAGAGAGCACAAGCAGGGGGAGTGGCAGGCAGAGGGAGAAGCAGGCTTCCTGCTGAGCAGGGAGCCCGATGTGGGACTCAATCCCAGGACCCTGGGATCATGACCTGAGCCGAAGGCAGACGCTCAACGGACTGAGCCACCCAGGCGTCCCAAAATGATAGTTTTAGAATTCTATCATTCCTCCTTTACTTACTACCTGGAATACTTTTTATAAAGTAGTGTCATTGGTTTTGATACTTACTTTTGATATTTATCACCTATGGCCTCCCCATTACACTAACTTGTTTAAAAACAGAAGGTAGGGAGAGTTTAATAGAATATTTATTAGTTTTGAGAAAGACAGAATTAAACACATAAAAGGGAACTAGAGAATCAACCAAGCAAAATTTAAAAGATGAGAGGATGACAATAAAGGGAGAAGAAATTATATAGAAATTATATCACTATCTACGAAAGAGGAATCTCTATTTTGAAACACCAGCCTTCAGAATTTCTATTCTCTGATTTGAGAAATAATGTTTTAAAGATTTGCCTGAGGAAATAACTGCATATTAGCCTATTAGCAAAGGTGACCCAGAAGTACCTCTAAGGGAAAAGTCTAGTTGGCTGATCACCAAACATCCTAAAAGGACATTACTTTGGTCAAGTTCCACAATCTACTTACTATATGTTTTGTAGACCTGCAAATTCAGATACCTAGTTTTATCTAAAAGTAAACCTGAACTGCAATCACTGAGCATAGAGACTGGTATATTTAAAGTAGAAAGCTAATTTCTAAATTTATGAAAAGAAATAACAACAGTCAAGCAGTAAAAATACCTGCACATTTTTTTGTGACCAATACATTTTATTATGCAAGCAATAAGGTAGGGCAAAGAGTGGTTATATTAATAATGAATACCCTCAACTCACTACCTCCCCCACGCACTTAGCACTCGGCTTCAACAACTATCACTGTTTCCCATGGTGCTTCATCTATATTCCTCACTGCAACTAATACTTTTTTTTACCTGTTAATACTTTTTAATCTGTTTAATACATTTTTTACCTACTGATAAACTATTTGGAGAGCCATATTATCAGAGGGACTATGGTGAGTACAAAGATACAACACAGAGACTGAGGTAGTCTTAAGAATTCCCAGCTAAGATAACAGTTTTGCCAAGGAAATAGTAATGCTTCTGGAGCAGAATCTCCTTCTTTCTTGATTGTATTTAAATGGGTAGTACCTACCCACGTTTGCCTCTTTGGGATCCTTTCTTATTATTCTAATATTCCCTTCCATTTTAACTAGTGTTTTCCATATATGGGATATAAAAATAAAATAAAAATACTTGTATTATAGTTACAACTTGGTTTTGCCTCCCTAAGATTGCAGTTACCCATCTTAAATCTTAAACAATATACCCATATTCTAGTCAGATTTACAGACTCTGTTTTGGTTTGTTCTATAGGAATTTTACTCAGAAGGCAACTTTAACTCCTTTATCTCCAAATTACTGGAGGAAGGAGTATGCCTTGTCCCTCTGTTACTCTCACAAAACTACAAAATACCAGCAAAACAGATCCATATAATCCTAACATGGCCTGTTCTGTGCAGAGGGATTAGGGCAATGCTATGCCAGTTACTAATTATTATGTATGCACTCCTTTAGAATGCCCAGGTACCCCAGAAGGGCTCACTCCTGCCTCATTTTTTTAAGCTTGTTTCCTTCGGTTTCTTTCGGAAGGGTAAGAAATCCTTCTGGACACAGTATCTCATCTGTGTCTACTTGAAAAAACATAAAATTTCAAAATACCCTCAACTCACCACCTACCCCATGCCCCTTCAATTTTTTTTTTTAAAGATTTTATTTATTTGTTAGAGAGAGAGTGCACACAAGCAGGGGGGAGCTGCAGGCAGAGAGAGAAGCAGGCTCCCTGCTGAGCAAGGAGCCCAATGTGGGGCTTGATCTCAGCACCCTAGGATCATGGCCTGAGCCGAAGGTAGCCGCTTAACCGACTGAGCCACCCAGGCGCCCCCCCTTCAATTTTTTAAACAATATTTTATAAAGCAAGGGGCATTCAAATCTTTGGTTTCAGCTTAAAACACAGAATATTTTTGAGGGTTTTTAAAAAACATTTTTAATTTATTTGAGAATGAGAGCACGCGTGCACGAGTGGTGGGGGAGGGGCAAAGGGACAGGGAGAGAGAATCTTAAGCAGACTCCACACTGAGCACAGAATCCGACACGGGGATCAATCTCACAACCCTGAGGATCATGACCTGAGCCAAAATCAAGAGTTGGACCCTTAACTGACTGAGCCACCCAGGCACCCCAAATATTTCTGAGTTTTAAACATATTCAAAAATATTTATGGGGTAGCTGGATGGCTCAGTTGGTTAAGCGTCTGCCTCTGGCTCAGATCATGATCCCAGGGTCCTGGGATTGAGCCCCGAATTGGGCTCCCTGCTCAGCAGGGAGTCTGCTTCTCTCTCTCTGTCCCTTTCCCCCACTTGTGCTCTCTCTGTCTCTCTAGATAAGTAAATAAAATCTTTAAAAAATACACGCCAAGGTACAATTTATTATAGTAATTGGTTAAGAGCATAAACTTTGGAGTCAGAATATTTGGTTCAAATCTCAGCTGTGTGACCTTGGGCAAACTGCTCAATCTCTCTGCACTTGTTTCCTTATTATTACTCTAAATAAGGGGTAATAATAGAATCTAACTGATTTAATCCTTACAACAACTCTAAGGAGGTTATATAAGTAAAGCACTTAGAATAGTGCCTGGTACACAGTAAACATTATGCAGCAGTTATTTATGTAAGATTTATATATAACTGTTACCACTTAAATATACAAATAACTATAGATAAATGTACTTATTAATGTAACTACATAAATGTGATTTATTTTTTTTTAATTTTATTTACTTATTTGACAGAGAGAGCGAGAGAGGGAACACAAGCAGGGGGAGTGGGAGAGGGAGAAGGAGGCTTTCCACTGAGCAGAGAGCCTGATGCAGGGCTCGATCCCAGGACCCTGGGATCGTGATATGAGCTGAAGGCAGACGCTTAACCAACTGAGCCACCCAGGCGCCCCTCTATTGTCTTTTCTTAATGTCCATTTTTACATGTTGGATCATTTAGGGGGAAATTGTTGTGCCAATTTGTACAATCACACAAAGGTTTTGCACACATTAAGACACTGACATTACAGGAACTGGTGAAATGAGATTAAACTTACGCTGCCTCTGAGGTTCTCTTTCTAACTTTCCAAACAATAGAATACTGGTATGACAAAAAAGGATGCAGAAATTCTATAGGTATTGCTCTGGAGGAATGGTGATGACAGCAGCAATCACCATAATGATAGCATGAGCTATATACCCATAGTCATTGCACTTGCAGCTTGTTTCATTTATGAGGATGAATGCATTTCATCCTCTAACAACTCTGGGAAGCAGGTACTATTTGTACTGTCCCTATTTTATAGCCAGAGAAAGGCAAAGCCAAGTGAGTGGAGTAACTTGTCCAAGGTCACACAGGAAGTTATGGCAGAGGTTAAGATTTGAACCAAGGCAATTTGGTTCCAGAGCCCATACTCTTAACCACTGCCAAGGTTCTACAAATATTTACTGAAGTTCTACTACACTGGTTAAGTGAGAAAAGCAAGGTGCAGATCAGGATACAGTATGTGCCCATTTGTGTAAAGAAGGGAAAAGAAGAATATATATGTATTTGACTATATTCCATAAAATATTTCCAGAAACTCAAAACAGTGACTGCCTCAGAAGAGGGGAAATGATTAGCTAAGGGGCTGGGGCAAGACACAGATTTTTACCTTTTGAACTGTGAACCGTGTGAGTATATTACCGATTCAAAAAATCATATAAAATTCTATCATCTATAAGGTTAAAGTTAAAATGAGTTACTATCAACACTAACAAGCTCTCCTAACATCTGACAGAAGTTTCAGAATAAAGAACATATGTCATTGCTAAGGAACTGAAAAGCCAAGAAAGGAATGGGGGAATGTAATCTGAGAATAAAATTAAATTGGAACCATTAAAATCCGTTTTCAGGAAAAGACTATAATAGACAAATACTAATTGGAAATTATGTGAAAAAGGAAAGCAAATTCAAACTTTTCAAACAACAGGATTACATTACTGATAATCATTCTTTTTCCTACTACCAAGATTAGAAAAAATATGCCTGAAATTCTGAAGGTAAAGAAAACTTTTCCTGCGTTTTCATGCAGTTACCATCAATCCCACAAGGGGATGCTATAGCTCTACAAACGACAAACGACCCTTAAGTTTAATTTCTGATTTAAAATGGCATTCACATTTTTATACTTCCTTATATCTATGGAAGTATAAATAAATTAGATGTTTCTATTCCATGTTGTATGAATTTTTTTAAAGATTTATTTATTTGAGAGAGGGAGAGATAGCAAGGGTGGGGAGAGAGAGAGAAAGAGACAGAGAGAACAAGCAGGGAGAGGGGTAGAGGGAGAGGGAGAAGCAGGCTTCCTGATGAGCAACGAGCCGGAATTTGGGCTTCGAACCCAGGACCTTGGGACCATGACCTGAGCTGAAGGCAGATGCTTAACCAACGGCGCCACCGAGGCACCCTGCGTGCTATATAAATTTTAGAACTTACACTTTGGCTTTAAAATACTATTGGCAAAAATGATATCTATAGGAATAAACTTAATTTCTGTTTGTCAGTGTTCTTACATCCTGGCAAGGTGGACAAAGTTTGTCAGATTTGGAGGACCTGTCTGGAAACAGTCTTACTTAAAATACAAGCCGGGTGGCACATTTCAGGTTCACTTTGAGGGGTCCTGAGAGCCATAACAACTCACTTTTTAATTTTGTACGAGTGGCATGCCATACAATTTTAAAGACCTAACAAAGTGAGTGCAGAGATTTTCTTTTTCTTTAAGATTTTATTTTTTTGAGAGAGAGAGAGATTGAAAGCATGAGCAGCAGGGAGAAGTAGAGAGAGGGAGAAGCAGACTCCCCGCTGAGCAGGGAGCCTGCCGTGGGGCTTGATCCCAGGACCCTGGGATCATGACCTGAGCCAAAGAGACACTTAACCGACTGAGCCTCCCAGGTACCCCAAGAGATTTTCATTTTAAAATATATGCTATTTTACAGAAGGTGGAAGAAGACATGAGGTGGGGCGTGTGACAGGTCTCAAATGTTGTTTGTCAATTTTTCAAAGTAAGCAAGCTTAATCCCCCCCAAAGGTGGATACAGTTTTGAAATTATACAAAATGCTGCCAGGGAGCCTGGGTGGCTCAGTTGGTTGAGCGACTGCCTTCGGCTCAGGTCATGATCCTGGAGTCCCGGGATCGAGTCCCACATCGGGCTCCCTGCTCAGCAGGGAGTCTGCTTCTCCCTCTGACCCTCCCCCCTCTCATGTGCGTGCTCTCTCTCTCTCTCATTCTCTCTCTCAAATAAATAAATAAAATCTTTTAAAAGAAAAAAATGCCGCCAGAAAGACCAATAAATCTTAGGTCTGTATTAGCAAGAGGTAGAAATAAAATAAAAATTTTGAGAGTCTAAAAATCCGTCTACAACAGAGTTCAAAGTGAAAAATGTCTGGCAGTCAATCTGTAGAGGCAGGCTCTTTTAAAGACAAATGAGATTGATGCCCACAGTAAGAAACATCTAAACAGTTTCAAACTCCTCTTCTAGACACTGAAACTGAGTTCTAAATAGCGGGCATTAGAGGCAAATGAGAAAGGCCTGTTTTTTTTTATGCTCAGTAGAAACCCAAGTCTAGCATGAGGGCTGCTGGGCAACCTACTGGAAGGCATGGATAGGCATGCTTGTAAGTGCTCTAGACAGAAAAAAATGATAGTTTCACATCTGGACCCTAGACACACTTACTTACTTATTTATTTATTTATTTATTTATTACGAGTAGGGTGGGAGGAGAATCTCAAGCAGACTCCCAGCTGAGCACGGAGCCCAATGTGGGGCTTGATTTCACAACCTTGAGATGATGACCTGAGCTGAAATCATGAGCTGGACGCTCAACCAATTCAGCCACCCAGGCTCCCTGACCCTAGACATTTAGAAAGTAACATCAGGGCCATTCATAGTGCATTTCAGTGGGGTGTGGTAAAGGAAAATCACTGGTTAGATCCCATAAACAGTTGATTCCCTACCATAAACCCTCTGTTTTCAAATATCCACAGTTCCCATTACATTAATAAGCCTTCTGTACTGAAGATGCTGATCTGTGACCAAGCATCTTACACCTGGGCAACTCTTATGTAATGTTTTAAAGGATTTTAATTTTCTCCTCAGAGTTAAGATTTCGTTTTTGAACAGAACAATATTCCTAGATAATTCAGTTCTTGTATCTCAGTACTAGAGCTTAAGTTATAAAACCATCAATGTACTTCTATTTCTGCAAAAATAAATAAACCAAATCAATAAAAGTTAATGACTTCTGGCTTATTCTACCTCAAATTTAAAAATCTGCTTATTAAAAATAAATAAATAAGTAAAAATAAAAATCTGCTTATAGTAAGCATTTATTTGCATGTACATTTTATTAAAGGAGATGACCTACTGTGGAGTTCACTAGAATGTTTGTCTTCTTACCAGGCTTGATGAAAGGAATCATTTCTTAACACGTTCACAGGAACCTTAATCTCGCCCAGGAAAATATCTTGGACCAGGTTTCCATTGTTCCATAAGTCGATCCTGAAAATTTAAAACTGGCTTTATTTTTTGCAAACATGTTTAAGAGAACACACGCCACCAGGTAGCTTCAAATCACTTTGACTGTATTATAGCATTAATTTTACATGCTTAAAAGTAAGAGATGTTAGCACTGTCATATACCTTATTAACTAAACTAAGAAAACAAAATATTGCAGTAGCTTTTATTTATAAGCACAGAATGTAACTATTTTAAATAATCTAAAAGAAAGCACTAATTTTCTTAGTTTCAAAGTCTAGGCTTTATTTTAACCTGTAGCAGTAAGAACTAGAGTTACTTTGTTGAATTTGAGAAAAGAAACCACAAGACTACAGTTTCTTTCTCAATTAGAGCCAGTTAATATGTAAAGATAGGTGATTTAGAAAAATACATTACCTGATCATTCCAAACATGTGACTAACACACCTTTTAGATGAACACACTGTTAACACCACACCTGTACATGCACTTACAGAACTTTCCCCTCCCAAACAGCATAGAGATTTAAGACCTAAATAGCACAAACTTCAAACACATGCACCTGTTGAATTATCTTACAAGACTTCTTACCTCACTGAAATTTCTGTTAGACAGCAGATATGTTAAGAAGAATAAAAAAATTATTTCTAAATTGGCTAAAATATAATTACTTTTCTATATATTCTTTGCACCCATTATGCTATGATTCAGAAATTTAAAGAGCAATTAAATTTGTGAAAATTAAAAATATAATAAAATAGGTAAAAATTAGGTCATCTTTGGTTTTAAATAAAAACACCCTGACTACTTCTGCAAGGAAAATAGATTTTGAAAAGATTATATGAATTTAAATTAGATGCATGTTCCTCTAAGTTTCATCAACTAACTTGCTAAAGAGAAATCTATTAAGCTTGGTTCACCTGTTTTCTTTCTAGGATTTTTTTATTTGGGATTTAGGATTTTCTTTTGGCACCAAAAAAAAAAACAACTGTGTAAAACTCCAAGACAAATACCTAATTTCTAGCTTTTCAATGTCCTCCTCTTCTACCTGGAACTGGGACTTCCTTGTGTAACTACTGGATCTGGTTACCTGTGAACAAAAAATTTTAGTTGACAACAAATTTTTAAGTATTTTTTTCCTACATGAACTTAAAAAACTATCAAAATGTTCAATTGTGTTTATTATAAACAGAGGAAAACGCTTAGGTAATAGTTTCCCCCAAAGCTAAAGATAAAAACGGCTATGGAAGTAGCAGGGAGGAAAGAATAAGGCAAGAAAAACAATCTTGCCTCCATGCCCTCCCTTATCAACTCAATCTACAGCAACATTAGGTCCTCTGACTCACATGTAATCTGTTAGTGGCTCAAAGAGTAAAAGTGTTCTATTTTGGTGAAGTTGCACGTGCTAAAAACTGTTTGAAGACTTTCCCACATTTCTCAAGATATCAATTCTATCCTTACACTTCCTTCTCACATTTTTACCAAAAATATCAAGGCTACTGGCAGGGACTTCCTCAGCTACCATCCACCTGAGCATGTCCATTCTCACATAGGTCCTTCTACTTGATGAGTTTTCTCATTTCTTCTGAACAAGAGATGAGATGATCTGCCTCTTTTCCAAGACTATTCCACCCATGCATGATATACAGAAAGCATGCAGTAAGCATTTGATCTATTTTAATTACAGCTTTCATTACCAGCTTATTCACCTCACTCAAGTCTAAGAAAAATTCTACACTTAAATTACGGTCTTCCTATCTGCTTCCTTTCACAGACAAATATCTCAAAACTGTAATCCATCCTTACAGCCGCCACTTCCTCACACCCACTCACTATAGTAACTCCTTATAATCTGGTTTCCTCACAGATTACCCTCCCCAACCTCCTTAGTCACCAAGTCTGATGGTGAGTCCTTAGTTCTTGTCTTCCTTGACCCCTCTATCAGAACAAGTGAATACAACTATACCTCCTTAACCAGGAACACTCTTTTGAGTTTACCCAGGCACTACCCAGGCAACCTCCTGCTCTCTGCTTCTTCCTGTGAGACCTCTTCTTCCTCAGAACCTATAAATATGGGTTTTCTCCATGGTTTTAACTTTTATTTTGCTCTAAGAGCTGCAAAGGGCTGTACAGTTTACAAAGTGCTTTCACATCCATTATCTTCTTTGTTCATCAGAATGCTGCTCTGAAGCAGGCAGGGCTAGATTTATTATCCTCATCTTGAAAATGAGGAAGTTAAAGGACAGAAATTAAGAGATGTGCTCAAAGCTGAATACCTAATAAGTGGCAGAACTAAGCTTCCTCACTTTTCTCCTATATTGTATACCTCTATTCCCTTGGCTTTCTTGACTCTCTGTAAGCAAATCTTGAGTCCTTATCTACAGCCATCACCCATCTTAAGTTTCAGTCATGAACTGCCTATTTTAAGGTTTTCATGTCAGACCTCAAGTTCATTATGTCCCAAACTGAACCACTTCTGCTTTCCTTAACTTTTCCCTTATTCCAGATTTGAAACCATGAGGACATCTGACTCCTCCCTTTGTGTCTTTTCTTCTACAATCAATTTGTTATCCTGCCCTTTAGAGCTTCTTTCTCATCTGTCACTTTCTTTTTCCATGTTACTCTCTTGGATCAGAACCACCCCCCCCCACCTTTTTTTCTTTTTCAACACCTAAACTATAAGAGTCTCTTGATCTCTGTTCTTTCTCAGCTACTGGCCCACAGATCATGGTTAATTCTTCCCAAAACACTGCATTACTCTTACCACTTCCAGGCTCAAAAACATTCAACACCTACTCTGTAAGCACACCAGCCAGGTATTCAATGCCTTTCATAGTTGGTCCTAGTCTAGCTTTTAAGCTTTGTTCCAATTATTCTCTTACAGAACCTTTCCAGTTAAATCATTATTTGCTATTCTTTGAACATAACTTTCTGCTTTTCTGTCTCTTTGTCTCTGCTCAAAATGTTCTTTCTCTCTAATACTCCTTTTCCCTCACTTAACTTGGCTGGAGCAGAACTTATCTGACCTTCCCAGCATCTACTGCATTTTGCTGCTGTGTGCATGCATGCATATGTGTGCTCTGTGTTTCTTGCTTTAGCTCAAGGACAGAGATTGAATCTTATCTTTATAATCAGCTCAACAAAGGGCTTTTTGAATAAATGTTTTAAGGCTTCATAGGTACACTTGGATATAGCAAGCAGTCAGGCCTTGCCTTTCAAAGGACCATCTGCTTGCTGCAAGTTGCCCCATGTTTTCTGCAGGTTAGATGTAACAGTCATTGATAAATGTGTAACAACCAAAGTCCTTAGCCAGGAAATGGAAAAGTCTCACATTGGTACCTTTTCTTTTGTTTTTCTTTCTCCCTTGCCTCCACCCCCACAATTCTTCCTACTTCAATTTGGTATTTTCTTTAACCTATGTTTCTTTATTAAAGTACAGTAATCAGGCATGGCTAGATGTGCTCTCACTTGTCTCCACTTTGAATTATCAAGAAAAACACACACAAAAGAGGAAAAAGCACATAATGTATCTTTCTCCCAAATCTTTCCTACCTGTTAATCTCACTTGCAACATGTTCTATGGTTAGAACACAATCTTTAGAAATCAGAGGTCAACTTTTTTTTTTCTGTAGTTTTCAAATAATATGAAAAAGGATTTCTTTAACAAATGCTCCACAGTAAAGAACTCCAAAGCACTGTATTTTGGGGAAACTTCAAGGCAGCTGAAGATCTCTATGAAAATAAGCATGTGTCTGTAGCGGCAATTAGCTAAAAAGAACTTAATAATAAGGCCTTAATCATATAGTACTTTATGGTCTCAAAGCATTCTCACATTTGGGTCTCCTAAAAACTCTGTCAGGTTTGGCTAGTGTTTTCTCTTACAAAATTATCCTTTCACAAGATAAAATTAAACCTCACATTTAGTGATTTATTCCACGTCAACTGGGACAAGAACTCCAACCAAGTGATGTCATACTTACTTTACTAGTGATTTTCAAGTACTCTGTAGAAGAGTCCAGTGGCCACTGTGTGTCGGGTGGGGGGGTGGATAAGGTGGGGGTGTGTGTGTGGAGGACAGTGTGATAATAGGGATGACTAAGGAGTAGGTGTGGCCCTAGTCCTCCCTATCCCCAAATCAGTTATAGCTCTGCCTTTATTTTTTATATACTAGGCCTCTACCACATTACATCATGGTTCCACTGCTCTTGGAATACAAATGCTTAGTTGCATTAGTTGATTAAATGATTACTGTGGCTATAGTTCAAAAAAAGAAGTAAACCAGCATTCAATATTAAATATTCAGTGTCAACATTTATATAAAATAAAAAGTTACCTCAAAATAAAAGATTTCATTAAACTGCGGATTGCTCGTTTTCTTCTTTACTTTTGTCTTCTTTTGGTCATTCCTGTTCCAATGTGGTAGAGTTTTACCTTGTAGAACTTAATAGTACACAATTATAAAACATGCTATTTCCAACCAGGGAGCCTGACCTCCCTTTAGCTGTTAAGATGACTCAGGGAAAACTATAGTTTTAAATATTACTTGGGGAAAAAACTTGAGATGTCTCTAAAGACTCAAATCAAAGAAAATACAAGTTTGTATATGTAATATATGACAAGATTGTATTTTCTCTTTATGGCTACACTAGGTCAACTATCAAGCTTATTTTATACCAGAATGGTAAAAGTAAGACAGTGAGATTCAGAGTACCTTTATCTATGCTGAAAAATACCTGAGGAACACGAAAAGCATTCTTAACTAAATTTACTTCTTGGGCTTCAGCTACAATATGGCTTTTTAAAAAACTTTTTATTTTGAAATAATTAGAGAAGGTTGCAAAGAAATGTACAGGGAAGTCCCATGCAGTCTTTCCCCAGCCTCTCCCAATTTTAACATCTTATGTGATGATAGGACACTATCAATACCAATAATGACTCTTAAAAACAAATTCGTATGCCAGTTTCCATTTGTATGTTATTAAATGATTACACTAAAGAATTTGTCTTCAACTACAGATTATAAACAAAAACAAAAAATAGCTCCACTAGGCTAAACATTTTTAACATACAGAACGAATCCCTCTGATAGCATGAATGTTAAAGGACTGAGTATCTGCTTTCAAATATAAAACCATCTATAGTAATAACAGTGCAATATTGTTTGAGCACATAGTGAGTACTAGGCATGGCACAAGGTATTTTATACACATATATAAATACATTTTTAAAAGTGACTTACTGGTGATTTTCTAAAAAATAAAAATACCTATACTGTACACCTGAAACTAATATAACACTGTATGCTGACTACCCTGGAATTAAGAAAAATTAATAAAAATAAATAATAAAAAGAATACCGAGAGAGCCTGAAGTTGGGGAGAAGGGGTGTGTGTCTGTGTGTATGTATGTATGTATGTGTTTGGTATGGAGGGAATATTTTGCTCTTTGTTTCCTGATTTTAAACCTTCAAGTTGTAGGCAAATTTCAGACTAGTCAGGCTCTGAAAGAAATCATAATGAAGTTATAAAATACGAAATATACAAATTGCTGTAGGTTTTTCAATAAATCATCATAAATAATTTAAATCAACGATATGGTGCACTTTACCATGTTCTGGTACTTCAGCAGTCTGTCTACAGCTTGGGATTCTCTCTGTAGAGCATAGATGCCGTGAGTAGAAAAGGCATTTTTAGTTCTGAGCCGCTTTCCAGATAAAAATATGGAAACTGCCTTGTGATTCTGGGCTAGCACTTCTTAAAACAGGATTTTACCTACATAAAATCTAAGACATTGAAGGTAGGAAGGCCAATGATGACTGAAGAAGGTCAAGTTTATGTTGTAAAGTACATTTTAACTACTATAAAACTAATGTTGCTTCCCACAGTCTAAGAGTCCAGCATATTTGAAATGGCAACCACTTTCTTTCTATAAAAACAGGACTTGGTTGTTTGCAAGTGTATAATAGAACTCACTAGAGATCTTTTTTCCAAAGCATTCATTACTTTGTGTCATAAATAGCTATTTAGCATTTATTCTTAGAATCTTGTTAATTCTTAAGTCACATTTTAAAACTTAAAAATCTAGTAATAATTTGCTCTCCTACTCTGAATTCTGAACTCCAGGTTACAAATAGAAGCCAACCACTGATCATTTCAATGTAATGAAGCATCTACTGTCAAAGAAGGAAATCATTTGTTAAGCCCATATACATACTGAGTCTTCAGATCCAGAGATGTTTGCATTTCTGGATTAAAATCAGTGTACTTATGGTAAATAAAGGCATGTTTGAAATTGGTTAGAGGTAAAAAAAAAAAAAAAAAATCTAATAATAATTCAATAAACATTACCTACCAATGACATGGATGGAGCTAGAGAGTATTATGCTAAGCGAAATAAGTCAGTCAGAGAAAGACAAATACCATAATATGATTTCACTCATATGTGGAATTTAAGAAACAAAACAAATGAGCATAGGGGGAAAAAAAGGAGAGAGAGAGGCAAATCAAGAAACACTGGCTCTTCACTACAGAGAACAAACTGTTGGTTACCAGCAGGGAGGTGGGTGGGGGGAGTGATGGGGATTAAGGAGCACACTTGTGATGAGCATTGGGTATTGTATGGAAGTGTTAGATCGCTGAATAGTACACCTGAAACTTACATTACAGTGTATGTTAACTAACTGGAATTTAAATAAAAACTTAAAAAAAAAAAACATTACCTAGAAGGGCCCACTAGAGAAACTGTTGCATAAGGGTCACAGCTTTGTCCATTTATGAGAGGCAACCCATGGCATGCCATGATGCTAAGGAAGAATAAAAGAAAGTTAACATATATTCAGGTTTAACAACATAAAGCATTATTTTTAAATACAAATTAATATATTCAAAGGGTTAAAACTGTTTTCCACAAGTCTGCAGAAGTATGCCTATATACCACCTACCCCAAATACATCTATCTATACTGTGCACTTATTTATTTATGCTATATTTCTGAAATAGGACTTAAACTAGATTGCCACAATCAGTACTGGGACTACCAAATAATATGTAGCACACATCCCCCCACTAAATATCCAGCAAGGTACAGTCTGTGGTTTGACAATATATTAAAATTGCTGTGGCTTCTAAACAGGAAAAGAATGTGGTGTGAACCTTAAAGGAGAAACTACAAAACCAAGCTAGATCTATGGCATCACATCCTCTGCTAAAGCATGAATGAGAAACAAGGAAACGACTGTGGTTTCCACTTGAAATCTGATTCTTAAATAGAGGGCAAGCCTCCCACAATTCTGTAGCCTTTTATTCTGATTCTCAGTAACAGCTCCTATGTCATTCTGCAGAAAATGTTTCAGAACTTAAAAACCAAGGTCTTCTAATCCGATCTATAGGTAAAGTCACTGGTATTTACAGAGGACATAGAATCTAACTTAATGGTCTACTCCCCACATTTCCTCACTCAGTATTTAGTTCACGAATTTAGTTTAACATCTAAGGGTCTGCATTTCCTAATGTCTACGAAAAACTCAGGAGAGTTGCTGAAAAGTATTCTTTGTTGAAAGATGTGGGCTATTGAGCAACATCCTTATTTCTCTCCACAACCCACAGATCATGTATGTGGGTGAAGTGCATATGCTGTGCTGCCAAGTAAAGAAATAAATGATAATATGACTCATTTCTATTAAATTGAGCATCAAAAATCAAATTTTAAAAATTTCTGAAACCAAAGAAAGCACAGGCCAAGATAATAATTCTGGTTATTAATGTTAGGTTCAGGTACAGTCAAATTTTCCAACTATATACCGTTTGAAACTTACAGTCCTCAGGCTAAATCTCAAAATGATACCTGGTTTTTATATAGCATTTGTAGTTTACCATGTATTTTCACAAAATGTATCTAATTCCCACAACTGCCTTTGAGAAAAAACACCTTAAAGAAGAAAAAAAGGCCCAAAAAGATTATGTGCGACAGTAACAAAATAAGGCTAAAGAGGTAATACTACTTGTACAAAGTGGGCCAAGACCCAACTTCTACTTTCTTAACTGTTTCTACAGTCCAGTGTCTTTCTACATTCCCTACTGCACCTGAATTTATTGTATTACTCTCCTTGTAATACCAAATTTATCTCATGTAAACACTAATTATGAGAAATCTTATAGAAAGTCACTATAATTTTATGAAGTATATAAAAACCTAAGAAAAATGCAGTTCATTATACAAAGACTTCTATAAGAATACTTCACAACGCAAAACAATGGTGTCCATAAGCCAGAAATATGAATCTATAAAAATCATCAGAAGTGGTCTTAACTTTTATTTATTTTTATTTTTTTTTAATTTTTTTTTTTTTTAAGATTTTATTTATTTGAGAGAGAGAATGAGACAGAGAGAGAGAGCATGAGAGGGGAGAGGGTCAGAGGGAGAAGCAGACTCCCTGCTGAGCAGGGAGTCCGATGCAGGATTCCATCCTGGGACTCCAGGATCATGACCTGAGCTGAAGGCAGTCGCTTAACCAACTGAGCCACCCAGGCGCCCCAAGAAGTGGTCTTAACTTTTAAATGTAAGATAGTTTTAAAATTGTTTTCTGACAAACTCAGTATTATTAAATACTAATTATTTTATTTACTGCATGTCATGAAATATTTTTCTAATTACCGAGAATACAACTATTCTTCTAATCAGTGAATCAAGCAAATTCATATCATAAACCATGGATAAGCAGAAAACAAATGTTGAAAATGAGCTTGGTATACTAAATCATCTTACATTTTGTTTAAATATGACATTTGATATTAATACATTTTCTAGAAATTGCAAAGGAGAATAAATTTAGTCCAACCTTGTTTAAAATATAGAATGACCTAAATCTCTTCCTTGAGGTTTTGTTGTTGTTGTTGTTTTAAACTAGAAGACAAGTGTTAATGTCTATGTACAGCCAAGATGGAGTAACAGGGAAAAGAGTTACCTCCCTGCCTGAAATAACCGGGGGGGGGGGGGGGGGAAAGGAACAAAATTGGCAGTGCAGGACACTGATCTCTGAGGGGAGAAGAAATGAAGTGAGCCCCTAACTGTCCCAGCTTACTGCTAGAGGGAGAGTTGTCAGTTGGCAACTAGAGTTCCCAAGGCAGAGTACCAGAGAAAAGAAAAGCTGCACAGAAAGAAACCTCCAGAGAGCTACAAGAATCCCCCTGGAGTCATTAGCTGAGTGCTGATAAGCATATACGTGTGAGGAAACTGAGGCTAGGGAAAGAATCATTTGAAAAGAGCAGAGGGCCTTCCGCTTGGGTTGTGATCCTGGGGTCCTGGGATCAGGTCCCGCACTGGGCTACCTGCTCAGCAGGGAGTCTGCTTCTCCCTCTCCCCCTGCCCCTCCCCCCCCAACTCATGCTCTCTCGCTTGCTCTCTCTCTCAAGTAAATAAATAAAATCTTAAAAAAAAAAAGAGCAGAGGGAACAATTCCTGAAGCCCACAAATGGCTAGCATAAGGTCCTACCAGCCATATTATGAAACCTGGTAATTCACAGATGCTGCCTCATGATTGGGAAAACATAAGTCCTAGACTAAAGGCTGCTCTTATTCCATCCATCAAAGTTTAAAAGCAAACCACAAAAGAATGAAACTGTTTCCAAGTTACTTAACTGGGTCAAGTGTACTGATAAAAATATAAAAATATCCAGAAACTTTGTAATGTCTAGAATCAAACAGAAAATAACCAGGAACACAAAGAATCAAAAAAAATAGGGGCCAAAATATCTCAATAAACAATAAAAATCTCAAACAACCTAATCCTACACATAAAGGAGCGAGAAAAAGAAGCACCGCAAAACTCCAGTAGGAGGAAGGAAATAATAAAGATCAGAGGAGAAATAAATGAAACAGAAACTTAAAAAACAATAAAACGTATCAATGAAACCAGGACTGGTTCTTTGAAAAGATCAACAAAATTGACAAACCTTTAGCCAGACTCCCCAGAGGGAGAGAGAGGGAGACAGAGAGAGAGAGGACTCAAAAACAAAATCAGAAATTAGAAGAGGAGAAATAACAACTGACATCACAGATATACAAAGGATTATAAGAAAATATGAAAAATTATACACTAACAAATTGGATAACCTAGAAGAGATAAAGTCCTATAAACATATAATGTTCCAAAACTGAATCAGGAGGAAATAGAAAATTTGAACATGAACAGACCAATTACCAGCAATGAAACTGAATCAGTAATCAAAAAATTCCCAAGAAACAGAAGTCCAGGACCAGATGGTGTCACAGGTGAATTCTATCAAACATAAAGAGTTAATATCTATTCTCAAACTATTCCAAAAAATACAAGAGATAGGAAGGTTTCCAAATTCATTCTATGAGGCCTGTATTACCCTGATACCAAAACCAGATAAAGACACTATAAAAGAAAGGCAACTACAAGTCAAAATCTCTGATGAAAGTGGATGCAAAAATCCTCAACAAAATATTAGCAAATCAAATCCAACAATACATTAAAAAAATCATTCATCATGATCAAGTGGGATTTATTCCCAGAATGCAAGGGTGGTTCAATATTCACAAATCAATCTACATGATATATCACATCAACAAGAGAAAGGATTAAAACCACATGGTCATTTCAACAGATGCAGAAAAAGCATCTGACAAAGTACAACATCCATTCATGATAAAAACCCTCATTAAAGTAAGTTTAGAGGGAACATACCTCAACATAATAAAGGCCTTATATGAAAAACCCACAGCTAAAATCATCCTTAATGGGGAAAAACTGAGCCTTCCCCTCAAGATCAGAAACAAGACAAGAATGTCCACTCTCATCACTTTTATTCAACATAGTACTGGAAGTCCTAGCCACAGCAATCAGAAAACAAAAAGAAATAAAAGGCATCCAAACTGGTAAGGAAGTAAAACTTTCACTATTTGTAGATGACATGATACTGTACATAGAAAACCCTAAAAACTCCACCAAAAAACCAGAACTCCTAAATGAATTCAGTAAGGTTGCAGGATACAAAATCAATATACAGAAATTCATTGCACTTCTATACACTAATAATGAAATAACAGAAAGAGAAATTTAAAAAATCCCATTTACAATTGTGCCAAAAACAATAAAATACCTAGTAATAAACATAGTCAAAGAGGTAGAATATCTTCTAGTATTCTGAAAACTATAATACACTGATAAAAGAATCTGAAATGAAGGGGGGGGAAATCAGAGGGGGAGACGAACCATGAGAGACTATGGACTCTGAAAAACAAACTGAGGGTTCTAGAGGGGATGGGGGTGGGGGGATGGGTTAGCCTGGTGATGGGTATTAAAGAGGGCACGTTCTGCATGGAGCACTGGGTGTTATACGCAAACAATGATTCATGAAACACTACGTCAAGAACTAATGATGTAATGTATGGTGATTAACATAACATAATAATAAAAAAAAAAGAATTTGAAGATGACAAAAACAAATGGGAAGATATCCCATGCTCATGGATTGGGAGAACAAATATTGCTAAAATGTCCAGACTACCCAAAGCAATCTACACATTTAATGCAATCCCTTTCAAACAACAGCCTTGTTCACAGAACTAGAATAAATAATCCTAAAATTTGTATGGAACCACAAAAGACTCCAAATAGCCAAATCAATCTTGAAAACAAGGAACAAAACTGAAGGTACTGCAATCCCAGATTTCAAGATATAGAGTACTGGCACAAAAAAAGACATACAGATCAATGGAACAGAACAGAGAGCCCAGAAATAAATCCATGATTACATGATCAATTAATCTTCAACAAAGGAAGCAACAATATGAAATGGGAAAAAAGACAGTCTCTTCAACAAATGGTGCTGTGAAAACTGGACTGCTACATGCCAAAGAATGAAACTGGACCATTTTTTCTTACACCATATAAAAAAAAAACAAACAAAAAAAACCCCTCAAAATGGATTAAGGATTTAAATGTGACACCTGAAGCCTTGAAAAATAGGAGAGAATAGGCAGTAATTTCTCTGACACTGGCTGCAGCCACATTTTTCTAGGTAAGTCTCCTTGGGCAAGGGAAACAAAAGCAAAAATAAAATATTAGGACTATATCAAAATAAAAAGCACAGCAAAGGAAGCAACCAACAAAAAGACAACCTACTAAATAGGAGAAGATATTTGCAAATGATATATCCAATAAAGGGTTAGTATCCAAAATACATAAAGAATTTATACAAGTCAACACCCAAAAAACAAATAATCCAATTTAAAAATGGGCAGAAGACATGCACAGACATTTCTCCAAAGAAGACATGCAGATGGCCAACAGACACATGAAAAGATGCTCAACATTACTCATCATCAGGGAAATACAAATGAAAACCACACTGAGATATCACCTCACATTAGTCAGAATGGGTAGTATAAAAAACACAAAAAACAAGAAGCATTGGCAAGGATGTGGAGAAAAAGGAACCTTCCTGTACTGTTGGTGAGAATGCAAACTGGTGCAGCCACTATGAAAAATAGGATGGAGCTTCCTCAAAAATATAAAAAGAGAATTATCATTTGATCCAGTAATTCTACTACTGGGTATTTACCCAAAGGATATGAAAACACTAATTTGAAAAAATATATGCACTCCTTATGTTTACTGCAGCATTATTTACAATAGCCAAATTATGGAAGTAACCCACGTGTCCATCAATAGATGAATGGATAAAGAGGTAGTATATATATACAGTAGAATATTACTAAGCCATAAAAAAGTATGAAATCTTGCCATTTGCAACAACATGGATGGATCTATCTAGAGGGTATTATGCTACATGAAACAAATCAGAGAAAGACAAATACCATATGATTTCACTCACATGAGGAATTTAAGAAACAAAACAAAGAAGCAAAAAAAGGACTCTTAACTATAGAAAACAAACTGATGGTTACCAGAGGGGAGGTGGGTGGGGGGATGGGTGAAACAGGTAAAGGGGATTAAGAGTACATTTATCATAATGAGCAATGAACAATGTAGAGAATTGATGATTCACTATATTGTACACCTGAAACCAATACGACACTACGTTAATTATATTAGATTTTAAAAAACAATAAATTTTAAAAACTATGTTCATATGTTCATGTATTCATGTTCATATATTGTATATCTCTACAGAGATACAGAAAACATTAAAAGTTGGAACTCTAAAGATGAAAACACATCTGACATGAAAAAACACACTGAGTGGGATTAACAAAAGATTGGATATGGCAGAAGAAAAGATAAACAAACATGAAGACAGAGTATAAACACATCAACTGATATGTAAATGGTCTAAACACACCAATTAAAATGTAGAGGTTCTGGTTAAAAGAATAGAAAAATACATACTAATACCAATCAAAAGAAAGCTGATTCTATGGATAACAACCCAAAATGCCCATCAGTAAGCGTCTGGTTGAATAACTGATAGTAAATCTATATGGTGGAATTCTATGTAGTTGTGACAAAGAATAAGGTAAATCTCTATTCTCTAATTACTCTGATATGGAGGGTAGAGAGTTGGGAATGAATGTGATACTTCTCCAAACATACCTCATATAAGTCCTGACTTTGGGAACATAAGAAACTTATATATTTCAAGTAAAATTAAACATAAAAATAAAAAACAACTCTGAGAAACCAATAAAAGAGAATTATTTCAAGAGACAAGGGCACAGTATTTGACTCTGCATCCTTAGAACAAATACAGTAAGACCTTTTATTTTTATTTATTTTTTTAAAGATTTTATTTATTTATTTGAGACAGAATGAGAGAGAGACCACATGAGAGGGGGGAGGGTCAGAGGGAGAAGCAGACTCCCTGCCGAGCAGGGAGCCCGATGCGGGACTCGATCCAGGGACTCCAGGATCATGACCTGAGCCGAAGGCAGTCGCTTAACCAACTGAGCCACCCAGGCGCCCCTACAGTAAGACCTTTTAAACTTCACTCAGTAACCTCACTGCCAGTGGTAATACTGGCTTTATTTTGAATCTATTCCCTGTATTTTGTAAGATAATGATAATAATTATGTTAATATTGTCAGGGATTAAAATTTCCAATATAAGAGGAAAGAGATACAGCATAAAGTCAAAAATCTTATAATATTAAACTTAAATTAGAAACATGAAAGAAGGAAGGAAAGAGACAGAAAGAAAGAAAAGCAGCCAAAAGGAAGAAAGAAAAAAAGAAGGTAAGCAAGTTAGCATGCCAGCCAGAGAGGCTATATTAATATCAAGCAAAGTAGATTTCACAACAAAATATATTCCCAGGGATAAAGAGGGTCATTTTATAATAGTGAAAAATTCAATTTATTAGGAAGTTATAACAATCCTAAATGTTAAACTCCTAACATTAGAGCTACAAAACAAATGAAGCAAAAACTGATAGAACTACAAGGAGAAATAGACAAATTCACAAATAGTTAGAGATAGCAACACCCCCCCTCAATAACTGATAAAGCAATTAAGAATGAAAGTTAAATAAGACTGTCAACCAACCTGACATAATTAACATTTATTAAAAATACTCTATCCAGGGGCACCTAGGTGGCTCAGTCGGTTAAGTGTCTGCCTTTGGCTCAGGTCATGATCCCCAGGTCCTGGGATCGAGCCCTATATCAGGCTCCCTGCTCAGTGGGGAGTCTGCTTCTCCCTCTCCTTCTGCCCCTCCTTGAGTGCTCTCTCTCTCTCGCTCACACTCTCTCAAATAAAATCTTAAAAAAAAAAAAAATCTCTCTCCACCTGAAGCAGAGAACACATTCTTTTCAAATGCACATGGAACATGTACCAAGATTAAATGACACTTTGTGGCCAAAAAACAGTCTTGGCAAATTGAAAAGTATTCAGACCATACAAAATATGTTGACAACAGAATTAAATTAGAAATCGACAGCAAGAAGATATCAGGAAAATCCTCAAATACCTGGAAACAAAATAACTCATGATATATATCCATATATATATAAATAATCCATAGGTTGAAGAATAAAAGAAAAGAAAAACTATAAAATATTTTGAATTGAATTAAAATGAAAACCCAGCATATCAATATTTGAAGGATGCTGTTAAAACAGTACTCAGAAGGAAATGGATAGCACTCAAAACCTACATTAGGGAAGAAGAAAGGTTTTCAGTCACTGTCTTCAGCCTCTATCACAAGAAAATTAAAAAATAAAAACACAATGAATCGTGGATCACTACATCAAAAACTAATGATGCACTGTACGGTGACTAACACAGCATAATAAAATTTAAAAAAAAATAAAAATAAAAACACATTAAACCTAAACAAAAATAGAATGGGAATCAAAACAGAAAACAAAACATCCAAGAATCAGTGAAATCAAAAGCCATTTCTTTCTTTTTTTTTTTAAGATTTTATTTATTTATTTGACAGAGAGAGAGACAGCGAGAGCAGGAACACAAGCAGGGGGAGCGGGAGAGGGAGAAACAGGCTTCCCGCCGAACAGGGAGCCCGATGTGGGACTCGATCCCTGGACTCCGGTATCATGACCTGAGCCGAAGGCAGACGCTTAACGACTGAGCCACCCAGGTGCCTCGAAAGCCATTTCTTTAAAAGGTCATTAAAACTGATAAACTTTAGCTTGACTGATTAGGAAAAATAGAGTACAGACACATATTACCAACATCAGGATGAGTGACATGACATCACTACAAAGTCTACAGATATTAAAAGAATAAAAAGGAGTAACTTGAACAACTTTATACCAAGCAACTGGACAACTCAGATTAAATGGTCAAATTTCTTAAAAGATACAAATTACCAAAGATGACTGTAAAAAAATCTAAATAGTTATATATCTATTTAAAAAAACTAAATTTCCTGGTTAAAAACCTTCCCACCAAAAAGCAAACAAAACAAAAACACTTGAGGCCCAGAAGGCTTTGCTGGTGAATTCTTACACTATTCATGTAAAACATAAATTATATTAATTATATACAAACACCCCAGAAAATTGGGGGGGAAAAAAGAGAATACTTCCCAATTCATTCAATGAGGTCATTATTCCCAATTCCAAAACCAAAGACATTACAAGAAAACTACAGACCAACATCCTTCATAAACATGGATACAAAAAACCTTAACAAAATTTTAGCAAATCAAAGCCAACAACATATAACAATAATACAACATGACCAAGTGGAGGTTGGTTTAACGACAAAAATCAATCAACAAAATTCACCATATTAACAGATGAAAACAGAAAAAGGATAAGATCATTTGAATACCCATCCTTGATAAACATTCTTAGCAAACCAGGAACAGAGGGGAGCTTTCTCAACCTGATAAACAACAGCTATCATCATACTTAATGGTAAAAAACCTGAATGCTTTCCCCCTAAAATAAGGAATAAGACAAAGACGTTTGCTCTCACATCTTCTATTCAACATAGTACTGGAGGTTCTAGCCTGTGCGATCAGGCAAGAAACAGAAATAAGAGGTATCCAGACTAAAAAGGAAGAAGTTAAACTGTCTATTCACAGATGACACAATCATCTACACAAAATCCTATGGAATCTATACACAAGCTAGTAGAACAAATCAGTGAATGTAACAAGGTTGCAGAATACAAACTATTTTTTTTTTAATTTCTATATACTAGCAACAAACAACCATATATTCAACTTGTTTTTCTCCCTCTTAACCCTCCCCTCCCCACCAGGTTTTTTCCCTCAGTCTGTTTCTCTAATATGAAAACCACTGCCTGGACTTCAAGTCACTCAGTACCTTATTTAATTTTTCTGTTTGCCTTTCCAAATGTTTTGACCTCCCTTTCACTCCTCACCCTACTGAAATCTACTTTTTCTACGTTCATCATTCTTTGGAAACTCTCCTCATTAAAGTCCCCTGAGTGTTAAATGCTATCCATATTTTTCAAGGCTCTTACTTGATTTCTTGGCTGCATGCAATACTTCTGATCACTCCCTACTGCTTTATTTTTTTTTTTAAGATTTTATTTATTTATCTGACAGAGAGAGACACAGCAAGACAGGGAACACAAGCAGGGGGAAGTGGGAGAGGGAGAAGCAGGCTTCCCGCTGAGCAGGGAGCCTGATGTGGGGCTCGATCCCAGGACCCTGGGATCATGACCTGAGCCGAAGGCAGACACTTAATGACTGAGCCACCCAGGCGCCCCTCCCTACTGCTTCAAAGACCTCTTCTTTCTTGGTTTCCTTGGCCTTCACTCTAGTAATTTTCCTCATATCACCTGTCTCCCTCATGTTTTCCTCTCATGCTATTCTACTTCTACTGCTGGATCTGTTCTTCTCAGTCAGCTGCTCTCTTTGCACTATATAACCTCCCTCTAAGGTTGTTTTTATCACATCTATTCTTAGGGCTACAACTACCATCAACTTTACACTTCTATATGAGATCTCACCACAAAGTTTAAGATTTTTATATCCAAATGCCTGATGGAAATCTCTACCTAGATGTTTAAGAACAGCTACAACTCATTACCATCTATTAAAGGAGCTCCTCTTCTAGAATTTTCTCTGTATTGTAAACCCTACCACCTACCCAGTAACACAATCTAGAAATCTAGGAGCCCCACTCAGATTCATCCCTTCTTCTTCCTCACTTTCCGTAACTACTCAGTAAGTTTTAGTGGTTCTACTCTTTAAATATTTCTTCATTTGTCCTCTTCTCTCATTTCTGTAACAACTGTTCAGGTGCAGAATCCATCATCTCTCACTTGGATCACCCTAACACCCTTCAAATTCACCTCCCAGTTTCTACACTTACTGCTGTCACAAATCTAATCTTTCTAAAATGCAAATTTGTCCATATTACTCTATTGTCTAAAATCCTCCAAGAATTCCATGAGCTCTTATACGTTTTGTAAGTTCATATGGTACAAAATAGCCTCCAAGATCTGGCTCCAGCCTATGTCACTATGTCACCAGTATGTGACCAATCTTTGGGCTTCATATGCTCAGCAACATCAAACCGCTTTTAATTATTCTCCCTCCCTCTCTGTTTCTTCTTCCATACTTTTGCCTATATTGTTCTTTCCTTCTGGAAAAAAAAATCTCACTTTTTCTAGGCAAGCTACTTTCTATTCATCCTTTAAGAAGACAAATGTTACCTTCTTTTTTCATTTAGTTGTTTCAAAGAGTTATGTAGTGCCTATTAGTGCCAGGCTCTGGGGGTGATGAGGTGAGTAAGACTAATATGTTCCTGCTCTCATGGAGCTTAGAGCCTACTTGAAATAACAGATGACAAGCAATAACGAAAAAAATAATAATTACAAATAGTGGCAAGTGCTATGAAGAAAAAAAGAACAGGGTGCCCTATTTTAAAATAAGTGATATTTAAGCTGAAACTTCAAGGAGGACAAGGAACAAGCTAGAAGAATGGGCATGCCAGGCATAAAGCACAGCAGATGTGTGTCTCTGAACAGGAAGAGTATGTCACATTTGAGGAATCGAGAGAAGGCCAGTGAACATATGAACAAGAGGAAGCATACCACAAGATGAAATCTGAGAGGCAGGCAGCATCAGAACATGGGGGATCTTATGGGCCAAGTTAAAGGGCTTGGGTCTTACTCTAAATGCAACAGGAATCATTAAGTATTTCAGCAGGGGAATGACATGATTTCTGTTTTAAAATTTTTTAATGTTTAATGTTTAAAATGTTTTTAAAATTTATGTTTTAAAAGACTGCTCTGGGTTGCTATGGAGAGAATGGACTGCAGAGTAGAAGGCCAGCTAAGACTATTTAAACAATCAAGATAACAAATGGTTGCTGGTTTGAAGTAAGATGTCATTAAATATTAAAAATTAGAAAATTCAAGAAATATTTCATATAATTAGTAAGAAAGGGATCCAATGTATGGGGGCAAAGAGGAGAAAAGATTTTAAATGATTCTCAGATTTCTGGCTTAGGTAATTAGGCACATGGTGGTTCCAACTGCTAAGGCTATGGGAAGGAGCTGTACAGATATGACAGGCAATGCTTCAGTTTCAAATGTGTTAAATCTGCAATGTTGTGAGACATCAAAGCAGAATTGCCAAAAAGACAGGTGGATGTATGAGTGTAGAGCTCAGAAAAAAGACCTGAGTTAAATGCACAAGGTATAGACAATTTTTTTTAACTTATTTTGAAGTAAGTTCTGACTTTCAAAAGCTTGCAAAAGAATATATACAGTTCCTCTATACCCATTACCCAGTATTCACATTTTGTTTAACCAGAGTAAAATTATAGAAACAGGAAAATAACATTGATACAATGTTAATGATAATATTAATTAATCTTCTGGACTTTACTCAAATTTTGCAATGTCCTTTTTCTGGTCCAGGATGCAATACAGGATCTCACACTGCATTTAGCTGTCATGTCTTCTTAGTCTCTTTCATCCTAAAACACTATTCCTTAGTTTTTCTTCTTCGACCCATGATCTTGCCAGTACTAGCCAGTTCTTTTGTAAAATATTCCTTCATTTGAATTTGATGTTTCCTCATGATTAGACTGAAGCTATGCATGTTGGTGTCCTTCTCAATGCATCATACTAGGAGGCTGGATGTCTCATTACCAGTGATACTAACTTGGGTCACATAGGTAAGTTGGTATCTATCAGACATCTCATGGTGAGATTCTTTGAGACTATGCAAATATGCTATTTGTCTTCATACTTAGGCCCACTTATTTAGCATCCACAGATGATTTATCCCTGCACTAATTATTACCGTGGTATGCCAATGTTGATTTTCTATTTCCATTTGTCCTACACTCATTAATTAGAATTCTACTAAAGAAAAAGTAATCCTTTCTCCCCAATGTGTTTATTTGTTTATTTATATATCAGTATTGGCTCATGGACATTTTATTCTATAGTACTGCCTCATGGATTTATTCTCTAATTTTCATTATTTATTTTGATGCTCAAGTTGTCCCAGTTTGGTTACTTGGAGCTCTTTCAAGTTGGCTTCAATGTCCTTTCTACATGTCATCGTTGTTATTATTATTATTATTATTATTATTATTATTATTATTATTATTAGCACTTTCTTACTTTCTGACTCCACAGATGCTCTGAGCTCATCTTGTATTTTCCCATGTTCAAGTCCTGAATCAACCAATGCTTAAAAAAAATTCAGGTTCTTTTTATTGGAGTAGCTCTAATACTGTACCCATTTGCTACATGTGGCTATTTAAACTTAAATTAATTAAAATTAGACAAAATTAAAAATTCAATTCTTTAGTTGCACTACCCATAGTTTAAGTTTTCAATAACCACATATGACTAGTGGCTACCATACTGGACAGTTAAGTTATAAGACATTTTTATCATCACAAAAAGATCTACTGGACAGTACTGACTGGAGAATGATATTTAAAAACCAAGGTATGGATGCTATGTTCACTGCTACTGGGCTGACATTGCTTCTAGGCCTTCTGTGTGAATAGAGCTAGTACACACACACACACACACACACACTCAAACAACCCTGTATCTATTAAGACAAGTTTACTTTGAGAAGTCTGCCTTCAAAGGAGAACAGAGAAATGGGGATGGTAGCTGGGAGAGTCAGGTGGAGATGAGGTCTGGGGAGGCATGCCTTTTAGGATAGGAGATCCTAGAACATGTCTTACATGTTGATGAAAACAATCTAAAAGAGAAGGTGAAGCTGCTAAAACAGAAAAAGGAATAACTGAAGGAACAAAGTCCTTGAGTAGGGGAAACAGAAAGAATCCAGAGTTCAGATAGAAGAATTCACCCCCAATAAGAGACAGGGCACCTCCTCTACTATAATAACATAAGGACAAAAAGATGGATGCCAACACAGGTTTGCAGATTTAGATTCAGGAAAATGCGACCAATTTACAGTCTATAGTGATGGAGGATCTCACAGGTGTTACTAAAGAAGCACAGTAAAACTCCAGCGAAGTTTTAAGTACCCATACAAGGTCTGTGATCATGAATTTAAAGTAAAATCCATCTGTGTGATTTTCTCCAGCAATAATCAGGTGCAGACTGAATGCAAAGGAAGAGACTGAATTCCTTCATACTAGG
Source organism: Neomonachus schauinslandi (assembly GCF_002201575.2). NCBI lineage: Eukaryota > Metazoa > Chordata > Mammalia > Carnivora > Phocidae > Neomonachus > Neomonachus schauinslandi. Next base: position 118,286,692 of record NC_058403.1, read on the forward strand.
ATTGTTCCAGAGAAATAAGATGGATGAAGAAAAGAGCAAGGAAGTTAAGGAACCTGCAAGAAAAAATGATTATAGTGATAGATCATGGAAAACGACCTAGAGGGAACTGAAAAATAAAAGCAGGTAAGAATGTGGTAAAGACTGATGGACAGAAGTCTTACTGAAATTTAAGAAATGCTGCAGTGGGGAGCTTCCAGGTCTGGAAGATAGTAGTAACTGCTAGGAGATGAACATTTCCACACACTACCCCCTAACTGTAAGTTCAGCAAGTGGCACAAAGAAAACATATAAAACTATGCCTGCAGTATTACTAAAGAACAGAGAATACCATGCACTTCAAAATACTTCTAGAAGTTGAGAAATCAATAATAAGTCCCACAAAATTGCTACCGGAGCTCTGCTACTGCAGGCCAATGAGTATGAACCATGGAGATTTAAATGAGAAAGAAAGAAAGAATACAGACCACCATATACCCATATAAAGACCTACTTGTGAACATTTATAGCAGCTTGCTTTCTTTTTTTTAAAATATTTTTGTTTTTATTTATTTTTTTGACAGAAAGAGAGACACAGCGAGAGAGGGAATACAAGCAGGGGGAGTGGGAGACGGAGAAGCAGGCTTCCTGCTGAGCAAGGAGCCCGACGTGGGGCTCGATCCCAGGACCCTGCAATCACGACTCGAGCCAAAGGCAGACGCTTAACAACTGAGCCACTCAGGCGCCCGGCAGCTCTCTTTATAATAGCCTCAAACTGGAAACAATCCAAATATCTGTCAACTGGTGAATAGATAAACAAATGGAATACTATTCATGAAGAAAAAAAAACTGGCTTCCAGTTCCAAGTCAAGATGGAGTAGATGCATGCCTCCCTAGTCCTCCCACTAGGTATAGCTAAAAATATTGGGCATTAAATATATAACAAACATAAGAAAACTCTGAAAAGTGAAGAGAAGCAAACCAGTTAGAGATCTTGGAACCCAAGGGAAGACATGGGAGTGAATTACCTGAGCTTTTTTGTACTTTATCTCAGAGTGATTGCTAGAGAAGCCACCAACCTGGAACAACACCAGTGGGCATGGGCAAAAAATGCCCTAAGAAAAAGCCAGCTCTCTCTAGCCAAAGGACCAGGAACTGGACAGCTTAGCAAGACAAACCATTTTTAGACAATAAAAAACCACTTACTCTAATGAAACACCATGAAGAACACTGTGGCTCCACCCAAACCCCTATCAACAAAGACCAAAGACTGAGGAGAGAGCCTAGACTTCCACCTTTAACAAGCTGTAACAAGCCCCCTTCCCCCTTACTATGGTCATTTTTTCTTACAGGTTCCTTAACTTCCTTGCTCTTTTCTTCATCCATCTTATTTCTCTGGAACAATCCTAGTATGAAGGAACTCAGTCTCTTCCTTTGCATGGTGTCAGCAGAGACCACCTGAGGAACCTGGATTTTCATCCCCACCTGCAGCAGAGGCACTCCTCCCCCTTCATGCCAGGGTGATGTCAGAGAAGGCTGAGTAGGAAAACAAGACCTTTACCACCTACACAGGTAACTACCAAATCCTCTCAACCATCATGTCAGTGGAGGCCACAATGTGGCAGTAATGAGGCCCCGCATCCCAGCCAGAGTGGCCGCATGAGAGGACTAAAGGGAGCCTAAACTACCACTCCCATTCAGCAATAATAAGGAACTCTTCTCACTCTTCCCCCAGGCTTATCAGCAGAGGATGAGTCAGGAACCTGGATTTCTATCTGTATCTGACAGTAATGCATAGGCCCTCCTCTCCATTCACCCACAGAGTGTCAAGGAGTCTGGCTAAAACAGAACACTTAAATAAGATCCAGAGTCTCATAACTTAATACCCAAAATGTCTGAAACTACTCATCATACCAAAACACCAATCTTCAGCTTTAAATGGAAAAACAAACAAACAAACAAAACAATCAGCAGATGACAACACTGAGATAACACCGATGTTGGAATTATCTGGCAAAGATGTAAAAGCAGCCATCATAAAAATGATTCAGTGAGGGGCGCCTGGGTGGCTCAGTTGGTTAAGCGTCTGCCTTCGGCTCAGGTCGTGATCCCAGGTCCTGGGATCGAGTCCCGCATCGGGCTCCTTGCTCAGCGGGAGGCCTGCTTCTCCCTCTCCCTTTGCCTGCCACTCTGCTCACTTGTGATTCATCTCTCTGTGTCAAATAAATAAATAAAATCTTAAAAAAAAAAGATTCATTGAGCATTTACAAACACATCTGAAATAAATGAAAAAAAAGTTTCAGTAAAAAAATAGAAAGTCAAAGATATAAAAGGTATGAAGAACCAAATGGAAATTCTGACACTCAACCAAAATAAGAAACCTGATAGATGGGCTCAACAGCAGAATGGAAGGGACAGAGGAAATAATCAGTGATTCTTAAAAAACAGAACAACAGAAATTACCCAACATGAACAGAGAAAACAGACTGGGGAAAACAAACAAACAAACAGAGCCTCAGGGACCTGTGGGACTATAATAGAAGATCTAACATTAATGCCATCTAAATCTCAAGAGGAGAGGAGAAAGATGCAGGGCTGATAAAAGAAGAAATAATGGCCGAAAATTTCCCAAATTTGGCAAAAGACATAAACATACAGATTCAAGAAGCTGATCAAACACCAAACAGAATAAACCTAAAGAAATCTATGCCAAGAGGGGCGCCTGGGTGGCTCAGACGGTTAAGCGTCTGCCTTCGGCTCGGGTCATGATCCCGGGGTCCTGGGACAGAGCCCCGCATCAGGCTCCCTGCTCAGCGGGGAGCCTGCTTCTCCCTCTCCCTCTGCCTCTGCCTGCCACTCCCCCCTGCTTGTACTCTGTCAAATAAAAATTTTAAAAAAAGAAAAAGAAATCTATGCCAAGATACCTCAGAGTCAAACTGAAACACATAGAAGACCAAAGACAAACTATTGAAAGCAGCCAGGGAGAAAAAGCACATTACCTGCAAAGGAAAACAATTACAGTGAATTAAAAAACCATAAAGGCCACAAGGAAGTGACATATTTTTCATGTGCTTAAAAAGAAGAACTGTCAATGAAGAATTCTATATCCATTGAAAATGTCCTTCAAGAATAAAGAAATCAAGACATTCTCAGATAACAGAAAGCTAAAAGAATGTGTCACTCACAGACCTACCCTAAAAGAACGGTAAAAGGAGATTCTCTAAACATAAAGACAGTGATAAAAGAAGGAATCCTAAAACAATAAGGAGGGAAAAAAGGATATGGAAAGAGCAAAAATATGGGTAAATACATCTCTGTGCTTTGCCTGAAACACAAAGGCTAAACAATAAGTAGGATGTAAAAAATAAAGAAACAAAAAAACAAAAAAAAACCCAATGAACTTAGTCTTCCCTTCTTTTCTAATTTTTCTAAAATTGTGTTAGATGGCTAAAGCAAAAATTGTAACACTGGTGTGGTTCTCAATGTACATAGGGAAAATATTTAAGACAATTATATTACAAATGGTGGAGGGTAAAGGGATTTAAAAGAAGGTAAGGTTTCTACACTTTATTCTAACCAGTAAAATGGCAATACCAGTAGACCACAATAAGTTATACATGTACAGTGTCATACCTAAAACACCACCAAAAAACCATACCTAGAAAAACTATACAAAGAGATATACTATAGATAGAAAAACAGTACAGATAAGTCAAAATGGAATTCTAAAAATATGTTCAAGAAACCCAGAGGAGGGGCGCCTGGGTGGCTCATCTGTTAAGCGTCTGCCTTCGGCTCAGGTCATGATCCCAGGGTCCTGGGATTGAGCCCCGCATCGGGCTCTCTGCTCAGCGGGAAGCCTGCTTCTCCCTCTCCCACTCTCCCTGCTTATGTTCCCTCTCTCGCTGTGTCTCTCTCTGTCAAATAAATAAAATCCTTAAAAAAGAAAGAAAGAAAGAAAGAAAGAAAGAAAGACCGACCCAGAGGAAAAAGAAAACAGGAAAAAAATAAAATAGAGAACAGAAAACAAACCAAAAAATGGCAGATTTAAGCTTAACACAGCAGTAATTATATTAAAAGCAAATTCTACAAATTCACTAAATAAAAGACAGATTGGCAGAGTGGATTTTAAAAAGTGACACCCAACTATATTCTATTTGTAAGAAATTACACACAACTGGATGGATGTGATTGAAAAAAGCCTATCTCAAAAGGTCATATATGGTAAGACTCCATTTACATAACATTCTTGAAATGACAAAATTATAGATCTGGAAACAGATCAGAGGTTGCCAAAGGTTACAGATGGTAGTGGGGGAAGGAGTGGGTGTGACTAAAAGAGTACGGTAGCATAAGGGAGATCTTTATGGTGACAGAACAGTTCTGTATCTCGATTGCAGTGGTACCACAAATCTGCACATACGATAAAACACATACAATATGCTGGACACTGCACAATGTCAATTTCCTGGTTTTTATTTTATATTATAGTTTTATAAGATGTAACCATTGAGGGATACTGAGTGAAAGGTACACAGGACCTCTCCGTACTTTGCAATTTCTTATAAATAAATCTATGATTATCTCAAAAGAAAGAAGTTAAAAAAAAAAAAATCAAACTGCCAGAGTTCAAATCCAGACTCTACTACCTCCTGTATGAATTTGGGCTTATTTAACCAATCTGCGCATTGTTTTGTCATACAACAGTATCTATACCAAGTTATGACAAGAAGCAAATTAAGGGGCGCCTGGGTGGTTCAGTCGTTAAGCGTCTGCCTTTGGCTCAGGTCATGATCCCAGGGTCCTGGGATGGAGCCCCGCATCGGGCTCTCTGCTCGGCAGGAAGCCTCCTTCTCCCTCTCCCACTCCCCCTGCTTGTGTTCCCTCTCTCGCTGTGTCTCTCTCTCTCTCTCTGTCAAATAAATAAATAAAATCTTTAAAAAAAAAAAAAAAGGTAAATTAAGTAATACCTAAAAAAAGATAACTATTGGTATGTGCAGCAATGTGGATGAATCTCAAAAGCATTATGCTAAGTGAAAGAAGCCATTCACAAAAGCCTACATATTACATGAATCTGTTCATACGACATTTTGAAGAAGGCAAAACTATAGGGACCAAAATCAGGTCATGGTTTCCTGGTGCTGAGTATAGGGAGAGAGAACTAAACACATCTCTGAGCAATGCCTTTTGGTAGAGTTTTGACTTCTGAAGTCATGCTAATATTCTAAATATTAAAAAAATAAAAGTAAACAACAAGGATGGGGGGAAAAAACATTAAACTGACTACAAACAAACCAAAACAAACCAACTATTTCAAATGTTATAACATAACCAAAGTGAGCAAGGGAGGGAATGGTGGAAGGGACTAATCCAAACACTTTCACTATATGCTCTCAGTCTGAGGGAAAACTACTACAAACAAATCTTGAGCTGTTTGTAGTAAATCCAAATTGAGAAACATTAAAAAAAAAATAACTGGCCTGTATTCTTCAAAAATCTCAATAACATGAAAGGTAAAGAAAAGCTAAAAATTATTACTGGTTAAGGAGATTAAAGAGACATATAAACTAAATGTAATACATGATCTTGGACTGGATCCTTTCTTGCAGAGAAAAAAATATCTTAAAGGATATTATTGGGACAGTTGACAAAAGTAAAATAAAATAACTGTAGATTAAAGTACTGGAATGCAAAAACTATACATTATACTTTTATTATAATAATGTTAAGCTTCCTAAATTTGATAACTGTACTAGTTATTTAAAAGAATATCCTTATTCTTAGGAAACACACTCTATTAATAAGGATCATGATATATGCAACCTTCTTTAAAAGAGTTAAAAAAGTAATATTAGATATATAACAAATATAAATAAGTAGAGAGAGAGGGAGAGAGACAGGGAAAATGCCTCAAAGGAGCTGGGGCGTTCATAGTAAGGATAAGAAATTATAGTCTGGAGCAGCACTAGCAGAGGAACACTCCCCACTCTAAGGTAAGTGAGTACGGGAGAAAACAGCTTCTAACTGAGAAGGCAGTAGAGGAAACAGTAACTCGGGATATTCAGATTATCAGTTAAGACAAAGAAAAAACATTCAGAAGAAGTCAGGGATATCCAGTAGTTTGCTGATAACACAGGAAAAATCTGGGTGGAAGAGAAAAGGCAGAGGATTGGGCTTGGAAATCTGCATTTCCAGAGCAGTTAGAAGATTAGAGTCTGAGCCACAAAAAATGACTTGAGGGCAAAGGGGAATTTTAAAGTAGGTAAGAATCGATACTGGTACATCCCAAGGCAGCCATTTAGTTTTAGTCCCAGGGTTCCTAATGCTCAGCTCTGTGGTATCAGTGTCTCTAGAGGCCCTCCACCAGGAAGGCTTTCCAACTCCATCCTGCCAGGGAGTTAGATATGCTTAGTCGGGGTCCTGTAACAGCCTACTGCCTATCTCTATCATTTAACCCACATTCAATATATAAGGTTGAATGAATTAATGACCGATCATAACCTGAGTAGAGTAGATATGAGAAGACAAACTGGAAATCAACTTAATAAAGGAATGACACAGCAGAGTTTCATTTCTCAAAAAAAGTTTCTGAAGTATATAAAATAAGGTGTTGTCTTAAGATTCAAAGAATACATGATGGAGGATTATTTCCAGCTGATTTTGGTAAAAGAAATATGCTTACTGTACAACAAGCTGCTGGCACACAGTTCCATTCTCTGTTATCAGTTCATTCAGTTTTAATTCAAGGTGAACTTTACCCTATAATGAGAAAAAAAATGAATGGTCTATTTTACTGACAAAATATTAAAGGTAAGTACTTTTTCCAATGGTACCAGTAATATTTAGCTGTTCACTAACTAAATTTTAGTGATCCCTAGCACATGGCTTTGCCCACATTAAGTACTTGCTAAATGATGAATAACCAACAATGTAGATCTAGAACTCAGATGCTTATATCAGACATGGTACTCCAATCTAAGAATTTAATGCCCAGTTCAAAAAGTATTTATGAATCTTAGTTACCATGGATAAAAAAAAAAGATGGCACTTATGTTTTAGGAAATTTTGAAATGAAAGCAGACTATAAAATGTAGAATGTTTTTTCCAGAAAAGATAAACCATCAATAAGAACAGAGGCACTATCATTAAAGGTCAAGAGAAATCATACAATTTTAAAACAATAAAACTAAGTTAAAACTAGTAAGATTCAATTTGTCAACACTTCTCTGAAAATTAAAGATTTATGGAATATCTACTATATTTTAGTAAGCACTGTAGGACTGGGTAGGAATCAATAGATGTATAAGACACAATCACTGCTCATAAGAAGCTCATAGTCTAGTTGGAGACACAGTAAATAAAGATAACAATATATGACCCATAGCACTGATGAAAAAATGGGATACTGAAAATAACTTTCTTCAATAACTATTAATAAATGGATTTTTAAAAAATTCAGTAGTATAAGGGCGCCTGGGTGGCTCAGTTGGTTAAGCGACTGCCTTTGGCTCAGGTCATGATCCCGGAGTCCTGGGATCGAGTCCCACATTGGGCTCCCGGCTCAGCAGGGAACCTGCTTCTCCCTCTGACCCTATCCCCTCTTATGCTGTTTCTCTCTCTCTCTCTCAAATAAATAAATAAATAAAATCTTAAAAAAAAAAAAATTCAGTAGTATAAATTTATTTATTTATTTTTTTTTTAACTGTTTTTTTTTTTTTTTTTAAGATTTTATTTATTTATTCATGAGAGACAGAGAGAGAGAGAGGCAGAGGGAGAAGCAGGCTCCCAAAGAGCAGGGAGCCCGATGCGGGACTCGATCCCAGGACCCTGAGATCATGACCTGAGCCGAAGGCAGACGCTTAACCATCTGAGCCACCCAGGCGCCCTCAGTAGTATAAATTTAAAGCAAACTACAAACTTCTCATGAAACAAAAGTTTAGGAACAATATAATCTAGAGCTTGATATTTCCACCCTGCCACTGGCGATGAGCAATTCTAAACTGGTTAGGAGCAATTCTAAAGTGGTTAAGATCAGTCCTGGATTACCTCCACCCAGCTGACAAGACAAATTCCCACAGTGGAGATTTCAGGGGTGTGATGTCTAGAGGCTGATGACATAAGTAATTTCATCAGAGGTAGGAAAGTTCATTATCAAGTCACTGTTCCTCTTTGGAACAACCCCTCTCAGACATTCTTTCACAGCAGTCTAACCTGAATCAGCTTCACTATTTTATGGGGGTTTGCTCTATAAGAGTGAATCTGAGGTCCACTAACTACAAAGCTCAGGGTTAGATGGATACTGAGTGAGGAGCAATAAACATTGATGGATCTCAGCACAAAAGTCTGCATGAGAAAGCTAAGCTCTAAAGAAACAAAGGCAACAGTAGTAGCAAAATCGGCAGTAAGGTGGAATTGGAACTAAATTAAGCAAATTTTCCACTAAAAATCCAGGCACAAATATTTATTAAATCATATGAAATTTATGAAATAGGTCTCTCATTAATCCTGCTTTAATATTCACTACCCCTACCATTTGAGAGTGACCCGGAAGAGGTCCATGATATGTAGTAATTTTTTTTTTTTTAAAGATTTTATTTATTTATTTGAGAGAGAGAGAATGAGAGACAGAGAGCATGAGAGGGAGGAGGGTCAGAGGGAGAAGCAGACTCCCTGCCGAGCAGAGAGCCCGATGCGGGACTCGATCCCGGGACTCCAGGATCATGACCTGAGCCGAAGGCAGTCGCTTAACCAACTGAGCCACCCAGGCGCCTGATATGTAGTAATTTTTAATATTACTCAGTTAGATTTTTGAATCATCTTTGCTGTCAGGCCAGCATATGTGTGTCACTTGCCTAGTGAGTGGGCCTAGCCAACTGCATCAACATTTGCATCTCAAAGCAGTTTTACTATTTTAACATGTATGCATTTTATGGTAGAAGTTGTATGCTAACAGGGCATTCCCAACTGTCTCTCAGGAAATGTCTAGGATCTACTCTATTTCTAAAACAACAGAAACTGTTAAATAGAGAAGAAAAGTATAATAATTTCATTCACAACTAAAAATCATAGCACTGTATCAAGCAAAGCCTAGAAATAAAAAAAATATCTATTTAATGGGATTCTACCAGGAATCATTATCCCTGAGTCAGAGCCTACTTACTATGTTCATTACTCCTACTGGCTGTTAAAAAGACCATTCCTTTGGTATTAGTCAACAATAACATAATTGCGTATTTAACTTGGTCAAGAAAAGAGTGGAGACAGAACAGACAGACACAAGACATTTATTATTAGGGTGGAACACTAAAATTAAAAAGCATTATGAATTAAACCAAGGAAATTATAATTTCTAAACTGTAAAACACTACCTCATTGTATACTTTAACATGGGAATATATACATGATACTTAGTAAAAGAAACAAGATACAAATCAGGGTGTATAATATAATGTTAATTTGTAAAAATAAAATGTACTATATATATTATTATATAAATTTACTACAAGGTCATCTACTAAAATATTGATGGAAGTTACCTTTGGTTGGTAGGATTTCAGATTTTTTTGCTCATCTAGATTTTAAAATTTCTACTACCAATGTGTTCTGTTTTTTAGCAAAAAAAAAGTTTTAAAAATTATTTAAAGCTACTTCTTAGTGTTAGAAACCCAAATCTATGAACATTTTAGAAGAAATATTTAGTATTCCTTAATACATTGACAGAAAAGTTTAGTTTCATTTACATCTGTTATCATTTTATAGATTTGGATTGTAGCAATACAAGTTCGGTGTTTTTTGTTTTTCTGGGGGTTTTTTGTTTCTATTTTTTGGAGAGGACAGTTTTGAGTTCAGCAAAACATTTCCTAGTCTCGGGGCACCTGGGCGGCTCAGTCGTTAAGTCTGCCTTCGGCTCAGGTCATGATCCCAGGGTCCTGGGATCGAGTCCCGCATCGGGCTCCCTGCTCAGCGGGAAGCCTGCTTCTCCCTCTCCCACTCCCCCTGCTTGTGTTCCTGCTGTCGCTCTCTCTCTGTCAAATAAATAAATAAAATCTTTAAAAAAAAAAAAACAAAACATTTCCTAGTCTCCTCTGAAGCCAGGTGATACAGGCTAAGCACAGTCATAGGCTACAATTCTGGCCAATGAGATCAAAGTAGATGTTGCTGGTGGGGCATCTGGAGAAGCTTGTTGAATGGGACTCCCTAACTTCAGCAGGGGCTTGAGAAGCTGAAGAGCTTAAACAAAGCAGTCTACAGTCTCATGATGCTGGGCATATAAAAACTGGAGTCCAGGGCCCCCCAAGGTAGTGTGCCGCTGCCAAACAGGCAGGCTTTCTGTTGGAATCTCTGTAGAAAGACTATGCCTAAGGAGTAAGGGTGAACAACACTGACCAGCCTTTACAAAGACCGGAAACCTCGCCTAAAATCAGCTGACTCCCTAACTAGATTGAGGTGATCACCTGTAGACAGTAAGTAAAGTAAATCTTCTCTGAAGGAAAAAAAAAACCATATCACCCACAGCTTCAAATTATCTCTAAAATACTTCATATTTTTCAATGTCTAGCATTCCATTAAAAATGATGAAGCATGCCAGAAGACAAGACCATACACCAAAAAACAAAAACCAATAAAAAGCAGGAGATGCAGATGTTGGAGTAAACTGACAGAGGTTAAAATAACTGCTTACATTTTTTAAGGCAGACAACAAAATGAAAAAACCCAGCAAAAAATTTGATAAAGTATATCAAATGAAAAGTTCAGGATTAGGCAATAAAATAACCAAAATGAAGATGTATTTAACAGCGAATGAGCCATAGCCAAAACAAGAATTGGTGTAATGGGAGATAAATTAGTCAGGGGCAAATATCCACAATGAAGCACAGAGAGGGAGAGAGCATAAGAGACATATGAAACATAGGAAAATGGTCTATTATTCATGTAATCGGAGTCCCAGAAGAGACAGAAAAAATAGGGAAGGAGGAAAAAAAAGAAATAATTGCCTGGAATTTTCCAAAACCAAAGACATCAAGGCAGAGATTTAGGAGCCCCCAGGAACACCCACAGGATAAACATAAAGAAAACCATATGTAAGCAGAGCATAGTAAAACTGCTAAAAGCAGATATCAAAAGAAAATCCTAGAAGCAACTAGAGAAAAGAGACATTAGCCACAACGAAGCAACTACAAGACTCTGACAAGAAACTATGTTTGACGATAAACATGCAAGTGATTTGGTCCACAACTGCTTTCTTATTATCCAACCTCCTAAGGGAGGTTCAATGACAAAACTGTAATTTTCTTGTATGTCAGGAAATACTGGAAGATCGAATACCTGGCACTGTATTCTATATGTTTTATTTAAAGTTAACCAAATTTGGGGGAGCCGATATTCTATATGCATTTTATAGCAATGATTACGTTAGGTTGATATATGCAATTATATCACATTAATTTGTACTATACAGCGTATTTAGGAACTTATATTACTCTGGGACTGTCTGAAGGTTTAATAATATGCTAGCTTTATTTCAAATACTTTTATAAAAGTTCCCATAGAAAAATCTGTGATTATTTTAATGGTACCATATAGAAGATACCATATGAATTTCTGCATACAGTTTGGGAAACTCAGGTGTATTATGGGTATCTGGGCAAAACCCAATGCACACACTTCAAAATTTCTTCAGTCTTTTTTTTTTTTCCAGTTTTTAGTTTTTATCACAAAACACTGAATTGTAACAACCATTCCACATAAAAGAACTCAGTATATTTCGACTGGTGAAAAGTTTTCTTCATATGAGGGGAAAAAAATCCCAACTTCCTGATTTCCAGATGTTTTCATATGTAGTAATTAACTATAAATCATTCTGGACACAACTGGCTATCAGATGAAAAACAAAATAAAGGTTTTAATCTCTCTTATTTATGGACAGATCTGCTTTTCCTCTTTGAAGAAGTATTTATTACAATCTAGAATAGCTCCTTTCTTTGTTATTTCATGTTTACAAATTTACAAATGAAGTTTCTTCCTGCAACAATGAATTATACCTTTACACTCATTATGTTTTAATCAGGCATGTTTAAAAAGACAGATGTATATATCATTAGGTACAATCACTGCATTTGTTATTTTTAACGCTTGTTTAAACAGATAGGGCAGAGGCCATATTAAAAACAATAACAACAACAACCATAAAACAATCAATAACTTATGGCATGATCCAGAAATTCAAGATAAGCTTGCTGGTAAAGACTTATTAACTAAGTAATTACATCAGAAGACGTGATTGACAGCACATCTAGATTTACCTCTTGTACAAGTTCTGTGAGACAAACAGCCTTAATTAATGAGAGTACCAACTTCTCCATATAAGAGAAATGGTTTAATCAGTCTCATGTGAACGTATGCTCTTTATCTCAGCACCTAAGAACTAAAGAAAGGAAAAATATTTCAAGTTTTTTGTGAGTTCCAGCACTATATAGCTAAGAGCATGGCTGCAGATCACTGAAGCCAAAAGAGGATGTATAGAGAGAGGCACCAATACAATCCAAATTAACTTCATTTGTGTGGCAAAGAGTAGTAGAAAGAATACCAAGTGAAGTAGGATGATAACCACAACCAGAAACTAAGGAAGAGAATGTTTCAAAAAGGAGTGGTCAACATTATGAAAAGCACTGAAAGATCATATAAGAGGAGGACTGAAAAATGTCCACCAGACTTATTGACACAATGTCATGGGTAACGTTAGTGAGAGCCCTTTGTGCTCTCCCTCTAGCTCATTGTGGAGTATGAAGGCGGATCAGAGTGGGTTCAGAAGAGAATGTTTCAATCCACAGAGAGTAACTACAAAACAAAAACAAAAAAAGAACAGAAAAAAAAGTGTAGAAAAATGCACTCATGAAATATTAATAATATCTTGAATGTTTGAAAAGAAAACTGAAAATGATTAACATTATTAACAGCAATAATAAAGCATCTGGGAACCAATCTAAGGTAAGAGGTTTAGTGTTCTTTGCAATTTTCAACTGTTTTAGTATAAAACCCATCTCACTACTGTTGGGATCTTTTCAATTCAAGGCTAAATTACGTTTCTGCATGTTACTTCCCTACAACTTCAGAACTGAAGGGAATCCCATACACTGAAGTTCTCATTTCAAAGATGAAGAGCCTCAGACAACAACAGGTTAGCAACTGTTTTGGGTACAAATGGCAATTAGTAGCAGAGCTAGGAAAACAAACAACTTACCCTCTGAAGCAGAAATGCCAATCATTTCCTCTACCTAAACCCCTTTCTTAGGGATCATGCCTACCCAAAGCCCCAAAACGGCCTGTTCTACAGTGACTTTATCCCCTCAGTCATACCAACTAGTATGCAGTAGACATCTGGCCCTAGTTGGGCCAAATTCTCTAAATTGCGGCAGAGAACTAACTCAGATCTCAGAAAGTGAGGGGTGGTATGGTCATGTAAACTCAAAGGCTGATGTGGGCATTTTTTTAGCCATTAACAAGAGATTAAAGAGAAGCAGAAGTGAGAAACATGTAATCTCATCAGACGTACAAAAAGAATACAAGGGAATCTCATCATTAGTGGTTTTTTTCCTTTCATTTTGCAAAGTGAATAGTATTAAAATGAGAGAGCAAGACAGAAAATATTAACTATTCAGTTACAAAATAAGAGGGAAAGAAAAAACACTATTTAAACAGTGAGCACTTATACTCAATGAGCACAGTGAGCGTACGAGTGGGAAGAAATGAAATCAGTGGATCTCGGTTCCCAAGTGCCCCTTGCAGTATCTACGGCTGTACTGAGTGTAAGTCCACAGTTTAAAAACACAATGTATATTTTTTTATTTGCCATGGTCCCAAATGTAAGTCAACTATTTAATGTAGTGATCAAGTAGAAACAAACCACCCAATATTTTAGTATACTTTATGAGAAATTAAAAACTTTTCAAAAACGATTTTGACTCTGTGAACTGTATCTAGTTTATTATTGTAAGAACCCGACCTCCACTTTAGAGACAGCTCCTCAGTAAATGCCTGACAACTTCCAGCTCTCATTGGCCATACTGAAGTCCCTGTAATTATACTCCAAGAAGTTCCCTAGGAACTTTCAAATGCCCCTCCCTTTTTCTTTGAGCTAATCTGAGTAGGCTTCTGTTCCTTATACTCACATGTCCCTGTCTAATAATCTGTTGAAGCCTTTTCGTGACCAAAACTACGAAGACTAAAAAGCAGTAAAGCACCATGGTTACGAATTTTAGAATCAGACTAGATCTCTATTGGAACCAGGGCTCCATCACCTAATAGTTCTGATTTTGGAGATGTCATTTAACCTCTCTGAATCCATTTTCTATATTTGTAAAATGTGGGTAACGCTTCCTACACCTCATAATGCTTTTCTGAAGAATAAATGAAAAAATATATATTAAGTACGTAATACTGTGCTTGGTACATACTGTTTAACCACTAATAGTAATTATTAGGTGGAATTCCTACTGAATTCAATCCTTCTCATAGCTTTCTCCTATGGCTCCATCAATTGCTATTATTTCCATAATATTTTTGTAAAATTTTATAAACTTTATGCAAGTGAACAAATTTATTAACAAAATATGTATGAATCATGGGCTTCTTCTTCTATCTTTTCTAGGCTCACAGAGTTAATTTAGTATTCCTAGATTAGTTCTGGGGCCAAACAACATTTCCAGTAGTACTATATTAACCTGAAAGGGGTTCTGTATCCCTCCCACCCACTAAAGCACTTTTCCTCCTAAAATGTATTTTAAAGAATTAGGTCTAATTAAGTATCATTTAAGCAAAAGACCTATAAAGGTTAATAACTCATGGTCATGAAAATCACTTATAACAAGTAAAAAATGCTGACATTATCTCTAATAATTGTTATTTCCAGAATTTTTATGTTTCAGAGATGAGTTTTACATATACCACAAAATAAAAGCTTGTTATCCAATACTAATCTTTAATACCATCTCCAACAATTACACAGAGTATTCTAGAGAGATTTCTACTTTTTGAGAGTTGGGGGCCTTGAATCCTTTAGCAAGTTAATATTTATATTTATATTTTTATTGGAACTTCAATAAACTACATCTTAAAATAATCCTCAAATTTCATTTTACACTAAATTCTCAAAGCCTTTTCTTATCTTGCTTTTTGTTAAAATAATTAAAAAGGAAACCATACTTTCTTTCCTATCTGCCTTTTGGTAAAGTTATATCATGGAAATGGAAAGGACCACAGAGTGACTGCCGGTAGACAGGTATTTTACATTTGTGTAGCAACTGACAGCTTTCACAACACTGTTAAAAACATTTCACTTAGGGGCGCCTGGGTGGCTCAGTCGTTAAGTGTCTGCCTTCAGGTCATGATCCCAGGGTCCTGGGATGGAGCCCCGCATCAGGCTCCCTGCTCGGCGGGAAGCCTGCTTCTTCCTCTCCCACTCCCCCTGCTTGTGTTCCCTCTCTCACTGTGTCTTTCTCTGTCAAATAAATAAATAAAATCTTAAAAAAAAAAAAAAAAAAAGACATTTCACTTAATTCTCGCAATCCTATGAGTCAACATGGCAACTTTTATGCCCATTTTATAGAAATAAAATTCAAGGTCAGTGAAGTAACCACATATGAAAATTAGCACCTAAATTTTCTGACTTCTCGTGTAAAAGCTTTTCCATTTCGTCACACTGCCTCTCACCTGGGTCACACACGATAGTGGCTAAGTGGGATCTGAACAACAGTTATTGCCAAGTGGAAATGAGGTCGAGTGAATAAAATAGGAAAAATTTCAATTATTTTGTACTTAAGAAGGGGTTTTATATACAAATACTTAAGTTTTTGAGAATTTAATCAAAGAGAACGCTTCAGAGGTTATGAGGAAACAGAGACACAGGCACTTTATTTGCAAATATCTGTGGGTGTATATGCAGCACTTTTTTCTTGTCTTAAACTTCTGTTTGAGTCACAGTGGCAAATTATAACTTCTTTGAGAAAGGAAGAATTCTGCTTGCAGTATGTCCTCGGGTTTCACAATGGTTTCACAATCCTTACCATATTTTATAAATAAAGAGTTACAAAAAAAGGATTCCCTTTAGATGGAAATAACAATTTCTAAGAGCAACTCAGACTTTTCAAAAACAAATAGAAAGCTAAGCTACTTGGGGCTAAACATACATCTTTACTCACATATAGATCTGTAAGACCTCTTATTTTGGCAAGAGGAAAGAAGAGCTTTAAAAAGAGTAATGACACCCTTTCAAATAAAAAGAAAGGTGAACAACAGGAAGAGGGTGGGTGTGGGAATGAAAAGGCTCTTCAAGGTGGGCTCAGGCATGGTTTGAATGAATAACATTTTCCCAAGACTAGTTTATTAAGAGAGTAAACAGAGCATCCTGGTCAGAAGAAATGAAATCACAGACTTCAAGGATTCTCCTCAAAGTCAGAATTAATAAAACATAACCTTTCTCTTAAAAAATTTTCCCATCTTGGGACGCCTGGGTGGCTCAGTCGGTTAAGCGTCTGCCTTCAGCTCAGGTCATGATCCCAGGGTCCTGGGATCGAGTCCCGCATCGGGCTCCCTGCTCCGCGGGGAGCCTGCTTCTCCCTCTGCCTCTGCCTCTCTATCTCTCATGAATAAATAAATAAAATCTTAAAAAAAAAAAAAATTTTCCCATCTTAAAAAAAAATTAATAATTTGCCACTGTGACTCAAACAAAAGAACTAATAAAGCAGGAAATATCCCCCTAATATAACCTCCCCAAACTCAGACACACACCCACAACGTGCATTATTCTTGAATTCATGTGGCAAGGCATTTCTTTGCAGCTATATTTTACCTAAAGCTCTATAATATTTGGTCCCAAAATTTAAAGTAATGTATGATAAGCACTGTCTACAGAAACAAGTACAGTTTGTTTTCCACTCGCTTTCTCTATGCTGACAGTCTCTCACATCATCTAAGCCTTAATATTTACCTGAACCTCCGAATTGGAATCGACAGGTTGTAGTGAAAACCAGGTTTCTTTGCCACTGTGGTTACACAGATCTTCTTTTTTGATGGCTACTTTTCCTATAGGAAAAAAAACAATATAAGGGAAACATTTCGTATCATCATTAGCACTGTAATGTATAATACCTTACAGAAAATATTTTAAATTAATTTGTACCTATTGATACTAAAAAATCCATTTTTATAAAGTATTTTTTTTTCCTCATTAAACTTTTGTTTTATTGGGTCTCAAAATTCTGTGACAGATTTTTGGTCAAGGTGTTTTCTTTTTTTCTTTTTTTTTTTTTTAGGGTTTTTTTCTGTATTCTAAAGAATGAAAAGTGCCTCATTTCCCCCTGCCCCTTGGCAGACCCTTTTCTGGGTCATTTTGAATCAGATGATTAGATAAAAACTCAGCTGTAATTATATGCAACTGCATTTTTCAGTACTTATTCAGATTCACGTTTTCACCCAGAATACATTCCACCATGTAAAAAGCAATGTACAATGATAGTGCAAACTAATCCTCCCAAGAGGTTAAAACTATGAATAAACCATATGTTCTATCTAGGCAGACCCATCTCCATTTAGTAAGAGTTCATAAAATCCTATTAAAAAAAACAATATCATACATCACTAACAATATTGAAAACTGACTTGAAAATCTGGGAGATTAAAACAACAATTTTAAAATCTGCTTTTATCAAAACATTATAAACACCGCTTATGCTGCTTCAATGCATACACACACACACACACACACACTCAGGGCAGTTCCCTAAAGAGTTTCTACCTCTCAGAGAAAGATACAGTACAATGAACAAAGTTGTATGAGAGGAAGAAACAGAAATGTTCTTATTATAATATAGTATTTGCCATGTTGGTACAAAGCATTTCCTTCCTCAATTCAAGTTTTAAGAAGCAGACACAGTTTTGCATATGACTGGCAATTTATTCCAAGAGTCAACACAAAAGCTTTAACAAAAGATATATACTGAAGACAAAGTTTGCTTTCTTTTATCAAATAAGAATTTTTACTTTAAGGGTCCTAATTATACTTCATGCCCTTTCTCTTCTGACCTATCTTGGTCTTTTAGTTCCACATTTGAAAACTTTAAGGAAACAGTAAAAAATTTGTCAAGATATACCAATTTTTTGTGTATCAAGTGGAAAGGAAAGACAGAACAAGAAAACAAACCCAGAAAAACCTTTAAAATTTTATTTGGAATTAGGCAGTGGTGATGGTTGCACAATCTGTGAATATATACAATGTATGCATTGTATGTTAAAATAGTGAGTTTTATGGCATGTAAATTACACCTCAATAAAAAATTGTTAAAAAAATTTAACCATATTAAAATTTTGATAAGCTTATCTTCCTTTTCATGAACTGGAACTCAAACTACAAACATTATCTACATATGTGTAATTTTAAGGAAAATATTAAAATACACAGCTACAAATATTTTCTTTAGAAGGGCAACTGTATTAATATATAACCCAAAAGAGAACTACTGAAAATTCATCAGTTATATCCAGTAACACATAAAGCTTGAAACATGTAAAATTTTAAAATTAATAAACTGGTCCTCACAATTAAGCACAAATCCTTCCAACTTTCTTTAAAATATACTGGATGAAATCTAATGTAAAGGTCAAAATCTTCTTGTGAGTATATGGAATTCATAATTCATTCAAATTTTGTTAAGAAACGGCACCAGGAAAATAATATATTTCAGCCTTTGTTTGGTTAAACTTAAGATACAAAATGATGGGAAAACAGAAATTCTTCCAGTACCAAATACATAGACTAAAAGTCAAGTACAGGATTTAGGTACTAACTGTAACACCCAAATATTCTTTATACTGTTGAAGAAGTTCAGGCTAAGAGTCAAATCATACAAATTTCTTTTTTTTTTTTTTTTTTAAAGATTTTATTTATTTATTTGAGAGAGAGAATGAGAGAGAATATGAGAGGGAAGAGGGTCAGAGGGAGAAGCAGACTCCCCGCTGAGCAGGGAGCCCGATGCGGGACTCGATCCAGGGACTCCAGGATCATGACCTGAGCCGAAGGCAGTCGCTTAACCAACTGAGCCACCCAGGCGCCCAAATCATACAAATTTCTTGATATGTTTTACCTATAGATTTTATCAAATCCCTGGCAAATCAATACAATACCAGGAATGGCTTAGGATATAGAATTATGCCGAAGTATTAAATATTGCATGTCACAAAGGATCATGATTATCATAATTCTTTCAAGTGGTTCCATTTACCATTGATTCCACTCCAGGTATAAACATTAAGGCAATGTGTAACAGTTTGATATATATATATATGCACACATGTACATTCAGAAATAGATCTATATATCCCATAGCTGAAGGTCTTACATTTCAAGAACAACTCATTTCCACCTTTAAGAATCTTGGTATCTATGCATCGTTTGTGTTCTCTCCCCAGAAAAATGCACAGATATTATCTGGCATATAATCTTAAAAGAGTTTACTCACCATCCAGAAACTCGCTGGTAGATTCCTGGTTAAGACTCCCATTCTACAATTTCCAGGATTTTTAGATTTATACATAATTTATGAATATGTATGTTGATATTTACAAGTATCACCAAAGCAAGCCCCCAACTTAAAAACAGAGTTTTTTAAAAAGTTTATTTGGAAGTTTACTGGTTTGATTCATTTATTCTTTCAACAAATAGTCACAATGGCCCTGTGCTTTAAATGCTGATGTAATTTCCAGGCTCCCCTAACCAAAGTATATTTTACCAGCAATGCTTCTGAAAACTAGAGTAGGAATCTACCTAATCCATTTATGACTCACAACTCAGATCACTGGATATACATCTTCTCTGTCATAGGTGCCTTTCCCAAAAGAGAATCCTCTCTTAGTTCATAGGTAAAAATTCCCAGAAGCCAAGTACCTTCTTCCTCCTATTTCCTATCTCATGCATCCATGGTACTCACTATCATGAAAGAGTTGAATGGTTCTTGTCTTCTCAAAGGGAAACCCTTCTCTGATCAGCTGCATAAATTTTGTGACTCTAATGGTTCAAAACATAGTTTAGTGTTTACTATTTTGAACAAACTTAACTCATTACCTTAGTCGTCATGAAATCAACCACCTCAAAACAAAACAAAACAAAACAAAAACAAAAAACAAAACACAACAACAGCAACAAAACCTCCCAGGAACAAACTACCCAACAATTTAAAGGTACTATTTCATTTCCCCACTGTCCTGACAAACTCACAGACAGAAAGAGCTTAGACCAAACATAAATACATACACATACACATACCAGATGCTGTATTAGTTCCTTAAAATAAGACAAGGAGAGGAAACACCATAAGAAATGAAGGAACTGTGGGCACAGAAACCATCTCTATTGGTCTCTAAGTAAAAAAAAAAAAAGTATTCTCAGCTTTCCAGCACCACTTCTAAGCAGCATTTTCTTGCCATCTATAAAAACTGTGTTATATTTGGGTCCCATTTTTAGACACAACCTATTCTTGGAAATTTCATCCTGATACAGATCACCAATTGGCAAATCTTGACAGTCCTGTTCCTACATGGACACTAGTAGAAATGGCTGAAAGAGCAGATAAAAGCAGTGACAACTGTGACTGCCTATTCAGGATGAAAAAGAACCAGAACACTGAATAAATTCTGGCAGATAGTCAACAACAGCAGTTCAGTCAACAGCAAAACTTTGATGCTGCCTTAGTACATAGAGTTTAGGTAGATACCTTTTGTTCTCTGTGGTAGCAGTCCAGTGTATCAATGGTCTACAATAAATCATACTTCCTTGATCTATGCCATTGTGTGGTCCCATCCACCAGACTCTGGGTTTGACCATGTCACCTGCTTTTGCCAAATGGGACATCAGCAAATGTGATGCAAGTAGAATCTTAATTAATAAACAACTGTGCAGTAGGGTTTAGCCTCTTAAAACCCCAATATCATGTGGAAAGGAAGACCCAGATAATAGCCAGCACCAGCCATCAGATAGTCAGTCCATTCAGTCCAGTCAATTTCCCAGATAACTGCACATCAGCGACCCCAGGTGAGACCAGCAGAAGAACCACCCAGTTGAGCTCAGCCCAAATTGACAACCCTCAGGATCATGGCCAAATATATGGTTGATGTATTAAGCCACCAAGTACTGGAATGGTTTGTTATGTAGCAATAGATAACTGATACAGACCCTATGCAAACGGATATAGAAGTGTAGTCTTAGGCAATTTTTAAACGGTAGGTTTGACTTCAGAGCTAAATGCCAGCAGAAATGACAAATCGAAGAGTTGGAAAAGACCTTAAGGAATCTTACTTAAGCTCAGCCTTATTTTATAGATAAGCCAGGCCTAAGAAGGTAAAGTTATGCGTTTAAGGTCACACAGCTAGTAAATGATAGTCATGAATGGAATTCAGGTCTCTGACATCCCAGTGAAATTCTTTTATACTGTAATGAACTGAGGGAAAAGAAAAAAAGTTGCCAAAGTCTACTAAGATAACCACAGTTTAGTTGTTTGAGAGAGCGTGTCTCTCTCAAACTAAAATACCTAGAAAATACACATAAGATAAAATATAGGGGCACCTGGGTGGCTCAGTCATTAAGCATCTGCCTTCGGCTCAGGTCAGGATCCCAGGATCCTGGGATGGAGCCCTGCATTGGGCTCCCTGCTCAGCGGGGAACCTGCTTCTCCCTCTCCCTCTGCCTGCCTCTCCCCCTGCTTGTATGCTCTCTCTCAAATAAATAAATAAAAATGTTTTAAAAATTACACCTAGTTAAGTCTCCTGCCCTGGGGAGAATCCACATTTTTTTCGGCTTGGAAAAAGGAAATCTCTAGGATGTAAGAACAGGAAAAAAATATGGGAAGGCAGACTACAGTGCTTGTGTTTCTGCTCTGGCTAACTCTCTCTCTCTCTGTAAAATAAGTAAAATCTTCAAAAAAAAAAGAAGATAAAATATATGTTTTAATTTTCGTATTATGATTCTCACTGGAAATGGAAATACATTCCTACATAAAGTTTTTCTCTTCTCTTTTTCTTTCCTTTTAAGAGAAGACACTATACCTTATAACAATATATCATACAGTAAAAGATTTTTAAAACCTTAATTTTGCAACTTCCTATCTTTTTATTGCATAGTTCCTACGTCTCAAGTTTTTAAATGATCCATAATCGAGTTTTTTCACTAACTACCTGGCATATGAAAATGCCTAATATAAAATATTATGCCCAATATTGATAACAGTTGTTACTTCTAGGAAGGGGAGGGAGTCAGTAGTCAAAATTAATTAGGATTATCTGTAATACCACAATTTAAAATCCTCCTACAAAAAGAAAAAAATTCATATATTACTTATACAATTAAAAATAAAAAACAAACAAGCTCTTAAAACTGTATTTGACCAGTATACATTCTCAGATCTTCTTAAGTTTGAAAGATGGTTCTCTCAACTCTAGTTCAAATTTCATTTCTAGAAAATGCTATGGCACTGTTTAATCTATAACTTGGCAACTAAGAGTTACAAAATAATTGACTGAACCCAATTTTCAATAGCTCAAATTTTTTAAAAAAAAACAACCCAACTTTGAGTTAATGACAAAAGAAAATGTTAAACTACAAAAACATCAAAATTCATAAATGAAAACCATTTTTCAACTTTAAAGGGTACGTACAAATTGAGTTTGAGTTTCCCATATGTAAAAGGAAAAAAAAAAAACTGCTACTAAATGTTGAAATTTTCTCTCTTAATAAAAATAAATTTATTTGCGGGGCGCCTGGGTGGCTCAGTTGGTTAAGTGTCTGCCTTCGGCTCAGGTCATGATCCCAGGGTCCTGGGATCGAGCCCCACATCAGGCTCCCTGCTCTGTGGACAGAGCCTGCTTCTCCCTCTCCCTCTGCCTGCAGCTCCCCCTACTTGTGCTATCTCTCTGTCAAATAAATAAATAAAATCTTTTAAAAAAAAATAAGCTTATTTGCAAACAAAAGTTCTCATACCAAATTATGCCTTTCTGATACCACTCCACAAAAAACGGATTTTTACTTAGAGGCACCTGTGTGGCTCAGTCAGTTAAGCGTCTGCCTTCAGCTCAGGTCAGCAGGGAGTCTGCTTCTCTCTCTGCCTCTGCCCCTTCCCCCCACCTCCCCGCTTGTGTGCTCTCTCTCTCTCTCTCTCTCAAGTAATAAATACAATCTTAAAAGAAAAAGAACTGATTCTTACTTTTTTTTGCTTAAAGTACAATTGACTTGCTTTAAAAACAAAAAGCAAAGCACAAGGGAACTTTTGGAAATCATAACAATAAACCTCAACAAAAGGCCTTTTCAATAAATACTGTATGATGATTATAACTATGTGCAAACAATGAAAATTACAAAACATTTTCTTAAGAAGACATGATAATCAGAGACACACTCTCAAGGATCACTCATAATCACCAAGAGCTTTATTCAATCCTTATCCTGCTCTACCTCTCTCTAGTTGTTGACATTAAAAGATCCCCTGGCCTTCTGAGATATGAATCTCTCCTCTCTTCCTACCCTCCTGATAAACTTTTATCAATCTTCCACTGAAGCCTCATTTTCCTGGCATTTTCCTTATCTGCTCCCAGGACAACTTCATTCATTCCAGCAGAGGCATGAAGTATCACTTAATGCTAATGACTCTCAAATTCACCTCTCCAGCTCTTCTCTCAGCCTCAGATCTGTACTTCCAACAGCCAACCAGCCACCAGTCCACCAAGATGTTCCCCAGGTAATACAAGTTTAACTTGTTTGAAATCAAAGTCATCCTCTCCTCTTCCCATCCCCCACTCAAAACTGAATGGTCCTGCAGTGTTCTTTATCTGTTAATGACAGCCATAGAAACAAGATTCTTTTTAACCCTTTCCTTTCTCACATCCCTTTATCCCCTTAAAGTCCTCAAATCCTACCTGCAGCTCCTCCAGTGAAGTACATTCCCTCATCCGCATTCCCACCGCTATTGCCCTTTGCATCTCATCTGATAATAGCCTCCCTGACTCTAATCTCTCTAAACCATAAACTATAGATTACATATGTAAAGTGTGTGTATATATACTTTAAAAGAATATATACAGTTACATATAATTACATACATATACATTTTACATATGTAATCTATAGACACTGAGTTTGGACTTTGAAGTACCACTGTCTGCCACAGAAAGTTGTTAAACCACGAAAGTATTCATGTATATATAGTTACATGTAATTTTTAAAAGGTTTCTCATTCTTGGGGCGCCTGGGTGGCTCAGTCGTTAAGCGCCTGCCTTCGGCTCGGGTCCTGGGATCGAGCCCCACATCGGGCTCCCTGCTCTGCGGGAAGCCTGCTTCTCCCTCTCCCACTCCCCCTGCTTGTGTTCCCTCTCTCACTGTGTCTCTGTCTGTCAAATAAATAAATAAAATCTTTAAAAAAAAAAAAAAGGTTTCTCATTCTTAAAAGGCTCAGCACTACTGTCTTAGGATAAAGTCCAAAATCCTTAGCACAGCCTTCAGGGTCCATCACAAATTGGCCCCAATTTATAGTCCCTGCTTCATTTCTACTGCCCTCTTCCTAAGTAATTTATATATTCCAACAGATACACCAGAATCATGATTTATTTTTTATCCTCTAATTCTGCTAATCCCTATTACCTGGAAATTTCTTCTTTTTCCTAAGTAGTCTGTTAATCCTCCACCAAACAAGATTACCTGTTCTCCCAAGTACTCTGTTCAGACCTCCAGCAAAGATCCAATTATAACAAATTAGAGTATAAGTGTGCCTCTTTGATAGCCTGGGAATAACATGAGTCTTACTCATCTTAGTATTCCCATCCTTTATATGCCACACAGAAGTGTCTGTAAATGGCTGTTTAATTGAATTGAGGATGGGGCCTCAGGAGTGATTCATAATTGAGGGTTTTCTAGAAAGAGAAGAGTCCGCATATAAATAAAGAAGTCAGAAGAAGAAAGACAACTAGGAAAATACAAAGTCATTAAATTGTATTTTCCTTGGCTTTCAACAAGTTGAATAAGCAATCAAACGAGTCAAATATGACAGAGGCAGATAAAGATTCAGCACTCCAAAAATGCCTTTTGTGACAAAGAAAAAAGTATTTGTTAAGTATACAGCTGACAAAAGTTAACATATTTAACAAATAAGTATGCATAAGAACAACGAAATCCATCCAAATGAAAAATAGGCGTAAGAATGAAAAACTAGTTCATAGAAGAAAAATGTAAAAGACATAAACACATGAAAAATTCCTCAAATTCACTGATAATCAGAAAAATACAGTTAAAAAAATATTATTTTTCACCTGTCAAATTGGGAAAAAATTTTTTCAATGCTAATATCCAAGAATAACCAGGGCATGGTGAAATGATTATGCCCATGCCATGTTTGGGGGAATTTAAATTAATAAAGTATTTCTGGGGGCCAATGTAAAAAACAGAGAGAGAAGAAATTTTAAAAATATTGATACCCTTTAATTCAGTATTTTCACTTCTAGGAATTTATTCTAAGAAAAAGAGACAAGCAACAGTTTATGCAAGAAGGATGTTCATAGCAACACCATTAAGAGCACCAAAAATCTGAAAATATAATTGTTCACCAACAAAGAAGTAGCTCAAATAATACATTTCTTTACAAAGGATATTATTTAACAAATATTTTTGGAAAATACTTTATGACAGGGGAAAAGGATCATTAGATGAAAAAAAGGAAAAAACTGAATAGCGCAATGTAATAATACAAATGCATAAAGAATGGGAAGAAATACACAAATTATTAACTGTAGTTATTCCTGTTCACAGTCACTACTAGTCACTAAGAACATGTAATAGTTTTATAATTAAATATATATACTGTTTATTGAAAGGCTATTTGATTTCCTCTAAAATGATTCTGACAAACTTCAAAAAAGGTTTGTCAGAAAAATGTAGAAACAAGATTACAAAGATTTAAAAAAAAAAGAAGCAGTAAGCAGAAGGATACAAACCACTTGTTAAGGAGTTCAGGAGCAAAAGCGGAGGAAACAAATTAGGTGGTAGTTAAGAGGACAAAGTCAAATAAAGCTTAATCATTTAAACTGTGGAAGACTTCTCAAATCAGAAAAGAGAGAAAGGGATGACAAAATTCATGATACTAAAAAGTGAGAGGATAATACATGTAAATGGTAGACCTCTACCTGTTATTAAAATATAGACACTGGAGCAAAGACCACGATGACACATGTGTGTCCATTTAGCTTTGTTCTACTCCATGCCCATAGATCACACCCCAGCCTTAGACAATTATTTAAGAAACAGAGTTAATGGTCACCAACACAGCCAGAAAGAAAAACACATGTCTAGATTAAAGCAAATTATTACTTCTAGTGAAAAACTTGAAAAATGTATGTTCTTTGGGGGATCAAACACTGTGATCTTTGTATAAAAACATTCTTTGAACCATTCAGCAAATACTTACCAAATATCTACTAAATGTAAGGCACTCTGGAGCGACAATCTCTATCTTCATAAATATCATATTCAACTAGAGAGTCTCAATATTAAACAACAAACTGATGAACAAGTATAATGAATACTATGGAAAATGCCCCATCAGGTATTTTGGAAACATATGACACCATGACTGGGGGCGGGGGGGAAATCAGTCAAGATCCTTCCAAAGTGTTACCAAAGCTGAGCATACAAATTAAAAATGAGACTCACAAATGAACTTGAAGACTAAAGAAAAGGATTAGAAATGTTGAGCATGTATTATTCTGTTATTCTGTTGTTTTCAACACTTTATACTTAGTGAAAGAATGAATATAAACACTAATGCTGTGATTAAAGATAATTATGAATAGTACATACCTATACGAAGATCTCTTTGTAAAACATTCTTATCATAAACATAGAAAGACAAATACTGGAAAGTTCTTGGAATCTCAAAGTAAAATTCTTCACTGAAAAATGGGCTAGAGAGAAAAGAGGAAAGTTCATTAAATTTAAATCTGACAGTGTCCTCATATAGTATTTTCAATAAAACAAATTACAGACTAAAACACCATAGGGAAGTTTCAAAAGCTCCAAAATTATTCTCTATGCTAAATTACAACTAAATCCTGTACAAACCAAGCTGAACTCTGAGAGGACCTCAATTGCCAGGTTAAGCTCTGAACAGCTTTTTAAGAGTCCTAAGGACAGAAGACCCAGTTATTGCCTGGGGTCTTGTTCACCTAAAGTGGACACAAATGAGAGTTCAGGATAATGTCATGCACACCCATCATCATCTCAGAAATATGTATAGCTATATTAATCACAATAATATATAACACAAATGGGTAATGTTATGTAAAGCATTATTTTAAAGTAATTTTAAGAAACTAAAATGGGTTTTTTTTTTAAAAAAACAGGGTTTTTAAAAAATCAACTTTATTAAGGTATAAATTACATGTAATAAAATCTAATTTAAATGATCGGGGTGCCTGGATGGCTCAGTCACTTGGTTTCTGCTCAGGTCATGATCTCTGGGTCGTGAGATCAGCCCTGCATGGGGCTCATGAGCTGGGTGTGGAGCCTGCTTAAGATTCTCTCTCCCCCTCTCCCTTTGCCTCTCCCGTTGCTCACGCACATGTGTGCTCTCTCTCTGAAATAAATAAAATCTTCTAAAAAAATGAAATACAGTGGTTAATGATTTGATAAATTTATAAACCTGTGTTGCTTCCATCCCAATCAAGATATAGTAACATTTCTATCTCCCCATAAAGTTCCCTTATACTCCTCTGCAGTATTATATAGATCTAAGAATTTCATATAAATGGAACTAAATAGTATGTACTCTTGTGCCTAGCTTCTTCACTCAGTTTAACAACTATGAGATTTTTCCATTTTGTTGTGTATATAAGTAGTTCATTTGCTTTAATTGCTGAATATTCCATTCATGAATATTCCACAATCTATTCTCCTAGTAGTCATGTGAGTTGTTTCCAGTTTGGGCTATTAAAAATAAAGCTGCTATAAACATTTTTATACAAGGCTTTTTCTGAACATATGTTTTCAATATTTTTAGATAGGTAACTAGAAGAGTGGAATTGCTAAGTTAAAAGGTAGGTGAATTTTTAATTTATAAGAAACTGTCCAATTGTTTTCCCACATTTGTGGCCCAAGCAAATATGTAGCATTTAC
Organism: Neomonachus schauinslandi; assembly: GCF_002201575.2. NCBI lineage: Eukaryota > Metazoa > Chordata > Mammalia > Carnivora > Phocidae > Neomonachus > Neomonachus schauinslandi. Next base: position 118,314,863 of record NC_058403.1, read on the forward strand.
TTTTACCAGCAATGCAGGAGAGCTCCAGTTATTCCATATCATTGTCCACTTTTGCTACTGAAAGTCTTTAAAATTAGCTATTCTACTGAATGTGATATGATAAATCTTTACATCTGTGTAATCTCTACCCCAATCAAGATACAGAACATTTCTATCTCCCCAGAGAGTTCCCTTGTGCAATCACCTTCTCCATACTGTCACAGGAACCAGTAATCTGATTTCGATCATGACACATTATGTTCAAGAATCTATAGTGACAGAAATGATTTTAAACTGCATTTCTTGATGACTGATGATGATGAATATTTTTTCATGTGCTTGCTGGCCATTTGTATATATATTCTTTTGGGAAATAGCTGTTCAGTTTTTCCCCACTTTTTTAAATGGGCTTTCTTCTTATTGGTTTTGTTTTTGTTTTTAAATAAATTCTAGATGCAAGTCCTTTGTCAGAATCTTTTCTCCCAGCTGTGGCTTACCATTTCATTTTCTTGACAGTGTCTGTTGAAGAGCAAAAGGCTCTGATTTTGATGAAATCCCGTTCATCAATTTTCCTCTTTTATGACTAGTGATTTCTGCATCCTAAGAAATCTTTGCCTATCCCCAAGCTGCTAAGACTTTTTCCTATGAAACAGCTCATTTTTAGATGTTTAAGAATGTTATTTTGATGTTTAGATTCTATGAAGACATGAATCTCTAAAATGCTAGTAAATATCTTTTGTTAAGAGCACCTCTTTCCTGAGACTGCTTAAAGAACTAAAGGATACTTTGAAAATGTCACCATAAAACGCAACCTCTTTAGGATGTCACGACTTAAAAAGAAGCTGAAATGCAAAGAAAAATACTCTTACAGAAGTTATTTCAATCTTGTCCAGAAAACAGTTGACTCAGCTTTTTAGTTGTTTATAATGCCTGGTCAACTTTTGTCAACGTATGTTTTTTTTTTTTAAGATTTTATTTGTCAATGTATTTTTTTTTTAAGATTTTATTTATTTATTTGAGAGAGAGAGAATGAGAGATAGGACAAGAGAGAAGAGGGTCAGAGGGAGAAGCAGACTCCCTGCTCAGCAGGGAGCCCGATGTGGGACTCGATCCCGGGACTCCAGGATCATGACCTGAGCCGAAGGCAGTTGCTTAACCAACTGAGCCACGCAGGCGCCCGTCAATGTATTTTTTACTTCAAATGTAATCAAAATAAACTTTTAAAAGTTGGTCTATCAATGGGGCACCTGGGTGGCTCAGTGGGTTAAGCGTCCACAACTCTCGGTTTGGGCTCAGGTCATGACCTAGGGCCATGGGATGGAGCCCAACACAGGGCTCCCAGCTCCACGATCATTGTGGAGTCTGTTTCAGATTCTCTCCCTCTGCTCTCTCCCCTTGTGCACTCTCTCAAATAAATAAATAAATAGATAGATAGATAGATAGATAAATAAAATCTTTAAAAAAGTTGGTCTATCAAAATAACTAGAGTCCTCTATTAATCTCAACATAAAAATTGACACAAAAACAACTATTAGGGGGCGCCTGGGTGGCTTAGTCGTTAAGCGTCTGCCTTCGGCTCAGGCCATGATCCCAGGGTCCTGGGATCCAACCCTGCATCGGGCTCCCTGCTCAGCGGGAAGCCTGCTTCTCCCTCTCCCACTCCCCTTGCTTGTGTTCCCTCTCTCGTTGTGTCTCTGTCAAATAATAAATAAAATCTTAAAAAAAAAAAAAAAACTATTAGGCAAAGACATGACATATTTAAGTATTTTCTCCTTTGCATCATTTTATAAACAATTATAAAATGAAGAATTTCCTTTATATATCACATATACATATTCAAATATTATTTTCATTTATTTTATTTTTTAAGACTTATTTATTTATTTGGGGGGGGGAAGAGGGAGAGGGAGAGACGGTCTTAAGTAGACTCCATGCTAAGCGCAGAGCCGGCCACTGGGCTCGATCTCACCACCCTGAGACCACAACCTGAGCCAAAACCAAGAGTCCGACGCCTAACCGACTGCCACCCAGGCGTCCCTCAAATATTATTTTTAAAATACATTCTAAAACCAAGTAAGAACACCACAGAATTATTCACTAAGTCACCTGTATCACTGTATCACCACAATGTCGACAATCCCCACATCTGGGCGCCCACATCTTTATTTAATTTAATTATTAATCAATCCATCTGAAGAAAACTTTTCAATGGGTTGGTAAGGAGCATGATGAGACATAGTTTTAAAAACAACATTCTATTGCTATCACTGACATATGATCATACATGACTCCTAAGGAAATTCCTGGCATGGGGAAGAAAAGCACTGGGCATAAGCAGTATGGCTGTTTATATACCACTCACATTTTAAAAGAATTTGAGGTAAAAACTTACGAGCTATAGATTCTATATGTCACTCTTCCTTACCCGTTACGAAAACTCTATATCCAGACTACCTATAAAAACTATAATATCCAGAACCCATAAAGATCTAAATGGTATCTACTGACTCTTGACTTGATAGCTTATCACAATAAGGGAAGAAAACACTGACATGAAAGCAAGGTCAGCAAGGGTTTATATTACACATTCTTTCACCTTATTCTGCAAGGAAAAGTGCTAGGGGTCACCTAGAATCCAAGAAGCACCTAGTCTAACTATTGAAATAACCTAAGTCTTAAAATATCTTCCAAGTTGCTAAGTATCTAGAAAATAATTTAAGATGGATAAAAATAATCTGTTTCATCATCTTTTCCCAACACAAATATCTAGAAAGGCAGGGGTTTAAAAAAGAAAAAGTAAGCTAATTTTAGTTACTAACTTACAAAGCTACATATTAGAAACTACCACAAGTATTCAATTTATGGACAATTACTAGCTTTATATATCACTGATTTTTGTGTGATATGGAATCAGTGTACATTAAGTAACAAACTGAAACTGAGACAGTTTCAGGTTCCAATCTCCGTTTTGCTCCTAACTTCTTATATTATATGCACAAATTATTCAGCCTTTTGGTGACTCAATTTCATCATGTATAACATATAAATAACAACAGAATTCTAAAAGAACAGGGACAGGTGATTTATGACTAAAGATGTGAAGTGTATTACTTCAAATTTTGGGGGGGCTACTAAGTATTTTCAGCTTTATACAATGCCTTTCCTATGAAGAACACTACAGACATTCAAAATTATAAACACTGACAATAAAGACACAAAGGGAAAAGCTCCAGAGGAAAAAAAAAAGGAGGGGGGGAGCGTAACGAAAAAAGATTATGAAAAAAAGAGCATCAAAAAATAAATTCCCAAAACGCAATTTACAGGCGTCATGACATTCAGTACTTCACCCACCACACGTTCATTCTGACAACTCCCCATGCCCTTGTTTTGACTCTTATCTCTGACCACGACCGCATCCTGCCAGCACAGCTCTGTGCTAGAATTATGTCCACAAACACTATTACAGGGCAGAGGTGGCACACTCCAATTTTATGAATTAGAATATACTAGGATACTCTGAGTGCTATTACACTTTCAAAAGATGAGAAATTTACCCAAGAATTCATTCCCTTACAATGCCCTACTTAGTTCAGTGACTTGTATAACTTTAAGAAGTAATTTATTCTCAAGAGAAATAAAACAATGATGTACTCTGAGAAAAGTTCAAATGAATAGGCAAAACTTAGCCTAGAGAACAAACTGAGGTATATGATAGTTGTTTTCAAAAACTTGGAAGATGTCATGTCAAATATGGATTGAGGTGTGTTCTCCAGAAATCCAAGGGATAGAATTAGCAACAATTAAAAGGAAGATATATTTTGAGGCAATGAAAAGCCACATGAAAGCAAGCACTGCATTTATCTTGCTCTCTTGGATGTTTGAATAAATAGCACCCAGCAAGCTCTTGGCCTATAGTAGGTTCTCCTTTTGATAGACACTAATTGACTAAATGTAAGAACTTTCTAGGAGTCAGAATTGTTCTAAGACCAAATAGGCTGCTTAGGAGGCAATGAACTCTTTGGTCACTGGAATGAACATTATTAAGCAAATGTCAGATGACTGCTTGTCAACGATAATTGTCAGAAGGAACCAAGCATAAGACAGTTGATTACTCCAGCTCAATAAACATTAAGGCTCCTTCAAACACTGAGATTCTGTAATTCTAAAAACAAATCCAGAATGTAAAAGAAAAGTTTCAGATAAAGAAAGTCTTTTTGATGATTACAGTCTGGAAAATGTATAAAATTTATTAATCAATATATATCATATGAAAGATAATTTACCAATTTTTTTAACAAACCTTAAAGACTTTTCAACAACTTGGGTACGATAAACCTCTTCCTGGTCCAAATTTATGGTGCAGAAACAGTCTCTCATTTTGTTGGGTCCAAGATATGGCAATAAATTTTTCGCTTCACCTGTTGGCACAAAAATTGAAATTGGTGTTAAATACCACCAGCTGCTTCATGCTAAACCTTATACAGGATGACTTCAATCCAAAAGAACATGTAAGACATAGCACAAAAAAAAGCCCTAGTGATTAGAGAAAGCAGGTGATCAACTTGGTCCAGTGAGACTGAAGAGAAGAGCTGTGTGTAAAGGGGAGTGGGAGGTCATATTATACCATGGTTTCCCTGCTTCTAGAAAGGGCAATCCCCCCACTTGTGCTCTCCAGCCGAATCACCAGCCACCTCAAGGACTTAATTCCACAATTAATCCCTTTCCTGCATCATCATCAATTTTCCTTACTAGTGGATCACTCCCATCAGCACATAAACAAGCTTTTAATACTTCCCAATTAAAAAAAAAAGCACAGAAAGAAAAAAACTCTCCCTTGACTCCACCTCCTCCCTTGTGGTATTCCATTTCTAGACTCCCTTTCATAGCAAATCTTCTCAAAAGCAGTGACTTCTAGTCACATTGTCTTTAATTTCTCACCTTCCATCCATTCTTCAACCCTCTCCCCAGTCAGCTTCTAACTCTATGATGACATGACAATTGTTCTAGTGAGGGATACCAATGCTTTCCATATTGCCAAATCCAATGGCCATTTCTCTGTCCTCATCATACCTGATCTGGCGGCACTATTTAGTAAAAGTGAACACTAACATCCCTCCTTTAAATCGCCCTTTTCTTGGCTCCCAAAATACAATATTCCTGGCTTTCCTCCTATATCCCTGGCCCTCTGCCTACTTCTTTCCCTCCTCACCTCTAAATATTGCAATGCTTCAGGGCTTAGTTCTGGACCATCTTCTCTTCTTTCCCTGTGCAAACTCCTTCAGTATGGTGTTAATGCTGATGTCTCTTAGGTCTCCATTTCCAGGCCTGATCTCTCCTCCTCAACACTAGATGTGAATATCCAACTGCCTCCTTGGATATCCAGTAGGCATCTCAAATTTATCAAGTCCCAGACAAACCATCTGATTTCTTCCCCTAAAACAATGCTCTTCCCCCAGTCTACCACCATCTTCCTCCCAAAACCTACCCCACATCCAGTCCATCGGTAATTCCAGCAAACCTCTAAAATATATCCCAAATCCAACCACTTCTCCTTGCCTTCACTGGTATTCCCCTACAACCCACTTTACACCAGTGTGATCATCTAGACATATTCTTTTTTTTTTTAAGATTTTATTTATTTATTTGACAGAGAGAGACACAGAGAGAGAGGGAACACAAGCAGGGGGAGAGGGAGAGGGAGAAGCAGACTCCCCGCTGAGCAGGGAGCCCAATGTGGGGCTCAGTCCCAGGACCCTGGGATCATGACCTGAGCTGAAGGCACACACTTAACGACTGAGCCACCCAGGCGCCCCCATCTAGACATATTCTTCAGGGCAGTGACTCCCCTGCTCCAAAACCATTCCATTTTACTTAGAATCCAATCCCATTTCTAAATTCCCATTTTCATGGTCTACATTGCTCCACTGTCTTCTCTCCGGCCTCTTTTCCTCCCACTCTCCTCAGTGTTCACCCTCTTTCCATTCATCAACCATGCCAAGTTCATTCAAGCTTAAGGCCTCTATTTGGAATGCTCTACCCCTACAACTTCACATGGCTGGCTCTGCTTATCATTCAGGTCTTAGCTTAAATGTCGCTTCCTCAGAGAAACCTTCCCTGACTATTCTGTCTCAAGTAGATAATCCTGCTACCATAATCTATTTCTCTGTTTTCTTGATAGCATTTATAACTATCCGAAACTAGTAAATTTTTACGTATTTCTTTTCTGCATCTCTCATTCTCGAGGTCTGAAAACTTGTTAATCACCAAAATCTAAAACCATGACTGTCATACAGTAGACACTTGAATGAATATTAAAGAAGCTAGTAAGTCTAGTTTTGAAGTTCTTGTGAAATGCTCGTGAGCAAAAAGCACACAGAAGTGTGCTGAAATCAGACACCACTGTACTCAATTAGGAAAGTAAGGCAGTTGGCATAAGGGAAATAGCACTGCCCTAAGAATCATGAAACTAATGTTTCTGTTTTACCTCTATTACTAAGTGGCTAAATGGCTTCAGACAAATCACTAAAGCACAGCTTTCCTGAGGACAATTTGGGCTAGATAAACTTGAGTCTCTGTCTGCTTATCAAGTTTAAAACTAAAGGCCATTTAAACCAATGTATTTTAACAAAGCCTATCAGAAACTGAAGAAGGACCTATGAAAAACTCAATAAACCATTTTTTTATTGCAATGAGAAAGTCAGTGGAAGGCACAAGATACTCATTAAGTTTGTCATTGGGAGATTTAAAAAAATATCAAGTTACCACCTAAACAGAATAAACATACTATGTTCAACTCAAGTCAGCATCAGGAATCTTTCAAATGACTCAAAAATTGACTAATATGGGTTGACCTTTACAAATATATCAGTTTCCAAACAGGAAAAACTAATATATATTTGAATTTGTATCCATCCATTCTCCTCTTCCTAAAGACTAGATGTCCCTTCTCTTATCCAAATCTCATCCATCTTCCTGAGCTCTCTCTACCCAATTCCCTCGCTCTCATCCCACAACACTGTCCACCGATTCTGTTTTCATTACTCTCAATCTTCTTCTCCTTTAAGTCTTTTCTTCTTCTTTGATGTCTCCTCTCCGTATAATCTGTGTTTTTTTTAAACCCAAAATCCAACTAGGTCACCATAAAGGGCCTAGAATGTAAGCAAATTAAGAATTAATATCTAATGAAGGAATTTGGAACACTAAATCACTGCCCTTGAACAGGTTCCCATTTCATTCACATAAGTGCAGTGTGAGAAAACCACACTGTACAAATGTATACCTATTCTACCACCCACCTTTTTAAGGGGGATATAACAGGGATTATTTTGTGCGCAGAATCCAATGAACTTGCCGTTATCAGATATTTACTTAGAATAAGTAAAAACGTAAGGTCTACGTAATATACGAAACACACTCAACATTTCCTATAAAAGCAGTTATCATAATCTGTACTCATTGAATATGTCACTAAGCTATGTTTTTTTTTTTAAGCTATGTTTAATAAACTACACTGAAGGTGAATTCATCTAATCAATGCCCAGTTCACTAATCATACAAATATGCTGATTAAGTCAGCCACCAACACTTTAAACTATAGTAATTAACTGGCACTTTATAAAAAACATAAATCAGAATAATTAACTGCCACTCTATACAAAAATAATTGAAAGTGAAATAATGAATGGTTAGAGAACTAATAAAAAATGCTGCATCCATTATATCTCTAAGCAGAAAGAGATTATCTTAATAGTACACACTACTGTGTACTGTGTAGTACACAGCTACACAGAGACAAAAGTGAGGAATTTTGAAAGGCTGTACTTGTCTCGTGTGTGGTATTTGTATAGGGCCTCCGCTATGCTCTAATTAAAGGAAGGAAGGAAGGAAGGAAATACAACTACTGCTCCTTGAAAACTTATTCTATAAACTCTGCTCCTTTTCTTCCTACTCACAGCCTGAACCTGCAATTGGGCCTCTGATTCTAGTTCTTTACTAGAACCTTCAAGAACACTAATATTTTTTTTAGTATTTTATTTATTTGAGAGAGAGCATGCGTACATGCACGCAGGGAGAGGGGCAAAGGGAGAGAGAATCTCAAGCAGACTCTGCGCTAAGCATGGAGCCTGAGGTGGGGCTGGATCCCACTACCCCAAGGTCATGACCTGGGGCAAAACCAAGAGTTGGATGCTTAACTGACTGAGCCACCCAGGTGCCCCTAAAATGCTAACAATATTAAGTACCACCAAATCAAAGACTGCTGTCAGTTCCCACCTTATCTGACCATGCTTCAGTATTTGATAACACCAAACTTTCCTCAGTTTAGATAACCTATTCTAACAGTTTTGTTATTCCGTCTTTCCGACTTTTCATCCCCTATCAACACTTTAAATGTAAAGAAAACTTCTGGCATCCACAGACCACTACATTCATCACATAGGTAGAGCACAAATTTTAGATATTTTTTTAATATGTCATTATAAACAATAAAATATACTGAAAACAAATACTTAAAAGTTTCTCAATATTATCTGATAGTATTACTTGTAATCTTTCTCAATTTATCTATATAGACCATTTGATAATGGCTAGCCTTGAGGAGAATCAGGATCTGTATCTGTGGTAGATATGGTCGATGAGTGGTCATCATCCATTTCAACATCCCTTGGTATATGACCTCCTGTACTGCAGACACTAGAAAGCTAAAAACTACATTCCCAGGTCTTTCTTGCAGTTAGGGCTGCGGATATGATTTAAATTCCACCAATGAGATGCACTCGCTAGAAATTTGGAGAGCAGAAGAGAAGGGAGGTTGTACTGAGGCTGCTGCAACTATTAAACGCTGTCACGGAGATATACAGGTTTTGTGCAGCCGTGTTTTCTGAAGTCCTTCTGTCCAGTCACAGGTTTCCTGGGTATCAAGAAGAAGGGCATAAGGCATCCATTCTGTCATACAGGCTGTGGCAGGTGTGACTTGGCTCTAGAGCCAGCAGCAGTGACAACAGCTTACTGATGAAGATGGCTGCTTGCTAATGGCTGGTTCCTAACAGTGCAGGCTCCTGATCACAACAGAGGTGGCAAGGTTCTCAGACAAGCAGCTAAAACTGACAGCTTCCCAATTCCTGCAGGTACCTTTCTGATCCTAAAAGAGGAAGTAACTCCCTTGGTAGCTCAGCTGCAATGTGGCTTTAGAATTTCATTCATGAAAGTTCACACTAGAGTCTGTTTCTTCAGTCAGAATTTCTAACAATTCTATAAACCACTTAAAAAAAAAAAAAAAAAACTTTTTAAAAAGTAGGCTCCACACCCAGTGTGCTGCCCAACATGGAGCTTGAACTCACAAACCTGAGATCAAGATCTGAGCTGAGATCAAGATTCGGACGCTTAACCAACTGGTCCACCCAGGCGCCCCTAACAATCTTTCACTAAATCTCTTTCTGCTTAAACTAGCTAGAGTTGATTCTGTAACCTAATCCTGACTCGTTTGTTCTCTTACCCTTTATTTCTAACAAATTAGAAAATCCCATTTCACATTACTGGTCATCAGTTTGGTAAATCTTTCAGCTACATGTGGCTATCTGGATCAAACATGGACTCAGAAGTTATAAAGCAATACCTCACCGAAAACTACCTTTATTGTTCCATTAGATAATGAGCTGAATAGCACAGCACACTCAAAAAGCGAATGCTTCGACTTGGAAAATGGAAGACAAATGGATCTTAATTCTCTATATTGTTGTATCTGCCTCTGAAAACATTTCATCATTTCCTACTGCAGTATTTGGATGTGTTTTTTAAAATATGCTCAATAACACGTTCGTGAATTTGGGAGTGCCAAATTCTCAATATAGACACCATGTAACCCATTTTGGGTACCTCCAGCTCATCCTTAAATTTACACATCGGATCTTGACCCTAAAGTAGTAAGATTAAAGTATTCAAGACGGTCAATATACTGCTAAGATATGATACTTGAGCAAGGCAACTGAAATAATGGAAATGGGTTTACTTGCATCTGAATGAAAAAAGGAAATATTTCTAGCTTATCCCTCATTTTAAGAGTTCTGTGCATGACAGGGTCCTGCAATATGCAAAGGCAGGTATTTGTCCTACAAAGGTAGCTGTATTGGCCCTACAGCAAATAGTACAGATCTGGTTATACTTATAACTGTCACTATTTCCTTTAACAATCAATCAAGATCAGGAGGTATATTATTGACGAAACAATTGTTCCTCTACGAAGAAAGGAGGCTGGCCTTCAAGCACAATATCTTTTATACTGTAACAACGCCGTTTCGTGTTGAAATTGTAACTGATAAACTAATCCTCCACTGGGCATTTCTTCTCCCTCACAGATATACTGCAAATATGCCAAGAACTGAACTTTCACACTACACATTAGTGGTTCTGTCCAACCACAAAATGAAATAGCCTCTTGCCCATTCACGTGAAAGTAACTGCTCCTCTGCATATGTACCTTGCAACATCACATATATGTTAAATAAAATGCTGAGTTTAGCTTTGATCCCCATCCTTCACATTGTTGCCACTTACCTTTTTAACATGTAAACACATGTATCCCCCTTTCTCAAAAGTCTTCAATGATTCCACACTACATACCTTGCAGTATAAAAATCTAAAGACCCTTCATGGTCTGGTACTGTCTACTACATGTTTGGCCTCATCTACTTATTTAATCTTTACCCCCACAAGTTATGCTCCAACAGTACTATACTTTCGGTTCCTTGAACACTGTGTTCTTTCATGCCTCTGTACATCTGCAATGCTATTTTCATTGTATGGAATGCTCTCACCTGTTTTTTTCTCCAAAAAGCTCTGCTTAAAGGCATCTTTGTAGATTCTTCCCTCAACTCCTAGGTAGTCATGTCACTCCTTCCTCTGTTTCCTACTGCATCTTACATGTACTTTGACTACAATGATCATATTGTATTGCACTTGTGGCATTTCATTCAACAAATAAAATTAAGTGCCTACAACATGCCAGGCACTTTTTTAAATGCAGGGGATATAACAATGAATAAAAGTAGGTCTCTGCCCACATGGAACCCTGGTACCATCTAGACAGGGGAGACAAACATCATAAACTCTTCAGTAAGTATGTAATATTTATTGCCTTGAAAGAAAACAAAGTAGGGTAAGAGAGTTAGGGGGTGCCAGACCCAAAGCGTAAAGAGAAGGAGGAGAGCAATGTTATTTTATACAGGGAATCAAGGAAGGCCTTTCTATTAAGATATTCGAGCAGATACCTGAAAGATGTCAATGAGGGAATGAGCCATGCAGATAGGTATCTGGGGAAAGAGAGGAACAGGCAAAAAGAATAAAACATGCAAAGGCACTAGAAAGGACAGTTTGGCACACTGAAGGGATAGCAAGGAGGTCGGTATGGCTGTAAAACAATAAGCAAAGTGGGAAGAGGTAGGAAACAGTAAGAGATGAGGTAGGGGTGAGGAAGGAAGCAGGTTAAATAGGAAAGTCTTGGGTTTTTCTGTTGAGAGATTTTAAGCAGAAGAATGTCATGATCTAACTTTCATTTTAGAAGAATCACTGGAGAAGGGAAAGGGTGGAAGCAGGAAAGTAGATAGAAGACTACTGTAGTGATCTTTTTTTTTTTTATTATGTTATGTTAGTCACCATACATCATTAGTTTTTGATGTAGTGTTCCATGAGTCACTGTTTGAGTATAACACCCAGTGCTCCATTCAATACGTGCCCTCCTTAATACCCATCACCGGGCTAACCCATCATCGGGCTAACCCATCCCTCCACCCCCCCTCCCCTCTAAAACCCTCAGTTTATTTCTCAGAGTCCATAGTCTCTCAACTGTAGTGATCTTGATTAGAGAGAACTTAGACCAGGGGAAAAATCCTGGCATGGAGAGAAGTGGTCAACTGGGCATATTTTTGAAGATGGAGCCAACAGGATTTTTGATATTCTGGATGTGGGTACGATAGAAAAAGGAGTTAAGGAAGACTTCTTAAGAGTTCAGCCTAAGCAGCTGGATAAACAGAGATGCCATTTCCAGAAGGAGGAGCCTCTTGCTGGGAGAGGGAGATCAAGAGTTTGTATTAGGCATCTTAAGTCTGAGATGCCGATTACACATCCAAGTGCAGATGTCAAGAGGACAAAGAAGTATTGGCTGGAGTAAAATTTGAGAATCATCAGCAAGTACATAATATTTATAGAACCACAAGACTATATAAGATCAAAGGGAGAGTAAATATGGATAAGAAAGAAAAGAGATTTAAAGACAGTCTTAAAGCTCTCCAGCCATTTTGAGTTAGTAGAGATGAGAAGGAACCAGCAAAGGAGACTGCTATACATTTCTCCAATGAATTACAAACTTCTTAAGGGAAGGCACCAATTCTTAGCACCATGCTTAGCTTATAATAGATAATGAAATATCTACTGAGTTAAGTATGAGTGTGTGTATGTGTGTAGAATTTTAGCATGGACAAGAAGGAAGTTCTAATATCACATCACAAATTATAAAATTGCATGTATCTTTTTTCCAGTTGATATAAGTTGATCTATGTCAACTGCACCAAAGGTTAAAAAAGTCTCCTACATAGTTATCAAAAGGACTAAATATAAGAATCTTTACAGTGTTAACACAGAGATATCATAGCGAAAACAAACCAATCCCAAAATTCACACATTCAAATATTTACTGAGTACCTACACTAAGATGCTAGAGATAGAACTGTGAGAAAAATAGACAAAACTGTGTTCTCATTGAGCGAACACAAATGGACAGAGAATAAATAAGATGATGTATCAGTAATCAAGTGTTAGGCAGGAATGAATCACCACATAAATGGGGGGGGGGGGGATGCGGGCCAGAAGGTTCCACTGAGAAGGTAACTTCTGCACTTCTGAAGGAAAAGGGAGACAAGTAAATATTTTAGTGAAAACAGTGCTTTCAGTCATTGGCAAAAAGTAAACAATTTAAACCAAGAAGATAAACACCACTGGGAATCAAAACTGATAAGATAACTTGGATTAACAAAAATAAAAAGATGGCCAACTCTGTGTATACAAGATCAATGGTGCTATGCAAAGGTCACCAGATAGTATGCAGATCCTACCATACAAATTTTACATAGGACTAGAATTCCAAATAACAGGCTAGGGGGTAGAGATTCTGGTGTATATGCTTCTAGACATGTATGTAAATTTGCACATATGTGCTTATGTGTATGCTGGGGGGTGGTGTGTGCATGCATTTATACTTGTAGGTTTGTATGTGTGTTTGTGTGTGTCCCAGAGGAGGACAATACTCGGATAAGTGAGAAAAGAAGACAAATATTTATCAAATAGTCAAGACAGTGCTAAATATTTTCTCAAATATCTTAATTAATGTGTACAATGACCTTGAGAAGCATTACTGTTTCCTTTTATAAACTAAAACAACAAAAACAAAAAAAATTCAGTTACATGGCTAGTAAGGTGATTTGACAGAAATCAAATTCCAAAGCCTAGTCTTTCCTTTTCACTTTTAATGTCTTTCTGAACACAGCAGTACTGAGAGGAACAGACAGCTATTCCTTTCTGAAATTATCCTAAGGTACCCTGAAGCTCAAGTATATTTCAAAGGATACAAAGTTAAGAACCAACACAGATCCCAGTGGGATTAACCCCTAAGAAAAATTACAAACCAGGGTCCTGAAGGAGATGATCCTAAAATAAAGATTATTTGGGGTGAGAGGAAAGCTGAATCATGATGATTGTTACCATTTACTGAATAAATTAATAGATACGTTATATATGGCAGATGTTTTTTAAGGGCCTTCATACACATTACTTCACGATCTTCATAATAACTTCCTCCGAGTGATTTTTTTTTTCCAAAATACAGAAGTTGGGGGTAGAGGGATAACATTCCAGGAGTAAGGCACAATGCAAACAAGTTCTGAAGGTGGGAATAAGAGGAGCACCTCCAAGGATGCAGTGAATAGTACAAACTGGCTAAAGCATAAAGGGAGATGAACGGGGAATAAGAAGAGATAAGACTGTAAAGAAAGGGTGGAATCAAGCGAATCTGCAATGCCAAGCTAAAAAGTTTTAACTTTCTTCAGTAGGCAACGAGGGTCACTAACAGTTTCTGTGTGGTTGGATCTATGCTTCAGGAAAACTACTCTGACAGTTATAGGGCCTAAACTAAGGTAGTGAGAGAGCAATGGGAGGAAAAGAAAACTGGAAGAAATACTACAGAGACAGAATTTGGCCTGAGTGACTCAGGATATGATGTTCTAATGATGGGAACAGCAAGCTGAACAGAGGATTAGAACTTGAGATGGGGAAATGAAAAAAATATGCAAACTATCATTTATATTCACAACAAAAACACAGTGAAGAAGAATGAATCAAATATACACTTAAAAATATATACAGCCTCACTGTTGACAAGTTTAGTACAAAATTAAAATGTGTTATGCTATTTAATTATGCATAATAACACAATCCTATATGTTAACATGTCGTAAGGTCTTTCAAATTTTCTTATAAAGTTCAATTTTATTTCTCCAATAAAAGGTGCACATAAATAAATTGTTCATCAACAAAACTATGAAAATATACTTTACTGCTTATGTTACAGCCCATACTTAACAGTACCATATGCCAGGCAGTACACTAAGTCATCCAATCTTTTCACAACCCCTTTGAAAGATGAGAAAGATCATCATTCCCAACCTATAGAAGAGGAAACTGAGGCTCAGAGAGGTTAGGTGATTACCAGAAAAGTTGCAGAAAACTATGCTTTCAACATGCTACATTACAATTTAGAATTCATTTGATTTCTATATATCTAATACTTTGTACAGGATAAAGAAATCTTACATGAGAAGAACTGCCATAATCACAGCTGACCTTCCCAAGAGTCTCCTATTCACCCTCTTCAAAGTATGTTAGATTGCCCTAGGTGTATGGTAACGAAAGTGGGGGAGGTGCCTAAAAACTGCTGAGAAGAAAAAGGTTATGAAGTTGCTATTTCCCTCCTTAGCTGCCACCTTGAAAGCACCACTGGAAAGTTAGACATTTGTGATATTATTCAGGCACAGGATGAGAAATGATACCAATAGGCAATGGTGACTGACTGCTGGAATATCTCCTACTCAGTAGGGTAGGGCTTTTCAATACATAAATTAACATGATCAGATAACTAGATTGTCAGCAATTTTTCGCACTCCTAGTAAATGATAAATCATCTTTAAAATATATAACCTGAGATTCTATAATCTCATTCAACTGATAAATCGTAAAAAATCAACACACTGCATAATCCCTAACAGAAATCTGGTTCTGCTTAACAATAGGCACTATAATATTAACATGGAACCTGGAAGGTTAAAGAAATCAGGAATAATAGTTTCATTAGCACTGAACTCCAATTCATCGTAAAAATAAAGCACTGTGTAATCATCAACATGCCTAAAAGCAAGGTAATACCACTAAACAAGCACTTCAGTGGGCAAAGGGCTCCAGGAATCCAGCAGAGTTTAGAGGGTTACCCTAGATGAAGTGAGCAAAGAACTTATTTTGTGGGGCTATAAAACATCAACAATATGTAAGTACAATTTCTTTTTAAGATTTATTTTATTTATTTTAGAGACAGAGAGAGAGGTGGGGTGGAAGGGAAGAGGGAGAGAATCCCAAGACGACTCCCTGTTGAGCACGGAGCCCAATGCAGGGCTGGATCCCATGACCCTGAGATCATGACCTGAGCCGAAATCAAGAATTGGACGCTCAACCGACTGAGCCACCCAGGCGCCCCTGAGAGTACAATTCTTGAGAAAGCATAAAATCAAGGTTAAAGCATAAACTCCAGGGCAGCTCCTCAAAAATGTCCTAGTAGGTAAGACGCAACTCCTCAGTGGAAAAGTCTACAGAATATAAATAGGAGCCTCTTGCTTTACACAAGTCATATGCATGATAATTATCATAAATCATACAGTTATCTATATTGCTATCATATTAATCACCTCTCACTGAAGTTTAGTCCAGAACAAGAAGTTAGGAAACTACTGTACATAAAAAGGCAAGTTTCGCAAGGTATTGCCAGGAAGCGTACATGGGTTATACAGATACGTCACCAAGTTGCGGGCAGGATCTTCCTGTGGTTTGTCTTGCCCACTTCAGGTTTCACTTTTGAATGTGTGCTGATTCCTAAGCTCCCTACAGCCCCTTTCTCAAGTAGCAAACCAAACTTTGAAGCACATATGGTAGGAATCTCTCCTAGGATAGGCCAAAGGTTCCTACAGCTACATGAAGCTTAGCAAGTCTCCTAAGCTGACCAACAGAACCCAGTATGGCAAGCAAATGAAAAGCCAGATGGTGGCAAAACTGAGGGCTACATGGATAGGACACATACGGGACATGGTAGCTATTTCTGATAATAGCATCCTGGGGGCCCAAATGCAAAATGGGACTCATTATGATCTAGCCCTTAAAAAAAAAAAAAAAAAGTAGCACCCAGATATAAATAAGTCGTACCTACAAATGTGCATGTACAAGTATATGCGTGCTATGTGTTCTAGGAGAACCATTTACAAGCACAAACAAAAGCACATGAGCATAGTCAGGCAAACAGAAGAGTAACATTTTTTGTAAATCCCCTAAATAGTATTAAAGATAAATTTTTATAGCATCCCAACATTCTAATGTTACTGAATATCCATTACATTCGACCATAACCAATTTAGGGATAATTATCAACTTCTTGACAACAGAAATATACTCATCAGTTCTTTCAAATATACCATCTGACAGGCAAATTGGTAGACAAACAGACAACGACTTCGGTAACTTACAGACCTTATAAAACCTGGCTCTGCCTTTTTAAACCCTGAGCAAAAAACCTTTTTGTTGGCATACAATCTTTTTCAGGAATTTGGATTAAATGAAATAATTTGCAAAATATACTAACATAGTACCTGGAAAAGAATATATTCAAAAAATTTAGTTCACGTTCCCCTATCAATAAGAAAATTTTATATAAAATTGTTCAAATTCAAAACTAAGAGGTTCTGCACCACTCACACAAATGTAAGATTTTAAAGGATCAAAATTATTCCTTTTTTTTTTTTTTAATATTTTATTTATTTATTTGACAGAGAGAGACACAGCGAGAGAGGGAATACAAGCAGGGGAAATGGGAGAGGGAGAAGCAGGCTTCCCGCGGAGCAGGGAGCCCGATGCGGGGCTCGATCCCAGGACCCCGGGGATCATGACCCGAGCCGAAGGCAGACGCTTAACGACTGAGCCACCCAGGCGCCCCCAAAATTATTCTTTTTACCTCATTCTTCTGAAACAAAACACTGAATTTTTTAAAAAGTCAACTTTTTTAACACAATTGGTAAAAACAGGCAAAGTATATGGGATTTCACTATATTGCTTCTACAAATTTTTGTTGAAATTCTATAAAAATAAAAGGTTACCAAAAAACTTGACAGAAAAGTTGACTTTACTTTCAGGGTCATTTAAAATGTTACCAAGCCTAACATTTGGCTACCCTTACTTTTGTAGATACAATAGTCTTCAACAGTAGAGCAAGAGAGCTTGGACTAAAATTGTATCAAATCCTTTTATATAAAGTCATATTTCATAACACAGCTAATACATACATACTCTATAGAAAATTAAACCATTATAAACAAGGCTAATTCACTTTGTCCACCACTCAGGCTCCTTTCAAACCTCTTTCTGTGCGTCTTCCCACATATACGTAGAAAAGACAAAACACATACCATTCTAACAACTTGCTCCTTTAACTCAACAATATGTCTTTAAGTTCTTTCCTTTCATACTCTGGACACACCTCATCCTTGTTAGCTGCTATGGAATATTTATATTAACATATTATTTAGCCATTTGTCCTACAATGCACACTTAAGTTGTCTCTTTCACCAATAAGGCCACATTAAACACCTTTATATATGCCTCTTTTGCAAATGTCCAAGTGTTTCTGTAGGGTAGAAATGCACAGGGAATATACATTTAGATTTTTAACAGATCTTGCCAAAATGCACTCCAACATTGCTTTACCCATTTAAGTTCACAACAAGAGAGAGAAAAGTTACCTATTTCCCTAAATCCCCACCAAATACTGAAATTAACAAGCTCTTCTTTTTTCACAAATGGATAGCTTTCAAAAATTTTCATTCCTGGGCGCCTGGGTGGCTCAGATGGTTAAGCGTCTGCCTTCGGCTCAGGTCATGATCCCAGTGTCCTGGGATCGAGTCCCACATTGGGCTCCCGGCTCAGCGGGAAGCCTGCTTCTCCCTCTGACCCTCTCCCCTCTCATGCTGTTTCTCTCTCACTCGCTCTCTAAAAAATAAATAAGATCTTTAAAAAAAAAAAAATTTCATTCCTCTGATTAATTTTTATTAAATCTTACCAGTATTTTCTTATGTTTACTGGCCTTTTTTATCTCTTTCTGTGAAATGTCTACTCATATCTTATTTTTCTAATGCCCTTTTCCTTTTTAAAATCTGTATGAAGTTTTTATATATTCTGGACACTAACAAGTACAGAGGTAGTATGACATATAGGTTAGGAGCAACAGGATGGACTCTAGAGCCAGTTGGCCCAGTTTGAATGACAGCTCCACCGCTCACTAGCTATCTGATCTTCATCAAGTTACTTAGTTTAGCTATCCTGTACCTCAATTTCACCTGTAAAATGTGGATAATAAATGTTATAGGGTTACCATGAGGATTAAATTATTTAATGTGCTGGTGCACCTGGGTGGCTCAGTTGGTTAAGCATCTGCCTTCAGCTCAGGTTATGATCCCAGCCCCACGTCAGGCTCCCTGCTCAGCGGGGAGTCTGCTTCTCTCTCACCTTCTCCCTCTCTCCCCAGCTTGTGCTCGCTCGCTCTCTCTCTCACTCTTACTCTCTCTCTCAAATAAATAATTTAATATGCCTAAAGGGCTTTAAAACAATACCTGACACAGAATAAGCGTTATACAAGTGTTTTCTTTTTGTCAATAGGATTTACTGTAAATATCCTCTTACAATCTATTTGTCTCTTAACTCCTGTTTATAAATCCTCACTTATCTTTCCTCAAAAAGTTCTTTTTCCATCTCTCTTCTAACATCAGAAATTACATAAGCAGACCAAACCAACAAACTGACTGTCCTCACTGGATCTCACAATCAACTTCTCAAGAATAAATGCAGGCATCAGCCAAAGCATCTAAATTTTTAAACATCTTTCCACTAAAAAAATAGCTAGCTTCCTTACTGCATAAAGCATTCCCACAAATCAGTAAGAAGACTGATAATCCAATAGGAAAAAAGGACAAACAAACAAGTTCACCAAAAACTGGAAATAAAAATGGCTCTTAAAAATATGAAGAGATCCTCAACTCATTTAGAAGAAGTGCAAATTAAAACTACAAATCAGATGTTCCTTTCCATCAGACCAGTAAAGATTAAGAAGTTTTAAAATATACACTATGTGAGTAAAGAAACAGGCATTCAATCATTGCTAGTGGGAGCAAAAATTGCTATAGTTTCTGTGGAAAGCAATTTGGCACTCACTGTCTTTCCAAAATAAAAATGCACATACCAATTCATCAATTTAACATCTAGGAATTTATCCTACGGATAGACACATGCGCTCATATCAAAAATGACATAACAACAAGGTTATTTATTGCAGTAGTTTGTAATAGCAAAAACTGCAAACAACCTATATGTCCATCAAAAGGGGACTGGTTAAATAAACTGTGGTATATCCAGATGATGCAGTATTGAGCAACTGTTAAAAAAAAAAAAAAAAAGAGGCAGCTCCCCATACATATGGAACCACAGATCTTCATGCTATTATTGCTAAGTGTAAAAAAAAACAAGATGCAAACAATGTATATATTTTGCTATAGTTTGTATGTTGGTGAGAAAGCGAAATTAATACTCATACATTTATGTTTGTAAATGCTTAAATAACCTCTGTAAAGCATACACAAGAAACTGGTAATGCTTGCTTGTGGAGAGGGAATGGCTAGAGGCAAAAGAAATAAGAAAACTTACTTTTAAATGTATACTCTTTTGTACCTTTTCAGTTTTGTACCAGGTATTTGTATTACCTAATCAAACAAATAAATAAATCTTAAAAAAAAATCAAATAAATTAAAACCTCCCTGTGATCACACCACACTTTCTACAATGGTCACACACAGTGGCTCCTGGGTGGCTCAGTTGGTTAAGCGTCTGACTCTTGATTTCAGCCCAGGTCATGATCTCAGGGTTGTTGAGATTGAGCCCGGCGTGGAGCCTGCTTAAGGTTCTCTCTCTCCCTCTCTCTCTACCTCCACCCTTCCCCCCACAATGCTCATGCACACTCTGTCTCTCTCATGAATGAATGAATGAATAAGTAAATAAATAAATAAAAATAGAAAAATAAATGGTCATACATAGCAGGATGCTAACACTTGGGTAGTTTGTGGCTCGTCTGTTCAACTGGCAAAAGCAGAGGTTCTCCATCCTAAGTGTCCATTATCACTCCCTATGGAATGTTTCAAACCCAGAGATGTCCAAGTATTACCCCAGAAATTCTGATTCAGTAGGTCTGGAGTACAGCCTGGGCAGCAGAATTTTTTTAAATTCACAGGTGACATTGACAGGCAGTCAGAACTAAAACAGCTGAGTTACATCATGACACAAGTAGGTAAACAAGCAGGCTCAATCTCCATCTAGGTCATAAGCACAGTTTCATCACTAATCCTAACCACTTTAAAAGGTTCTTAAAAAGGGACACCTGAGTGGCTGGGTCGGTTACTAGTAAGAGCTTTTTCATCCCATTCACAGCCTAGGCTCAATTCACAGTCCAAGGAGCTAATGCCTTAGCAGACACTCAGATATTATGTACTGTTGAATAAATTAATTAATAGTCACAGGAAAATTTTTTTTAAGATTCAAACAACCTTCTTTAATAAATCTTGGAAAAATATTTCAAGCAGTGCATCTTATACAAAATAGGCACAGGAAAAAAAATTTAGGCTTTAAAATAAAAGCATCTGATGTAATGTCTTAAAGCAAATGGTTCAATTTAATGCTAGAAGGGATGTTAAAGACCACATCCTAACCTCTCATTTTACAAGTGAAAAAATAGGGAGTCTGCAAAGGTAAAGAATTTGCCTAAAGTCATTCTGTCATTAATGATATTCCTAGCATCAAGTCCACAATAACAAATTTGTCAATTATTGTTCACTGATGTTTACATGTACATTGGTATGTTATCAAGCATATTATTTTAGCTCCTGATTTTTGATGACTGAAATAACATACAAAACCAAAGAGAAGCCATAAAAATTTCTTAATATACATGAAATGTCTTAATTTACCTTGAGGATTATACAACAAAACTGTTAGCAGCTCTTAAAAGAGGAGAACTTTATTAGTAAATAAAACATGTAATCTGATATTATTGTCAAATAATTTCATAAAGCATATTAAAAAGGAAATAGGATTGGCATCTAAGATTAAAGGATAAAACGACAGTTTTATTTCAGCTACATTAGTTCCAGTCTCTTAGTAGCTATTCAAAGAATTCTAAGTTAAAAAAAAAAACAAAACAACAACTCTATGAACTCATTGAGGTTCACCTCCTGTCTTCCTCAGAGCAAATGATTAGCAGACTGCTCTGCGAACTTTTACAAAGAACCCTTTTCTCTCATTTCTATCCATCTGAAAGATGAATTCTTCCTCCATCCTAAATAACTCATCATCTCATTTCAAATTTTTAACAATAATGAATTCTTAGTATGAACAAACCTTTTAGCAATCTTCCCTCTATTAATTTATTAAATAACTCATATAATTTCAAATATCTGATAATAATAAATTCTTAGCATGAATAAACTTTTAATCTCTCCCTCTCAATTCTATTGCATGATCAATAAAATGTCTTGATTTATACCTTACTACCAAAAAATTGAAACCTTCCATGACAAATAAAAACATTTATGTATCAAGTATGATTATGAGATTTTTCTTTTCCAGGCTCAGGACCAATTAGTAACAATATTCATGGAGTACAGCCAGGTAACAATATTCAAATCTCCTAATAATAAGCACTCACAGCATTCAAAAAATTTAATCCTTTTCCTAATGAGGCAACTTTGGCATCAGTTCAAACATAAGCTCAATTGGCACTGTGATTTTGAAAGGGATGAACTTCCTGTCACAGACCCATGTAGTTTTCTTTCAACAATACTATCATCTTCTAGTTTATCTGTAAAATTTACGAAACAGTTTCACATCTAGTATTTCAAATCCTCCTCAGGATAACATAGGGAGAAGTAGGGCATTTTCTAAAGGGCTATTATGTCCCAGGCATTATGCTGACAATGGGATAGTTAAAAGGAAAAAAAAAAAAAAGAATTCTACCCTGGAAGAGCTTGCAGTCTAATGGGGAAGATAAACACTTTCTCTAAAATGTGCTAGAATAAGGACAAGGAATTACAACTCCCCAGCAGTACAAGGGCCTAACACCTTCTCTCCAGGGATGGGGGTGGTGGCTTTGGTCAGGAGATCACATGCAGCAGACTTTTGAAGGATGTGTAGGAGTTCCCTGATGTAAGTATGGGGTGGAGGAAAGGAGAAAGACACTTCCAGGCAGAGGGAACAACATGTACAAAATGGCTAGTGATGAAGCATCATTCCCATTTTAAAGATGAGTAAGATAAGCTCAAAAGGTAAGTGAGCTGCGTAAAATCAAATGAATAATAACTAATAATGTATGAAACAGAACACAGTCCTTCTGATTTTAATCAGCTTTGTACACCAGAAAATGCCGGTAAGTGTTGACAAGAACATCAGATAAAGATTAATTTTTATCTCCTATTTATTCCTTCCCAAAAGATGGTCCATGTCTGATGGAGCTCTTGGGGGGGAAGGGGAGAAATGACTGGAGAAGGAGATTTATTTAATTCTCAAATCAATCCTGTGAGATAAGTACTTGTATTATACCATTATACACACAGGAATACAGAGGCACAGGGACGCCTGGGTGGCTCAGTTAAGCATCTGACTCTTGGTTTCTGCACATGGGCACTCTCTCTCTAAAATAAATAAATCAAATATTTAAAAAAAAAAGAATACAGAGGTACAAAAAATTAAGAGAAGATTCAAATCCAGGTCACTAACCTGACCAAGCCTCTAAACTCAAGCACTTCACCAGTCCCCACAGATTCTACTTTGCCAAAGAGCCCTACATCATTCGGTCTAGAGATACCAAAGAGACCAAGTGAGTTCTGGGACACATGATCCCACAGATCTCACACTGTACTGCACATCTCAATATTCACACAAATCCTCAGTTTTGGCTCCTTTACCAATCTGAGGAGACCAAGCCTCAGATTCTGGTCTCCCCTGAGCAGGTAAACCCAGGAACAAGGTGGCATGGACTCTTTCAGCAACATTCTTACATTCTGATTACAAGCTGATTTATTTAGATGAGAGCAAACTTAACAAAAAGCGGTAACCAAAAAGACATAAAATAACAGCATGAAGCTTGGAAAGTACAAAGAAGAAAGCTCCAACCCCTCTCTTTAGCTTGTGTATGGGTGTGGGGGTGGGGGGGGCAATGCAAAAGTGCTTCAGGTACTAAGCATACCTGCCACTCACTGCATGGCAGTTCACACCAAAGGATGGAGTCTGTAGTATTTTAATTTCCTTTATCAAGGGTTCATATGACAACTCTAGGACTTCAATAACCATGCCTGGCTCTTGAATATTAGGGAAGCTGACTATTTGTGGCCATGGTTTCCTAGGGCACTAAAACGACCTCAGGGAATTGAGGATCAGGATAGAAGACAAAATATTATCAGCAACACTGGATTTGCTAATGTTAATTGATTGAAACTGACCACAAAATGGGTTTCCAATCTGTCAATCTGGTTATTTCACCTTGTGAAGGATATGAGAAAAATTAACAAATACTGGAATGAAACCCCTAAAGAAGGCTGTAGACTATTATCTCTAGAACTTTAAAGATATGTAAATCTAATCTATCCTCACTTTTTGCTGGTAGCATTTGGAGTTGAAGGGTCCTATCCAGGTCTAGGAAAAAAGATATTCCTTTGAGGCTCACTTTGAGCCCTATGGAGCTCTAACTCTCCAGATTAGACACTCTGAAACAGCAGTCTGAAATCTGCCAGCACATATCCCGTCTAGTGGGTACTATCAGGCTTTCCTCTGAGGTCTCCCAGTATGATGAAAAGGAAAGCTGACATGGTTACCCACACCCTCAAGCTGCTTAGTATCTTCATTGTCAGAATCACCACCATCCCATTTCTGTGACTTCAGCACCTGCTAATGACTCCTCCAGCCCTCCAGCCCCCACCCTGTAAAAACCCACATGTCCGTTTCAGGGAAACAGAAAACAGCATCTCTTCACAGGGTTTTGAAGGTCAACCAACTCTGGATTATACCAGCTAAAAAGAAGGGCAAAGAAATGGACAGGGAGGTGCAGAGAAGCTTCATATATAAGTATCCTAGTACATTTTTTCTAAAAAGCAGATAAGTGACCTGAACTATAAGCCGAGCAATTCCAAAAGCAAGAAACTGACTGAAATAACAAATATGATACCCCAACTATGGTTGAAGTGATAATATCATTCCCAGCAACTGGACGATCAATCTCCAAATCTGGGTAGTGGGGTTGTTCTAAGGCACAGAAACAAAGTTGTGTTTTTGTATTTGTAGGTATGAGTTTCACTCACGTGATATCTCTTTTTGTGATATCTTTGCTATGGAGCAGGTGAAGGTGCAGGGCAGCTAAGTCCTTCTGGAAACAGCCTAACCCTAACTCTCAATTCCAAGATGTGTGTGTGTAGTTCCATGGTATAACCTGCAGCTCTATAAATCAGTGAGGCTCCACTGAACAGTGCCTAGCATCAAATGACACTAAAATGTAAAAGTGGTAAAATTTGGAAAATTAGACCAAGGTGGGGAACTCTGGCCCATTTATAGCTTTCCCAAATGTTAAATTAGATATATGTAAATATTAAATATAAGACTTAATTTGAAATTTGAAAAAATTTTTTTTTTTTTTTTTTTTTTTTTATTTATTTGACAGAGAAAGACACAGCGAGAGAGGGAACACAAACGGGGAGTGGGAGAGGGAGAAGCAGGCTCCCCGCCGAGCAGGGAGCCCGATGCGGGACTCGATCCTGGGACTCCAGGATCATGACCTGAGCCGAAGGCAGTCGCTTAACTGACTGAGCCACCCAGGCGCCCCTGAAAAGATTTTATACCCTAGAAAGTAATTTTATTTTATTCTATTTTTTTAAGATTTTATTTATTTGACAGAGAAAGAGCGAGGGCAGGAACACAAGCAGGGGGAGAGGGAGAAGCAGGCTTCCTGCTGAGGAGGGAGCCCGACGTGGGGCTAGATTCAAGGACACTGGGATCATGACCCAAGCCCAAGGCAGACGCTCAACCGACTGAGCCCCCCCAGGCGCCCCAGAAAGTAATTTTAATACTGGGAACTTAGATATAGACAAGATCTATTTCTCTGATATCATTTTCCAGGTTTTGAGAACTGTACTCACGATCTTAAGTTGCCTAGGACTACTTCTGGGAACAAAAAGATGAGAAAATTTAACATGCCTGCCTCTGAGATTTAATAAAATCTCAGTACTTGAAGAGAGGAGCAACTTGAAAAGAGGAAAGGGGGAGAATCCAAGCTCAATTAATAATATCACTATTCAGGAAGAGAAAAATTTTACATCCTGTGCAACAAAGATCATTGTTAGCCATTTAACTGCAATTAGATTTTCTTCTTACAAAGTAAAAAATACTCCTCTTACTAAGGGTTATTTACCTGAAAGATGAAGCACATTTCCATTCTGAGAATAATGAATAAAGAAAATAAGGATGATTTTTTACAAAAGCAAAAATACGTTTTATTGATATATCTTACAAATAGCAAAAAAAAAAAGGCGTTTCCTCTGAATAAACTACTGTGAAAAAATTGTAACTCTGACGCCCAGAGTCACTTTTTAAAAACAAATGTCCAAATGACTGAATTCAAATGGTCTACTGTAACGCTGAGCTTCTGAGCAAAAATTTTGTATTAAGTCAACTAATATGGCTCGCTCACAAAAGTAACAATTAAATGCATGAGAAGGAAAGGAATTAAGTGGGTTAAGGGCGGGCTGGATGACTGTGTTTTGAGACCTGCTCACAGGAAGCCACTACATCCTGTCTTAAGTCCCTGTCAGTCACACTGTCTCTCGATCCAAGTCCCCGCCGCAGCGAGGTGGGGCAAGTACAGGTGTCGGTCCCCGAGCCCCTCCCGGCGCGCTCACTCGCGAACACCCCGAGCGGCGATCACCAGAGTCCCAGGGCGGCCTGTTTCCTCCAGCTCAGGGCGCCTTTTTCAACCTCGAACAGGCTCGTGAGCCCAGGAAGCAGGCAGCCCCCTCCCCTCGGGCCAGCCCCACTTCCCCGCCCTCCTCCTCCTCCTCGGGCCGCGCCTCCAGTAATTACCGCTCGGCTCCCACCTCGGGGCCGCTCCCCGGCGCCCGCACCGCCCGGAGGCCTGCGTCCCAGGGCGGCCGGAAACTCCTCACGCCCCCGGCTCACGCCCCCGGCCCCCGCCCCCGGCTGGGGCGTCCCCACGTCCAGGCCGCGCCCCAAAGCCGAGTCCCTCAGGCAGGCGCTGCTCCGGGCGCCCCCCTCCACGCAAATTCCCGGCTCTCCACTCTCTCCGGACAAGGGCAGCCCCAGCCCACGCCGCCCCGTCGAGGCGACACCTCCCCCAACACACCCCCCTTCGAGTCTCACCCGTGCCGGCCCTCCCCGCGCGCCTGGCACGGGCCCCGGGCCCCGTCTGCCCAGGTCCCCTCTCCGCCCCGCGATCCCAGCACGGCTCGGCGCCACCACCACCGCGCGCCCGCCGCCCCCTCAGCCCCGCGGCGGCCCCCGTCGGCCGCCGGGTGGGTCCCCCAACCCGGCCCACGCTTACAGATCTTGCCCCGCAGGCTCTGCAGCACTCGGACCTCTCGACTGTCCTCGTCCCCGGCCCCGGGCTCAGCCGTCGCAGACGCCACCGGCGCCTCGGAAGAAGCCGCCGCAGCAGCAGGCACCGCCGCCGCCATGGTGCCGCCCGGCCCGTGCCGCAGCCCCGCCGCCTGCGTAGCCGGCGAGGCGGAGCCCAGCGGCGGCCTAGGCTGGGGAGAGCGGCGCGCCTGGCCCCGCCCCCCGGGCGCAGCCAGGCACGCCCCGCCCCGCCCCTGTCCCGCCCCCGCCCCACCCGGGTCTCTGCAGTCGCCCTCCGCCCCCCGCCCCCACCCCACCCCCACCCTTAGCCGCCCCGAACCCGGGCCGCCCAGGCGCGAACCCAAGTCCTGGCTTTCCTGCTCTTTGCCCCATAAAAGCCCAGGCGCTAGCCAAGTGCGGCGCCAAGTCATGGCTCTGAGCAGCCCTGAAACCCCACGAGGGAAAACCCCAGCCTTCTCGAGATCCCCAAATCCTTCTGGGAATTAGGCTCCCCACCACAAGCCGACTTTCACAGCTTCTAACGCTCAAGGGAACTCCCTGTGGAAAGAAAACAGAATGGAATTTGACAGTTGAGAGGACCTCAAAACTACCTTATTCAAAAAGAGCCAAGAGGTGTATTAGAGATTCCCCCAATAACATCCGCATGCTCCCTACCCGCAAGCCACACCACCACACACACAAATTTTCACTTTTAAGTAAGAACACTGCTCTGCAAAAGCTGGTTCAAAAAAAAGGATCATAGCCCCCAATTACAACACGAGAGCAGCACGGGAGATCCTCCCACGGAAAAATTGTGAAGCTTTTACCACCCCTTGTGTATTTTGGAAACAAAGAGCAAAGAAGGATCGGGTCCCATCCCCTCCCGCCCCCTCGGTGGGCTTGCTAAAAAGTTGATTGACACTAGGACATTCGTAAATCTTTGACTAGTTGTTAGCTTTATTTCAAGGGAACTCTTGACAGTGAGTAAACTGCATGAATAATACCCTGGTATGAGATGAGGAAGATGATTTCCTGGTCTTGAGGTTGTTAGCTGCACTGCCCTAAGAGGAAAGAAACTGTGACTTAATAGGGCAGGGTAGTTGTTTTCCAGGGCAACAATAGGAATTATTCAGTCTGTCAACAAATACTTTTTGAGGGTGAGACTTAATGATAGCCTCAGAGAGCCCCAGCCCTCCTCCAGCCGCTCAGTCTGGGAGAGACACAGAAAAGGACAGAGGCACTAGAGAAAAGCCCTAAGATGAGGAAACTGGAGAGTCAGGGAAGGCCTTCCTGGGAGTGAACTGAAGGTCAGCGGGGGGAGGCACGAATGTGCCAAGGAGGAGAAGTCACTTGTGCAAAGACTGGACAGCCAGGAAGAACGGCCTTAGTCTGTGTCTGTCGCTGAGGAGTGACACTGCTGTTCCCATGTGTGTTGTGGGGGACCGCTGCGTGACTTTTACACTTGTTGGAGAAAGTGAACCTACCTCCTCTTATTTGGATGTTTTGCTGTCATGTCAACAAGAAGTCCCAAACTGAACTCCCTATCTTCCTTTGCAAATCTGAGTTCACAGCCATGGTCTGTTACCTGGGCTAGAGACTTTGACTCTTTTTTTTTTTTTTTTTAAGATTTTATTTATTTATTTGACAGAGAGAGACACAGCAAGAGAGGGAACACAAGCAAGGGGAGCAGGAGAGGGAGAAGCAGGCTTCCTGCTGAGCAGGGAGCCCGATGCTGCTGGGGGACTCGATTCCAAAACCCTGGGATTATGCCCTGAGCCAAAGGCAGACGCCCAACGACCGAGCCACCCAGGCGCCTCTGTTTTTTGTTTTTAAAAAGGCATGAGCTTATGAGGCAGACGGACTTACATTGGAGCCTAGTGTGGCATTGAGCAAATTCCTCAACCTTTCTTTTTTTTTTTTTAAGATTTTATTTATTTATTTGACAGAGGGAGACACAGCAAGAGAGGAAACACAAGCAGGGGGAGTGGGAGAGGGAGAAGCAGGCTTCCCGCTGAGCAGGGAGCCTGATGTGGGGCTCCATCCCAGGACCCTGGGACCATGACCTGAGCCGAAGGCAGATGCTTAACAACTGAGCCACCCAGGCAACCCATTCCTCAACCTTTCTGAACCCATTTCTTAACAATAAATGTGAATGCTATACTTCTTCTTCCTTCTTCCAAGTTTTACTATCAGGATGAAAAAATTATTGAGAGTATGTGTGTGAAGCATCTAGTAGAATCCTGGGCACATAGTAGGATTAGCACAGTAAATGTTATCTCATGCTCTTGACTGGAACTCTTACAATAGATGTCTCATCTCTCTCATTCCTCCTACCCATACCACTTAAATTAATCTTCCTAAAGCAAAAATTCGAGTTTGCCACTTGGTCTACTCAAAAAAACATCAATGGCTTCATTCATTCCCTTCACCCAGCAAGCAAGCGACACTACAGGTCACAAAGAATGCTATACACAACCAGGAAATAAAGTTCAGATTTCTCAGGCAAGTGCTCAGGGTTGAGACTGGGCCCAGGCTACCTAACTCCTTGTAGCTCCAGCCACACGGAGCCACTTTTCCCACCAGACCTCTAGGAGTGACTTTCCTCCTGCCCTTCCAAATGTTGCCTCATCCATGTGTCTCTTTCTGTCACAGACGAAGGTTCTTATTTGTACCTTTTCATGGCATTGATCATTTTCTGCATGGCATTATGTATCTGTATAATTGTTTATCTCTTCTCCTAGATTCGTTTCTAACTCCCTCAATAAATAACTGTTGAATGAATGGATTGAATCATATTAGTCCACTTACTTTCTCCACTCTGCAGGCTTGAAGCTTTCCTCTTTTGAAAATTCTATTTTCTATCTATTACTCATTATCATACCTGTCCAGATGATTAAAATAGGAATGGGAAACTTTAGTAGGAGCCTGTAATTTGAAATTAAAAGCTGGTGTTTAAAGGTTTGTTCCTTTCTCTAAAATATCAATATCCAAGGGACGCCTAGGTGGCTCAGTTGGTTAGGCGTCCGCCTTCAGCTCAGGTCATGATCCCAAGGTTCTGGGATGGAGTCCCTCATGGGGCTCCTTGCTCAACAGGGAGTCTGCTTCTCCCTCTGCCTGCCACTCCCCCTGCTTGTGCTCTCTCTCCCTCCCTCTCTGTCAAATAAATAAAATCTTAAAAAAATAAAATAAAATATCAATATCCAAAAACTAAAATAAAACATCAATAGCCATACCAGATTCTACTCATTTCCCTTCTTTTTCACTAGCTTAACCCCAAGTCCATAACTCTGTTCCTAAGTTGTTAATAAAGGTATGAAGGCAATTTTACATGAAGTGACACTCCACTTTTTTTTTTGCCTCTGACTTCCTGTTGCAGGTTTCAGAATTATCATACTGTTTCACTAAGACCCAGAAACTCCATTTTTCCTCCATCAGAAATCATTCCTAATTATTCTAATTCTGAATAAACATTTAAGGATGTTAATATTCCTTTACTGATACTGGCATGCTCTGCAGAAATCTTTAGCAGAATTAGTGTTTCCTTAATGCAAAATATTTGGGAAATAAAGTTTCGTAAAGACCAATGAAATTTACTCACAGTACAATTACAAGAAGTCTGTCCCATCTCCCTCCCTTTATTGCCCTTACACTGTGTTTTAAATTCATCTAGAGTTCCTCTCATTTCTTCATGATGTTTTGCAACTGGAACAATATTGCATCATACACAAACTTGCACTTCACTTCCTTCCCCAAATTATTAATGAATGTGTTTAAAGGCCATCACTCCTATCTCTACCCCCTCCATTCTGATGAGCAACCATTCACTACTATGTCTTTTCCTATTTCTTCACCAGCTTTTAACCCATTGTCATTTTCACCCATAAGCTGGCTTGCTTCATGGTGGCTGAGGTAGGGAAACTGCATTGCCTCTTAAGAAGAATATGTCCTGCAGCGAGAAACTAATTTCAGAACTTGTCAGTTACACAGCATCGTTTTGAATCAACACCCTCCAACCTATAACATGGCAATGTGAGGGGTATCTCCTCATCCTGAGTTACTAATTGCTTTCTTTCTGGTGAGTCAGGGAAGAGAAATATGTTTACTTTTAAATATTTAAATGTAGATCATTTTCATAGGTCTGTACACTCATGAGACATAACTGTTTCTGGTGGACAGGTAGGAAGGCAAGTTCTTTTGGTCATTGATGACTTGATTTCCTCATTCCTGTTGTTAGAGTACTGCTTGTATATTAAGCTTTCTGCATGCAGCTGCATTGTACAAGCAGCCTCTAAATCCAATTTGCACTTTTCTTTTTTGGATAAAGTTGGAGTAGAGGAAGGTGAGGCGAGAAGTTAGATATTCAGGGTATTTTGCAAAATATTCAAAGTGTACCTTTAACATTTTACCTCAAGACCAAACAGGGCTAGGGGTGCCTGGGTGCCTCAGTCGTTAAGCATCTGCCTTCGGCTCAGGTCATGATCCCGGGATCCTGGGATCGAGTCCCGCATTGGGCTCCCTGCTTGGCAGGAAGCCTGCTTCTCCCTCTCCCACTCCCTCTGCTTGTGTTCCCTCTCTTGCTGTGTCTCTCTCTGTCAAATAAATAAATAAAATCTTAAAAAAAAAAAAAGACCATACAGGGCTATAACAAGGATGTGTCCAAAAAACATGGACAAGTCTTTATCCTAAAGCCTCCAGCTCTTGCATTAAAAATATTTTCACATTTGCTCAGCTCCTGGAGGAGGATACTAAAGGCCTGAATTTTGGAACATGGGACAGTCTATGCCTTTAGGCCAGTCTGACTTCAGACTCTCAGCCTCCATCCTTTTGAACTTGATGGCATATCCATTTCACGTCCCTTGCACTTGTCTTGTCAATTTAGACTCATGAATCAATAGATCTGAGAAGAATATTGCAAAAGTCAGGCAATCGTGTACTTGTTTCATGGGGTACTCTGCACTTGAGAAATGTCTGTATTTGTCTGGGCAGATTTGTATTTCACCGTGGACCCTGGAGACATGCTCCACCCAGTTGGTGAGAACCAAGACAGAAGACCTGAGATCATGGCACAGCTGCTTTTCATGCCCTGAAGACATAGCTATGGTCTCCCGAGGCCAAGAACTCTCTCTCTCTCCCCTGGCTGGCACATGGTGGTCAGCGAAGGAGGCTGGGGCTAATACCCACCTGGCTGTACTCATGGCAAGTTGGATACTGATGTCACCTTTCAGCCCCCTCCCCAGGGCCATGGGAGCACAGTGGGGTGGTGGTTGGGTAGATGATGCTTTTGTGTTCTTCTAAACTCTGAGGAAGAAGAAAGGAAATTGGGTGGAACTAGCAAGGAGCTGGCTACAGAGCGGGTCCAAAGTCCCTTCTTGAAGCAAAGCTCAGGGTGGGGAAACATCAATAAAAAGAGAGACGCAACAAGGCATACCCAAGGGGAACTTCTCTGAAAAGTATCTCCCCCCCGCCCCCCCAGCCTACAAAACACAGGAACTAATAGTGCCATGTGCCAGGCTCTTCATGTGGCTTGATATTGTTGTTTATGGGTGTTTTTGTTGTTGTTTTTCCTATTTTATCGATAATGTCTCTAAGCTCAGAAAGGTTGAAAGACCTCTGCAGGTGAGCCAGCTGGGAAATAGGATATCGGGGATTCTAAATGATGCAGTCTGATAGCACAGTAACAACCTTTTCCAGAAGACTTTTCTACCCTCTTCATGTGATAGGCCAGAGTGGGGAGATGGTAAAACTAGCCCACAGAACAGGCGTCCCACACTCTTGCAGATCCTGCAGGGGGTCTGATCTCTCATATTAGGGTGTGAGGAGGCACCTACAATACTGTCCTGTCACACCAGGGAAGTAAGAAGGGAGAGGCTAATGCTGCATGAGAAAGAAATGGGCCTTAAAGGGGACTGGCTCGGGAAGGCCTTCAGCTCTTGGAAAGGAGTGGTCCAGAGACCCTCTCTGACTTCCTGAAGGGAGGATAGTCTAGGACCATGAGGCACAAGGGATGATAAGTTGATGAGGTTGGAACCCCAAGAGTGGAACAGAAGGGCATCATAACTGCAGACAGCAAGGGAAGGATTCTCCCTCCAGGAAGGCCCTAGGTCCAGGGGACTCTCATCCCCAGGGCTCATGAAGCCTCAGAAGCTGAATGATGGGCTGTTCCTGGGGAAAGCAGAGTGATGGCCTGCCTAGTGTATGCCTCCCGGGGAGGTGGGGTGGGCAGGTGAGGCCTACAAAGGCACCAGGGAGGGAGAGTGAAGGTTAGATGGCCTGAAGGTGAAAGAGGTAAATTGGCCAAGCGCTCACTCTCTAGGAATGGAGGAGGAATGCTAACCCTATTCAATAAAAAAATACACTGAATCCCAATAACCACAAGTACCTACATGTAATTCGTCAAGCCCAAAAATGTATTTCTTTTTTTTTTTTTAAGATTTTATTTATTTATTTGTTAGAGAGAGAGAAAGAGCACAAGCAGAGGGAACAGCAGGCAGGGAGAGGGAGAAGCAGGCTTCCCGCTGAGCAAGGAGCCTGACGTCGGACTCGATACCAGGACACTGGGATCATGACCTGAGCCAAAGGCAGACACTTAACTGAGCCACTCAGGTGTCCCTAAAAATGTATTCTTTTAAAAAACTTTTTCTTTAAATATAATTTTAGGCTATATATACCCTTTTCCCAAGTCTCCAAATGTTAACATTTAAAAATATTTGCTCTTTTGCTTTGCCATCCCCCCCGCCATAGAGAATACATGGCCCCTCTACCCCTAAATACTTCAGTGTGTATTTCCCCAAAACAAGAGTTCTTTACAAGAACTAGCGCAGTTATCAAGCTTAGGAAATTAACACTGATACAATATGTTAGCTCATCTATATCCTTTATTCGAATTTCACCAGTTGTCCCAGTAATGATCTTTATTGCATTCAGTGGTTGTGTGCATTTATTTTCCTTTAATCTGGGACCCTTCTTCAGTTTTTCCTTGTCTTGCACAAGCTTGATATTTTTGAGCAGTGCAGGCCAGTTATATTGCAGAATGTCCCTCAATTTGTATCCTGCATTTTGGGCAGGAATAACTACATAAGCAAAGCTCAGGTTCTTCTCAGTACATCCTATTCCATTACTGGAGATAATTAACTTTGATCCCGTGGTTAGCATGGACAAATCTGTCAGATTTGTCCCCTGTAAAGTCACTGTGTTCCCATATCATTAACGAGCAGGGAGCCCGATGTGGGACTCAATCCCAGGACCCTGGGATCATGACCTGAGCTGAAGGCAGACGCTTAACCAGCTGAGCCAGCCAGGTGAACTTATTTTCCTCCCCACATCTGCTCCTCCTTCCACATTTCACCTGGATGGGTTGTACCGTCACTCGTGCTACCTGTCCGAGCCAACAACTGGCCAGTCATTACTCTTTCCTCTTCTTCCTTGTCTTTCATGTTCAATAACTAAATCCTGTAGATTCTGCACATTGAATGTCTTTCAAATTGATCTTCCTCCCCGTCTCCACTGCCACTCTCAGCTTCTCATCCTCTTTCCCTTGAGTTACTGAGATACACCTAAGTGGGCTGTCTACTTCCTGTCTATTCCTCTCCCCAGCACTCCCCACTTTGCCACCGGAGTTGTCTTTCAAGAATGCAAATCAGCATTTTCTTACCTAAAAAACCTTTAATGAAGAAGTTGCAGAATAGAAGTTTTCTGGCATTGATGGGGACCACATGAGATGTGTGCTATGATTCTGTGGGCAGCTTGACCTGCCATAACAAAATACCACAGGCTGGGTGGCTTAAACAACAGACACAGATTTTCTCACAGTTCTAGAGGCTACAAGTCCGAGATCAAGGTTCTGGTTGATTCAGTTTCTGGTAAGAGCTCTTTTCCTGGCTTTCAGATGGTTCTTCTCCCTATGTCCTCACATGGCCTCTCTTTGATGTGTTCATGTGGAGAGATGAACTCTCTGGTATTTCTTCTTATAAGGACACTATAATGATCAGGGCCCCATTCTTATGATCTCATTTAACCTTAATTATTTCCTTTAAGGCCCTGTCTCCATGTATAGCCACAATGGGGTGTGAGGGCTTCAACAAAAGAACTGGGGGTGGGAGGCACAGACATTCAGTCCATGACAAGCTCCCAGATCTCCCTTTCCCATCCCCATGGCACATGCTGCCAATCAACCACAGTGCTCTTTCCTACTGAATTTGAACAAGCCTCAGAACAATGTGTCTTTTGTGTGTGTGTGTGTGTGTGTGTGTGTGTCCAGCTTTCTCAAGGTCAAAGTCTCTCTGGAAACTGGGATGCATGCATGTGACACAGTTTCCCCCAGGGATTTACAGCCACGAGAGACTTAAATTCAGAGGAGAGAAAAAGGAAGAAGAAAAAGACATTGGCTGGTGAAGATGGCAAGGCACCGCAGAAAGACCTCAGGCAGTAGAGGTAAAGGTCCGGGCCACCATATCCTGTGTAAACTGCGGTGCCTGTGTGTTTTGACCAGATGTGCAACTTGGGTATTGTTCTTGGATGAAAAATGTTCCAACTTGAGTCTTTGAGCCTCCAAGAGATTCTAACTTACTCAGTACCTTTAATGCATTTCTTTCCTGCTTAAACTAGCTGGGATTCATTCTGTCATTTCAACAACAGATGCAGTGGATACATTCTTTCACTTTATGTGCTGATGTGCTGAGCTCTTTGTGGTTCCCTAAATGTGCCAGGTGGTTCTCTGCAGATCTGCAGTACTCCAACTTCTCCCTTTGTCTAAGGTTCCCTCTCCACCCTATACCCCATCAAACCAGTTAGGAGGCTTTGGGCTGCAAGTAACAGAAAAACTGTCAGAAAATGACTTAAACCATTACAGTTTATTTTGTCTATAAAAAAGAAGTTCTTATGGGTTTTAAAAAAATCAAACATAGAATTACTCTATGATCCAGCAATTCTGCTTCTAGATATGTACCCCAAAAGAACTGAAAGCAGGGTCTTGAAGAGATTTGTACACCCATGGTCATAGTAGCATTATTCACAATAGTTAAAATGTGGAAGAAATCCAAGTGTCTGTTACAGATGAATGGATAAGCAAAATGTGGTATATACATATAATGGAATATTATTCAGCCTTAAAAAGGAAGGTAATTCTTTTTTTTTATTTTTTAATTTTTACTTATTTTTATTTTTAAATTTTTTAAAAGATTTTATTTATTTATTTATTTTTTTATATTTTTTTAAAAGATTTTATTTATTTATTTGACAGAGAGAGACACAGCGAGAGAGGGAACACAGGCAGGGGGAGTGGGAGAGGGAGAAGCAGGCTTCCCGCCGAGCAGGGAGCCCAATGCGGGGCTCGATCCCAGGACCCTGGGATCATGACCTGAGCCGAAGGCAGACGCTTAACGAATGAGCCACCCAGGCGCCCCAAGATTTTATTTATTTATTTGACAGAGAGAGACACAGCAAGAGAGGGAACACAAGCAGGGAGAGTGGGAGAGGGAGAAGCAGGCTTCCCGCCAAGCAGGGAGCCCGATGCGGGGCTCAATCCCAGGACCCTGGGATCATGACCTGAGCCGAAGGCAGATGCTTAACGACTGAGCCACCCAGGTGCCCCTAATTCTCTTTTTTTTTAAAGATTTTATTTATTTATTTATTTATTTGAGAGACCGAGCGCATGAATAGGGGGAGGGGCAGGGGGATAGGGAGAGAGAGAGTATCTCAAGCTGTCTCCCTGCTGAGCATGGAGCCCAATGCAGGGCTCAATCTCATGACCCTGAGATCAGGACCTGAGCCAAAATCAAGAGTTGGACATTAACTGAGCCGTCCAGGCGCCCCACCCCCCCAAAAGGCAATCCTTTTTTTTTTTTTTAAAGATTTTATTTATTTATTTGAGAGAGAGAATGAGAGAGAGAGAGCATGAGAGGGGGGAGGGTCAGAGGGAGAAGCAGACTCCCTGCAGAGCAGGGACCCCGATGCGGGACTCGATCCTGGGACTCCAGGATCATGACCTGAGCCGAAGGCAGTCGCTTAACCAACTGAGCCACCCAGGCGCCCCCCAAAAGGCAATCCTGACACACGGTACACCATGGCTGAACCTTGAGGGTATTACACTATGTGAAATAAGCCAGTCACAAAATGATAAATACCATATGATTCTACTTTTATGAGGTGCCTAGAGAGTCTAAGATTCTCAGAGACTGGACAATATTTTATTTGTCTTCGGCTCTGTAGAGCACATAAAACACAGAACACAGAAGGCACTTACTGAATGTTTGATGAATGATGAATGAATGAATGAGCAAATGAATGAGATGGCCTATTCAGAGAAGTTGCTAATAAATGAGCTCAGAATTCTGAATCTAAAAGCCACAAGGGAAACCAGAGTAGACCACATAACCATACTGGGCTGAGCCTGGGCTTTGCAGAAAACTTAGGTGCAGAGAAAAGGCACCATCTCAGAAGTCAGATGAGGAAGGAGAAAGGGAAGGAGGCAGGGCCTGGGGTTTGCAATCCTCCCCCTGGGCTGGGGCTGTGTATGTCACAAACAGCTCATTTTTGGCAGAGATAGCCGGGAGAGCAGAAGTTCATGGGTCAGGAACTGTTGTCCAGTAGCGGGCTAGACTAAAACATCTTCATTTTTTTGTGGGTTATTGTAGAAGCAACAAAACTTTGATTTCAAAGTCACAAGTTGTTTTCATTTTTGCTATTACGATCTGATCTCCAGGCAGCCATATCAGCTTGTGGCTACACATAAAGTCCTATTAACGTCATTAACTCAAAGTTCTTGATCTTGCCTCCACCTTCCACTTGCCCAAGTAATTCCACTTCTCCCAAGTTATTTATTTCCAAGAGTACCCAAGGGGTCGGTTAGACTCACCATGGGTAGAGTGGAGGTTGCTGGGTTTGTTATGTTTTCCTTTCCTGCTCTATCTTCCCTCTGTCACTGTGTCTACCCAGGAAGTAGCTTGAGGGCCTTTCGCCACTTTACGGTGCCTGCTGTGCAATGTTAAGGCCCAAGCCAAGGACGTTGTCCTTCAGATCTCACGAAACGCTTCTGGTGTCAGCAAAGCAGGTAAGAACGGCCATCTCCCCAGCTAGGCCCCAAAGTAGCACCGCTTGGGCTCAGAATCTTTCATAAAATCAGTTCTTAGCTCTGGTTCTTATCACTTTCCGTTGGGCCTCCAGCTAGTCTAAGATGCCAGGTTGGAAACTGGAAGAGAGTTTTATATTATGGTTAACTCGACGGATACTCCCCAACTCCTTCTTCTTTGCTGCCCCCACTATGCCTTTCTGACCACCCTGGCAGCTAGGGTTGGTGACGGGATCCAAGGAGACATGAAAGGGTGTCCTCTTTGTGTTCCACAAGACTTTTGCTTTTCTTGGTAGAAGGATAAATGAGCCTGTTGCCACACCTTCTCCCTGTGGCTCTCTGCCTTCTTTTTCATTGAAAATGGATACAATGCCCGGAAATGCAACAGCTGTCTTGTGACTATGACAAAAAGACCAAGAGAATTCTTATCCCTGAAATCTTTGAGCCTCTGCACCAGCTTTGAACTGCATTCCTCCAGGCTTCTTGTGAAAGGAAAAAAAAAAAAAGAAGATGCCTATTTGTTGAAGGTACCATTTGTCAGTTAGTGAAGCCAAAAGCATGATCTTAGCTGTTACAAGTTTGACTTTTGCACATTATGTGCTGATAATATGAAACCATCTCTTATAGTCCAACTTATTCATTCATAAATCACCTGATGGACACTGCTCATCACTTGTTAGCCCTGTGTGCCATTTGCTGCTACTGGAGGAAGGGGTCAGGTCTCCACCAAAGTGGTGGGGGTATCTAAAGGCAGTTACTTTAGGTGGCATTTCTGCTAGGACCAGGCCTGGTGGCATTCTCCCTTTGGCACTGTGTCCTATCTCTGAGTTCTTTTTCTTTTTCCTTTTTTAAAAGACTTTATTTAGTTATTTAACAGAAAGAGGAGAGAGAGAACACAAGCAGGTGGAGTGGCAGGCAAAGGGAGAGGGAGAAGCAGGCCCCCGCAGAGCAGGGAGCCCGATGTGGGGCTCGATCCCAGGACCCTGGGATCATGACCTGAGCCGAAGGCAGACACTTAACCAACTGAGCCACCCAGGCACCCCTAATTTTATGTATTTTATATTGAGAATAAAAATATGTATTAAGGCTTTTCATGAATTTTCTAGAAACCTCCAAATATTCAACTTGATTTTTCCATAGGGTCTGGAATTCTTCAATAGGAATTCTCTTAACTTAAAGGTTTTTAGGAACCCAGAATCTATGATTTGGCTAATATTGCTGTATGTATTTAGTGCTGTTGAAGAATTAATATCATAAGCTTGAAAAAAAGTGTTTAAAATGAAAAAACAGAATTCGTATTTGGGAAGAGAGGATGTAGGTAAACAACTGCCCCTTCCTCCATTTTTCCATGTCAGGTTTTCTCACCTGCAGTACTATTGACATTTTGGCTGGGATCATTCTTTGCTGTTGGGAACTGTCCTATGCATCGTAGGATGTCTGGCATCATGTCTGGCCAACAGCATCCCCCAGTTGTGATCATCAAAACTGTCTCCAGACTTTGCTGAATGGTCTCTGAGAGGCATCATCAGCCCCAGTTGAGAACCCCTGCTCTACATGAATACACTGCCTGTAAAATGGCAGGCTCATGTATTTGTAAACCTGTCAAAACTGCCAGCCCTGGGGCGCCTGGGTGGCTCAGTCGTTAAGTGTCTGCCTTCAGCTTAGGTCATGATCCCAGGGTCCTGGGATCGAGCCCCACATCGGGCTCCCTGCTCAGCGGGAGACTGCTTCTCCCTCTCCCACTCCCCCTGCTTGGGTTCCTGCTCTCGCTATCTCTCTCTCTGTCAAATAAATAAATAAAATCTTTAAAAACAAAATGAAACAAAAAAACTGCCAGCCATGTGGATCAGACCCTGAGGGGGTGGGGTTCAAAAAAGCAAAGTCCTGAGACAAGTTCTACCTTTAATTTCAAGGAATATGAAGGAGATCCAAGGATGCAATCCAGAGCAGCTCTTGCCAAAATCCCTTTCCTCTTCTCTAATATCCAACCATTCCATTCCTCACCTTTTTTCTACCGAATAGTGAACTCTCCCATCCGCCCATCCTCTCCCTCATCTCCCTGTCCTACACGATGCCTCTGAACACATCCACGCTCCCTGCTCTCCATGGCCTCTTGCAAGAGGAGTTTGCTTTTTATTCTTTCTCCTTGTGATCTACCCATGTGGCTTATACCATTTCTATTCCCCCCTTCATCCCCCTGATTCTGCAGTGAAAGTCCCAAAGATCTGGTCTGGACCCTCCAAGCTCTTCTCCACAGTTGGGTGTGGGTGGATGGGAGGAACTGAGCAGCTAAGCAGCACCAAATTTAGCAACGGGAGGAGGCCGGGAAAAGCTGGCAACACTCATATGTGTGAAGGGTTGCAGATTTTTTTCACCCTCCTCACAAATGTGCAAAGAAGATGCAGCATTTTCATTTCTCTAAAATAGTTCTTGTCTTCCTTGTGAGCCTCCAACCACTGAAGAGAGAGGAAAATATTCTGGCACACAATTTAAATAGACATTTTAGGTAAATGGTCCTTCTCTTGAGGTAAAAACATGCTTAGTCTCTTAGGTATCTGCATCCTTCCTTTTTGTCTTTTCAAGATGGTGTCTGGATTTTTGGTGGAGCTGTGGCTAAAAGACCCTGCAGGGACAGAGAAAAGATAGGATCCTCAGGTCCATGAAGAATCTTC
Organism: Neomonachus schauinslandi; assembly: GCF_002201575.2. NCBI lineage: Eukaryota > Metazoa > Chordata > Mammalia > Carnivora > Phocidae > Neomonachus > Neomonachus schauinslandi. Next base: position 118,355,585 of record NC_058403.1, read on the forward strand.
TACATCTTTGCTGATTTCTGCTGTGGGTGGGTGGTCTGGACACTCCCTGGGTTGTATCCAGCCCATTCCTGGAAGTTCTGTGAGCACCACTGAGGTTGTAACTACAGTCCCTATGGTCTGGTCTCTCCTGCCTTGGAAGGCCTGCTTGTGCTCCTGATGACTCAGCCTCTGCTCTGGCTGCTGCTGCAGACCCCACATCCTCCATCTGGCTCCTGCCTAGGGTGTCCACCCCCAGTCTTACTGCTGATTCACCTTTTCCTTGGCCTCTCTGTGGATGCCAGTTGGCTCTCAACTCAGTGACTTTCCAGGCCTCTTCGCTGGAGCAGATGGGAACTCGTTGGTCCCCTTTCTTCCATGCTGGTCCTGGAGACAGCCCGGGAAATTCTATTCTACTTCTCTCCCAGCCGGATCATGCTATGCTGTTGAGTTAAAACTTGAGGTAGCCACTCCCAGCGCGCCGCCAGCCAACCTGCGAAGCCAGGCCCTCCCAGAGTTCCAAAGATGAAGTCTTCAGAAACTCTCCACCTTTCCTCCACCTACTTCACAAACCTTGCTTTGGCTGGAATCAAGAGAAGGGAGATTAGGCTCACCTCTGAGGCCTCCGCTACCTCTGTCTCCCTTTTTTTCCTAGATAGTCCACTAGAACTGATAGGGTGGGCGTTCCTCTTTCTCTTCCTGTTTACTCCAGGACTTCCCTATGTAAAACTCTACGATCAAGTTGGCTTTTGATACATTAACAAGAGAGAGAAAAGAATCTAGAACATCTTTTCTCTTTACAAAGTCTAGCTTTTAAGATCATGAAAATTTCAAAAATCTTTTTTGGAAGCTGATACTTAACTTTCCCTTTCTTTTCCTTTCCATTCCTCCTGGAACAATCCTAAGCCTCCCTGAGGCAACTGGAAACCTCGGGAAGTATGGGGGCCGAGGGAGGTCTGCATAAGGAAATATAAGAGGAAGCGGCATATTTGGGTACTTCAAAAATCTGTTATCACCATTATATACATTGATAATTCTTCCTACCACGTCATGTTCTAATGTGGTCGTTCCACTGAGGCCTGCAAGGCTGAGACCGCAGCCCTGTGCATAGACGGCGTTTGTCCAGTGAATGGCCAGAAGAAGACGTAGGTCCTCAGACAGGAAACCAGAATTCTGAGGGCAAATCTTAACAGAGAGGAGAAAGGGCTCTTTGCTATCCTCGGTGTCTCTTGGCCTGAACTCACAGAGCCCTCAGGCCTAGGACAGTCCTCCCATTTTCTCTCAAATGGAGTCAGGCCAGGCCTTGCAAAGGGAGACTTCTTTGTAGGGCTGTGTTTCTCTGACTCTACAAGTCAAAAGATCCATGTAATAGAATGTTTTTAATGTGAGGACCAATGTAGGGTTATCGACTTTTTATTTTGCCAAGCAAAATGTTAGAAACAAGCCACTATTTATATCATCAATGTTTTGGTTTTTTTTTAAAAAAAGGACTTTTAACACCTAAAAAGTTGGTGATTTTGTTTTAAGGAAGGCATCATTTATTGACAAGAGAGAAAGCCACTTCAGTGGCCAGGAATGACATGAGGGAAAGGCATGGAACAGAGGCAGGAAAGAGAGATAGGCAACGTCTATTCCAGGGGTGGTGGTTATACTTCTTTGCCCACTGGATTTGCACGGGGGCCAGCGGGGAGCGGGACTGAAAGGAATTTAGAGCATGTCATGGAGATCCTTGAGTAATAGGGTGAGAAACTAGAATGTCAGCTTTGAGAGAGTTCGAGTTTCTGGCTGCTTCATGAGAAGAGAACTGCCATGAAGAAAAACCATATTTGGGAAATTGAAGTTATAGGTTATGGGCAGCCTCTGATGCAATTACTGCACTTTGAGGGAGAGGGGCTAGAGGAAGGAAAGGGATTTTGGAGAGAAAGGATGGAGGCCATCCATACTTTGGCTTCAGTGTAACATTTCATGGGAGCTGAATGGGGCACTTTTTCTCTGTTTGTTGGTTATTGTGTCTGTTGGTTACCATGGCAGGGGTGATTTTTAAGAGAGTCACAGATACCCCCAATAACTTAATAGATATGCACAGGGTAGGTTTTAACATTTTAGACAATTCCTGTCTTATTCTGTACAGAGCTTAGTTCCTATTGACGCACTCTTTCTGTCTTAATTCACCTTGTCCTAATGTCTGTATCTTTATATGGTTTGTATGTTTCCTTTGGCTCACTTACTATAGTAAGTAATTATTTCATTAATGTCAGCATTTCAGTAATGTTTGCTTCCTCCGCTAGACCGTAAGGTCCAAAAGAGAAGTGTCCTTCACTATTATATCTCCAGTACCAAGCCTGGGGCCCGATCTATGATAGGTACTCAGTAAATATTTACTGACGGAGTAAATGAATGAATGCGTAAATGAATTTACCTCTAGGAAGAATGATTAGAATCATCCTCATCAAGTACACTTTGCTAAGTGTCTCTTTGTGTGGGCTCCTGGGTTATGTTTTGTGACAGAGTGAGGTTCTCGAAGGCCACAAGCAAACACAGCCGAATACTGGATCCCGTGATCACTGCTCCAGGAAGTGGTCTCGGTGGTTGGGGCAGCCTCTCTCCCCAGCTCGCGGTCCTGAGCCAGGGTGCTAGCGCAGTGCCATCCGTTGGGTAAAACACAACATCCGGCTTTTTACCCAATGACATAGCTCTTTACAAGTGAACGTATGGTCGTCCTGGCTAACGTTTGCTGATCCGGGATCTTTTCCGGCCTTTTACAATGTTGCGCATTTTTAAATCTGGCGGCATTTCCAAGGCCAAACGTACTGTTTTCTTACCTTTTCTCTCTTAAATAGTAGCTGTGTTTAATGCCACTGTCTACACTTCAGATAAAGGAATCTTCTGTAATAAACTGTAGTCAGGGAATGGAACAATTAATAAAATTACCTTGTGTGCTACGCATGAGTCACTCGCAGACACAAATATTTGTGATAGAAAGTACATTCGACAGTGATGGTGTGGCAACGCTTTCATTGATAGAAGATTATTGGACAGAAACTTCAACAACATGCAGTTCGTCAGTCATTATTGTAAACATCTGCTATTATGCTGGAAAAGCATGAACATAATGGTTAACAGAATCTTGGCCAAAGATGTTACTAATTATGCTTCATAGGGACACATACTTTTAAACACTATATGTCAAATGTGTATGCACACCTTGGCCTATTTGTCCATTTTAGGAGAAAGGCTTATTGACTCAAATGATGTTGAGTACCTGTGGTCTCTTCTCAGTGGGTTATTATGCCAGTGTTAAAGTGGAATTGTTGGCTTGTGTAGCTCTACTTGTGGACAGATTCCCAAACTCTTTTTTAAAGTTCTGTGTTTTGGTATTTGATATTTTGTCTTTTCTTTCCTTTTCTGTCTCCTGGTTCCATAACAGAAATGGAACCTCTGTATGATCCTTTTATTTGAGAGATGGGAAAGGGAGCATGTTTTCTTCTTGTGTCTATATATGATGTACTGATATTTCTACTTTGTATGTGTGTGTGTGTGGCCTTGTTTGTAGTCTTTTCATCACATAGAAATTGTCCATATTTATGGATCCATCCTCAATCTTATCCTTTGTGATAATTGTTGTCATCATTTTGGGGCTGAAAATATCTTTTCTGTTTAAAGATCAGATACAGATGCACTTAGTTTTTATTTTGTTTGTCTAATTTTATTTTTTCCATTGTACTCTTTAATTCATTTGAAATTTACTTTAGCATATTGTTGGAACCAAACGTCACATTTCCCCCAGATAGGCAATAATCTCAACACCATTTGTTTTATAGACCATTTACTGTTCATTGGTTCGTGTTCCTTCTTTTGTTGTAAACTACATAATCTTATATGTAATTACCAATTTTATGACTTTCATTTCTGTTCCCTTTTTTACTTAAAAAATTTTTTTCTTAGAGAGAGAGCGCATACGCACAAACAGTCGGGAGGGGCAGAGAGAGAGGGAGAGAGAATGTTAAGCAGGCTCCACATTCAGGGCAGAGCCCAATGCAGGGCTTGATTTCACCATCCTGAAATCATGACCTGAGCGGAAACCAAGAGTGGGATGCTCAACCCACTGAGCCATCCAGGCACCCCACATTTCTGTTCCCTTAAGCAGCCTGTCAATTACTGTGCCAATACCACATATATTTGACCACAATAACTATTTAATAACTTTTAATATCTAAGTCTTCCTCATTACTATTCCCTTTGAAACTTTTCTTACCTATTCCTGTTTGTTTTTTCTTCCAGATGAACTGTTAGAATCATCTAGCCATTTCTCAAAATACAATGAATAGAATTTTGATTTACCTCCTTACATCTTTTTTTTTAAAAGATTTTATTTATTTATTTGACAGAGAGAGACACGGCGAGAGAGGGAACACAAGCAGGGGGAGAGGGAGAGGGAGAAGCAGGCTTCTCACTGAGCAGGGAGCCTGATGCGGGGCTCGATCCCAGGACCCTGGGATCATGACCTAAGCCGAAGGCAGCTGCTTAACTACTGAGCCACCCAGGCTCCCCTACCTCCTTACATCTTATTCAAGTCAGTATTTATTAAGAATTGATATAGAGGAGCTAATCAACGTTGACCAAATAATAATGGCAGTAACATTTAGAAGTCTCTATTTCCTTATATTGCAAAGCTTTTAAATGTTCTAAAGGGTATCTCCTATAATATTGTTCATCAAGAAGTTTCAAAATACTTGAAAACAAAACAATTAAGGCACATACTAGAGAAGGGAAAAAAATCTCTTCACTGTAAACCAGGATTGTTTACCAACAGGTTGGCTGATTATAAATAGGATTCAGTATCTCTAATTCAAATCAGAAAATTGAAAGTTACATAAGAGATTAAGGTAAAAATTGGGGAAAGGAACACATGGGCTTAGACAGTCGCATACTCTAAAAGGAGACTCAGAATATTAACGGTGCTGAGTTAGCATCTCAGTGGAGGGCATCCTGGGTCCTGGGTTCATCTTCTCACTTGAGATTGCAGCTCTGCAACTGGTTTGGATAAACTACCTTTGCAGGAAGATAGAGAAAAAAGTTTGGGCATGATAAAGTAAATCATTCCCACCAACAGTTCATACTATTAGACACTAGAGTTAAATATAAGTGGTTATATGGGGCACCTGGGTGGCTCAGTTGGTTAAGTGTCTGCCTTCAGCTAAGGTCATGATCTCGGGATCCTGGGATCAAGTCCTGCATCGGGCTCCCTGCTCAGCAAGGAGTCTGCTTCTCCCTCTCCCTCTGTGCTTGCCCTCTCTCTCTCAAATAAATAAATAAAATCTTAAAGAAAATATAAGTTGTATAATCGTTATAATCTGTTTGTTATTTATTCTATTGGATAATTAAGAGATTTTAATTAGAAACTAAGATAATACAATTAAGTTTGTAAACAGAATTTGAATGTTAAGTAAATTTAATTTACTACATCAATAAGTTTTATTTAATGTATTATTACTTTTTGGTGGATTTAGCAAGATTTTTTTCTAGCAAATATTTTTTATTTTTTAACTAACTTTTTATTTTTAACTAATTCTAATTCGTTAACAGTGTTACATTAGTTTCAGGTGAACAATATAGTGATTCAACACTTCCATACCTCATCCGTTGATCACAAGTGCACTGCCTAATCCCTATCACCTGTTTCACCCCTCCCCCACCCACCTCTCTCTGGTAACTATCAGTTTGTTCTCCATAATTAAGAGTCTGTTTCTTGATTTTTCTTTTTTCTCCCTTTGCTCATTTGTTTTGTTTCTTAAATTCCACACGTGAATGAAGTCATATGGTATTCGTCTTTCTCGGACTTATTTCACTTAGCATAATACTCTCTAGCTCCACCCATGTCATCGCAAATGGCAAGATTTCATTCTTTTTATGGCTGAATAATATTCCACTGTATATACCTAAAACATCATCTTTATCCAGTCATTAATTGATGGACACTTGGAATGCTTCCATATCTTGCTATTGTCAACCATGCTGCTATAAACAGGGCATTTGAATTAGTGTTTTTGTATTTTTTGGGTGAATGCCCAATAGTGCAATTGCATAAGGTAGTTCTATTTCTAACTTTTTAAGGAACCTCCCTTCTGTTGTCCAGAGTGGCTGTACCAGTTTGCATTCCCACCAACAGTTCATGAGAGTTCCTTTTTCTCCACAACCTCACCAACACCTGCCGTTTCTTGTGTTGTTGATGTTAGCCATTCTGATAGGTGTGAGGTGGTACCTCATTGTAGTTTTGATTTGCATTTCCCTGATGGTACGTGATGATGAACATCTCTTCATGTATCTGTTAGCCATCTGTATGTCTTCTTCAGAGAAATATCTGTTCATGTCTTCTGCCCATTTTTTTAATTGGATTATTTGTTTGGGGGTTATTGAGTTGTATAAGTTCTCTGTATTTTTTGGATACTAATCCTTTGTCTGATATGTCATTTGCAAATATCTTTTCCCATTCTGTAGGTTGCCTTTTAGTTTTGATGATTGTTTGGATTTAGCAAGATTTTGGTTGTTGAATTTTTTAAAAAGATTTATTTATTTATCTGAGAGAGAAGGAGTGTGCAGAGGGGAGGGGAAGAGGGAGAGGGAGAGAGAGAATCTTAAGCAGACGACGAGCTAGGCACAGAGCCTGATGTGGGGCTCCATCTCACAATCCTGAGATCAAGACCTGAGTCAAAACCAAGAGTCAGATTCTTAACCGACTGAGCCACCCAGGCGCCCCTTGTTTGTTAATTTATAACAGTTATATGGGATAATTGAAATGTCTGAGAGGATCTGACATGAAATTTGTAAATGTTTTAAATGTTTATGGGTATTTAGTTAAGTCAATTTATATAAATAGTTACTTGACAGAGGAACATAATCTTTTAAATTTATGTTAATGAACATTAGTTCAAAGATGGGAGAAAATAATTATTATTTTTATACTTTTGAACATATATATTTATGAATAAAACAACTGTGTTTATAGGTGACTTTATGCTTACATTTTTCTAACTTAAATGAACTGAATATTGATTTAGACACCTGTTAACATGTGTATTTCTTTCCGTGCTCCAAAATCTAGTTTGGACGTTAATATTCAATTGGTAGTGAGATACCCAACTCATCTAGGTTTTCTGGGGACTACGTTGGTTTCAAAACTGGGAAACTTGGCAAACTGGGGCAGTAAGTCACCGTTATTGGCAGACAATCCTCTGACCTTTGCAACAGCCCTGTGGTAACCTGGTGTGAAATCCGTGTGCAGGGTGATCATTCCCATTAACAGAGGCAGCAGCTGGGCTCAGAGAAGTTAACATGGCTTGGCCAAGGCCATAGTGTGGTTTCTCATTTCTTCACCTTTCTCACGTCCTTTTTCTACTTAATGTGATTGGTTGATTTATTTCTGAGGTCTTTCCTCCCTCCGAAGTAGAGAACTTGGTTTCTTCTTTCTAGAATAAATGAGATTTTCACCTGAAGGAGCCACAGTCTAGGATTAACTTCAGCAGTAATCCCTACAAATTCCTTTGTAGAGACATTCAGGGAGGTTGCCTTAGCCTTTGCAAGACGGGTAGAAATAAAGGTTACAAAGATTTTCAGGGTATGGGTTACTGTGCATTTTAAAAATAATTTTGCTGATTATTTAAAAACATATTACTACTTCTAATTAACTTCTTTATAACAGTTTTATTGAGATACAATTTGTACACCATACAATTCACTCAATGTGTGTCATTCAATGCTTTTTAGTATCACAGTTCTACAACCACCATGACCATCAATTTTATAACATTTTCCTTACTCCAAAAGGAAACCCCATACCTCTTAGGAGTCACTCTCCATTTCCCCCCAAGCAGCCCTAACCAATCGCTAATTTACTTTCTATCATTAAAGATTTGCCTACTCTGGACACTTTATATAAATGGCATCATGCATTATGTAATCTGTGTCTGGCTTCTTTCACCTGGCATGTTTTCAAGGTTCATCCATGTTGTAGCATGCATCATTACTTCATTCGTATGGCTGAATAATATTCTGCAGTGTGGTTACACCACATTTTATTTATCCTTTCATCAGTTGATGGTCGTTTGGGTTGTTTATACTTTTTGGCCATTATGAATTATGCAGCCATGAACACTGGTGTACAAGTCTGTGTGCAAGCACATACTTTCATTTCTCTTGAGTATATACCTAGGAGTGGAATTGCTGGGTCCTATAGTAATTGTATGTTTAATATTTTTTTAAAAGATTTTTTATTTTTTATTTGACAGAGAGAGAGCACAAGCAGGGGGAGCGGCAGGCAGAGGGAGAAAGAGAAGCAGGCTCCCTACATGGAGCTGGATGTGGGGCTCGATCCCAGGACCCTGGGATCATGACCCGAGCTAAAGGCAGACGCTTAACTGTCTGAGCCACCCAGGCGTCCCTCTATGTTTAATATTTTGAGGAACTGCCAGATTTTTTCCAAAAAAGTTGCACCATTTTACATTCCCACCAGCGGTGCATATTTCTGCACTGCTGAAATTGACTCCAATTTCTCTACATGCTCCCTAACCTTGTTATTATCTGTTTTTTGGATTTATAGCAATTCTAGTGGATGTGAAGCAGTATCTCATTGTGGTTTTGATTTGCATTTCCCTGATGACTAGTGGTGTTGAGCATGTTTTCATGGGCTTGTCAGCCATTTGTATCTTTTCTTTGGAAAAATGTCCGCATAGATCATTTGCCCATTTAAAAATTGGATTATATGTCTTTTTATTATTGAGTTGTAATTGCACTTTATATATTCTAGATATGTCGTATATCAGATGTATGATTTTTAAATATTTTGCACCCATTCTGAGGGTTTTCTTTTCATCTTCTTGGTAATGTCCTTTGAAGCACAGAAGTTTTTAATTTTGATGATGTCCAATCTATCTATTTTCTGTTGTTGCTTTTGCTTTTGGTGTCATATTTAAGATATATTTCACTTAAAGTTACCATATATAGTATGATATCATATATAGATCATATATAGTATGAAAATATTATTCATTATGTGATAAAATGAATATGTTATTTGCATATATATTTATATATTATGTATTTTATATTATAAAAATATTTTATGATTTTATAGTTCATAAGACATGTTATATTTTATATAATACATATATTTTGTATAGGTACACAATAATTGAAATATCTTGTTTATATGTACATACTTAGTGACTAGAAATCCAGAAACAAGGCATGACCTTAGACTCAAATGCCACTGAAGAAGAGAGACATTTTCTTTTCACTTAACTAGATTACTGTTTATTTTTTAAAAAGATTTTATTGATTTATTTGAGAGAGAGAGAATGAGAGAGAGGGGGGAGGGTCAGAGGGAGAAACAGACTCCCTGCCGAGCAGGGAGCCCGATGCGGGACTCGATCCAGGGACTCCAGGATCATGACCTGAGCCGAAGGCAGTCGCTTAACCAACTGAGCCACCCAGGTGCCCCTAGATTACTATTTATTATAAAAGGGTACAGTTAAGGAACAGCCAAATGGAAGAGATACTTAGGGCAAGGTTCAGAAAAAAGGGCATGAAGCTTGCATGTCCTCGTTGGGCACGCACCACTCTCCCTGCACGGCTACGTTTGCCAACCTGGAAGCCCTCCAAGTTCTGTGCTTTTGGGTATTTGTTTGTTTGTTAAAGAGGCAATTTCTATCTGGGCCAACTGCTTTAAAAGTCGGAGGAGGAGGGATGGGATTCAAGGGATGGATTTTATCCATGTGAATGGCAACACTGTTGTAACAAGAACATTCAATTTGGGAAACCTCTTGTGAGCATCTGTGATATGAAAATAATTTTCACCTGGAAGAGGGTTAGGCCCAGAAAGCACCATGAAGAAGTTTTCTGAAATTAAGGGGGGGGGGGGGAGAAATTCATAGCTTTACTCACAATTACCATAAAACAGATTTGGTGAATTCTTTAAAATCACAATCAGTAGAAATTTGTTTTTCTTAGGACTGGACACTAGATGTCTCAGTTACATTGGGTCTGCAATGAGAAAAGAGGAATTTATAAAAAAGATTGGCACAGAAATGTGAGCTATGTAATCTTGTATATGATGGAGCTTTTTATTGGGGACATTGGGATTTAATTTCAATTCAACTTTCTTTGAAACCAGGCTACAGATAGCTATTACCTTTGAGATTCTTAACTAAAGACTCATTAAAATATCGGTAATGTCCTGTAATTTCCTGGATGAGGAAATTAAAAGAAAGATATTTAGAGATTTGTTAAGAGACTTAGACGAAAGTGGAATGAGAATTCAGGGAAAAACCAGAAATTACCAGCTCCCTACATCGTCCTTAAGAAAGCAGTTATTTCTACTGAGTAATTTACAAGAAGATTTTTGTTAATAGGAAAAAAGAAAGTGTTCTAGATGAGCCAGATACATTTAATGGAAGTATAATATGGAGAGAGAAGCACTGGATTAGGAGACCAAAGATACGATTTTTTAATAGTGAAATCACTGGATTTTAGGTTCCAAGATGCCATTTCAATTCCTTCCATCGGGGCCTTGTTTTCCTCTAGCCTCTAGGGGGAGTTCAACACTCTTTTCCTGGAGGAAGAACTCAAGAACCAATGGAATTCTCAGGGCCAATATACAACAATTGTTTTTTGTAATGACGAGTAAAATAACCGTATATCCATTAAACTATAAAAATGTGGGGCGCCTGGGTGGCTCAGTCGGTTAAGCGGCTGCCTTCAGCTCAGTTCATGATCCCAGGGTCCTGGGAGGGAGCCCGGCATTGGGCTCCCTGCTCTGCGGGGAGTCTGCTTCTCCCTCTCCCTCTGCCTCCCTGCCGCTCCCCCTGCTTGTGCTCTCTCCCTCTATCTCTCTCTGTGTCAAATAAATAAATAAGATCTTTATAAAAAACCACTATGAAAATGTTTGTCTATGTGTCCCTGAAATGATCTTAAGTGCCTCTAGTAGAACACATATCATGTTCTCGGGGAAAGTATTGCAGGCAAACGTGGACAGAAGGAGAAAGGGTGAGGGAGACAGCAGAACACCAAAGAAGGTAGAAAAGAGGCCAAGAGAGCCCATGACAGTGATAATGATCCAGCATACACCAATGGGTCCCATGGGTTCCTCCCAAACCTGGGAGGGAGGGAAAAGAGGGGCACTGTGTGGACTCAGGGGGATCCCTGGGGGTGAATTAATCACAACAGGTACAACTCACTCTCTGGCCCTCTGGCCCTGCCACTTCCCTCCTACTCATGCACACACACCAATCCTGATCTCTCTCTCTCTCTCTCTCTCACACACACACACACACACACACACACACACACACACACACACACAGTACGTCCCAGGGTAGCCTTGGTCCTACCCGCATAACTGAAGAGAAAGGGTGGGAATAAAAGGCTAATTGTTAGTACATGAGCCTCTTAGGTGACATTTTTGGGACTTCCTGGGAAATCACCCCTTGCCCTCAACCTCTGGCCCTCCCAGGGTCATTGCCCACCCCCACATGCCTCCCTCACAGGGCCATTTATCCAGGCTCATGTGGGTGTGCTCTTGAGGTGGAGCTGGCAAGGGAAGTTGAAGGGTACTCAGTTCTGGTCCCAGACTGCTGAGTTTTACTAAGAAAAAACAAGTGATGTCTGTTCTGCTAGGCCACACAATGAGCTGCTTTCTCCGAGAGTCGTGACCTTTACCCAGGAAGAGGCCGACACACTTATCAAGTCTCTACATTTGCTGGAGAGAATCTGTGGTAAACAGAGCAAGAAGGCCTTCATTGTCACCAACGGCCTCTAGAAGCCACTAGGGCTTTTTATGCAGAGCCCTTGGTTGCCTGGTCAATGGCTATCATCCAATTTTACTGTGGAGGTAGATTATTTAAAGTTAAAAAATAATTTATTTCCTTGAATTTGGATTGGCCTGGATGATCGCCAATGACGGCCAATGGGGCCATGCTATAGAGAACGCGCTGGTTGCTCACTCGTAATTCATGTCTTCTCCTTCCATGATCAAAGAGCCCTGATTTTGGACAGTTAATTGGTGACCATGACTCAATCCCAGAGGATAACTGTTACTGCAACCATGCCTTTCCTGCTTGCCAGGGATTGGTCTGACTACCTGTGGATTTGGGCTGCTGAAAGGTAGGGAGAAAGTGCTACCCTGCTGCCCTTTCTTCTTGCTTTTGGACGTGTGAGGGCCTGCTGCTCTGGCCATCTTCTGTGAGCGTGGGTATTATAAACAGTTGACAGATGTGAATAAAGGCACAGGTCCTTGTTGATACAACTGAGCTTTGGAACTGCCTACTTTGGTCCAAAGCATCTTAACTGATACACATGCTTTTTCCCCAGCCGATCTAACACTATCAGGCATAAAACAAACCCTTCGGCAAACAATTTATAAATGCTCTGGTTTCCTTACGGCTTAAAGCAAGATGCTGACTCCAGAGGATTTCCAAGCAGTCTGATTGCGCGGTTACACTACAGTGAAACTGGAGATTGATTTGAACAATATGCATCAGGCTGGGTGGCCAGGGAATCCTCTTTCCTGTCAAGACAACAACCTGATTACCTGAGAACCAGCTTTCTTCTTTGTTCAGTTCTTTTTGTCTCCCTGAAGGATTTGGAATTGAGATCCATCCACTCGTCCACCCATCCAGCAAATATCTACTAACCCTCCGTCATGTGCTCACTTACCGCTGTGGTGGGAATGGCTTCCCTGATTCGCCTGAGCCAGGCGCCGTGCTCACCATGATGACTGCGGCCGTGCTGTGGGCCGTGGGCTCTTTGGTCAACAGCCTCCTGCTCCCAAAGCTGGGCGCTTCTGGAGGTAGTGTCAGAGGCAGTCCTGGGAAACAAAGATTTATCTGGGGCCAACCATGCAGAGCCACGGCATCAGGTGTGTGGAAAAAGACACGCCGCAACAGGAGGGATAGAGGCGCTATTCCATGACAACATCCAGAACGGGGTCATTGGCTTGGAAGAAATCTCTGAGAATTGCTGCCTCACTAACAGTCACCTAACAGATGAGGACACAGACACAAAGAGAACAGATCACTTGTTTTCCATATGCTAAATCCATCAAGGTGTACACTTAAGATTTGTGCACTGTACTGTGGGTATGTTTAACTTCAGTTAAAAAAAAAAAAATCCAAAAAGGAACAAAAGCAGAAATGACCCTGGAAAATTCTTTTTAAAGTTTATTTATTTAAGTAATCTCTGCACCGAAAGTGGGGCTCAAACTCATGACCCAGAGCAGCAACCTCTTCGGACGAAGCCAGTCAGCACCCGCACCCGCCCCGCCCCTAGATATTTTTACCATCACTTAAAGAAAGGAATAAAGGCAGAACTTTGAATGAAAGGAAAACCAGTGATACTTTACACATTTAAATTAGTAATTATGGGAACGATTCAATTAGTTTCTCATCTCTCTCCTACTAGAAGCTCTTCTAAATCTAGAGTTGAAGTTTTAACTTCAGTGTCAATGAGATCTTCTGAAAGTGTGTTGCTTTCTGTAGGTGATACACAGTAGGAATGCTGGTATCTCTGTGTTGATCTTAGAGTTCAGATTCATGCCTTGAAGTTGTTGGCTCCCACTCTGGGGTCAGGAATGGTCACAAAGATTCAGAATGGTCTGGATGTTTGTAAAGAACAAGCTTCAGAGGACTTTCTAAAACGTGTTATTTTAATTCAATTAATTAACATAATGTATTACTGGTTTCAGAGTTTTAGGCCTGTGATTCATCGGTCTTATATAACACCCAATGCTCATTACATCACATGCCCTCCTTAATGTCCATCACCCAGTTACCCCATCCCCTCGCCCCTCTCCCGCCCCCAGCAACCCTCAGTTTGTTTCTTAGGATTAAGAGTCTCTTACGGTTTGCCTCCGTCTCTGGTTTCGTCTTGTTGTTTTTTTCCTCTCTTCCCCTATGATCCTGTTTTGTTTCTTAAATTCCACCTATCAATGATATCATGATAATTGTCTTTCTCTGACTGACTTATTTCGCTTAGCATAATACCCTCTAGTTCCATCCATGTCACTGCAAATGGCAAGATTTCTTTCTCTCTCTTTTTTTGATGGCTTCATAGTATTTTGGGGGGACCTTTTGAGCTGGAACAGCTTGCCTTGGCCACTTGGGTTTATCTCAACCTCAATAGAAGGTCAAACTCAATACAAAGAATCCTAGAAGTATCAGATGTCAGCAGTGGCTCAGAGAACACTTACCTCATCTCTCCCACCCCAGGATGCACAGAAGCGCAGTTCCAATGAGCACAGGGGGAATTTGTTGGCTCCCGGAAAACCCAGGAGTAAAATTAACTTCAGGTATGGCTGGATTTGGGGCTCAAACAGTGCCATCAGCACTCAATTTCCCTCCACCTACCTCAAGGTTCTTCCACTGTATCAGTTATCAACTCAGGAGCTCCAAGATGGCTCCACAAAGCTCAGGTCTTCCCTCCTGCTAACAAGAAGGCAGTACAGGGATGCCTACGTGGCTCAGTCAGTTGAGTGTCTGCCTTTGGCCTGGGCCCTGGGATGGAGCCCTAGGTCAGGCTCCCTGCTTGGCGGAGAGTCCGCTTCTCTCTTCTTCTCCCTCTGCCCCTCCCCACCGCTCATTCTCTCTCTCTCTCTCAAATAAATAAATAAAATCTTAAAAAAAAAAAAAAAGGCAGTACTTCCCGCACTATCTTTTCAGCCCCAAGTCGAGCGGGCAGAACAAACCTCTCTTAGAGCATGCCCAGGAATCTTAAGTCTCATTGGCTCTGAGTGGGTCCCATGCACATTGCTGAGCCAATCACGGTGACTGCGGAAATGCAACTGATTGGCTTAGGCCTAGGTCACATGCTTCTTCCTCCGCGCTCTTCCCAGACCGGCGGTCAGCTTCCTTACCTTCGCGTGGGGTTCCCTGCTGCCACCGTGCCCCTGTACCTCCTTCCGGTTTTCCAGGACCGTCGCGTATCTGCTGCCCAGTGCTGTGAGGTGCAATCCCCTGGCTGCCTGGGTGGAGAACGGGCTACGCATCCCAGTGGCCTGAGAAGTTGGTATTCTCACTTGGCCTCTGAGTTTGGCAGCATCTTCGTATATGAGGTGGGCACTGTCATACGGCAATTCGATGGTTTTTAGGTGCCCTACTACTCTCTCCCCCATCCCACAGATGCAGTTTCTTCCCCTCCACCCTTAGTGGACAGATGCGCCCTCGTAGCATCTCTTGCCACTGCAGAACGCTGGCAAGTCGGTCCGAGGTATGCCGCTGTGGTCCACGGCAAGCTCTGGGCCCATAGGTGGCTCCTAAATGCCTCTCATTCTTTGCGGGCAGTCCACAGGCACCTTCTCCCCCCGCCTCCCCCCAACTGGCTTGCACTACTCCATGCCAGACCACAGCACCTGTCCCTACATTATAGGCGACTTTCCACGTGTGGTGGGGTCACCTCCCAGTAATCCAGGCAAGAAGCAGATATAACTAGTTTATGGAATGGGCTACACCTGGTCAGGTACAATCCAGGGTTGAAGCAGCACCTGATGTTCTGTGTCTCAGATTATTGCCTGTCTTATCCCGAGAATTCCCTTAATGTCAAACTAAAGACTCACAGGTTGGGGATGTGAGAGGGTAGGTACTACTGAGAAAAACTGTTGCTAGCATGCACACACTTTGTTACTGCAACACTGACGGTTATTTCCTTCAATAGGCTAAGCAGGGAGCAAATTAATGGACAGGAGCAAGAAGCGGGGTGGGCACAACATTATTGGGACAGCCTTCCTGCCTTGGCGGCTGCTAAATCCTAAGCTGGAGCGTCAGTGACCTCTGCTGGCAAGACTTTCCCTCCGGTCTGCACAAAGGTGGGAGTCCCTCCATGGTGGGGGTGCGAGTCTGGTTCAGTGTTCTTGAGAGAGAAGCCGGGAGATTGATGCTTATCGAGCAGAGGGAAGACTGGGTTTTCATGCTAAAACTTCTACTAGGGGGTTGGAGGTTACAGCAGGCGGCAATGTAGGCAGAGATCTTACCCTAGCCTCCAGCCGCTTGCTCTCAAACGCTGACAGCTTGTTTACATTACTCGCCTTCCACATATAAACAGGTTTTCTTTTTTTTTACACATATTTTTTCAAAAAGAATGCATTCAAAAACAAGTTTTGCATAAACAAGTTTATAATGTTTCTGAAGAACATGTTTGCAAATTGGCAGGGTGAGGGGAAAACACTGTCAAAGCAAGTTCACTTTTTAATGTGTAGTGTGTGTGTGTGTGTGTGTGTGTGTGTGGAGGGGGGTGAGACATCCTTTACAAATACCTACCCAAATCACACCCTTTACACTGCCACATGCCATGTCACCCACAAATCCATGTGAAATGTTGGTGTGGGACAAGGCCTAAGTCCTCCTCAAAGCCAGGCAGACCCTTTTACAACAGGTATATCTGTCATGGGAGATTTGGGACAGCAAGGTTGGAAGCCATCATGACAGGTCTCGAGGCTCCTGCTGGTGTGGTTACTGATGAAGCAGCTCTAGTCCCTGCAGGACCACATGGTGGGCACTTGAGGACCTCTCCCAGCCCACCCTGCCTCCTCTGAATGCCGGCTTTGCTCCCAGGGTGAAGCTTCTGCAGCCATCTCCTAACAGGGCTCGGTCCCTTAATCAGAGCTAATTAAATCCAGACTAAACTGACCAAGGGAACTGATGTCTTCAATGGGGGGTGGGGGGGGGGAAGGCAGGAATCAGATATCCTTTTCCAGAAATTGGCAATTAGCACCCAGGGATGGCAGGCAGTCGGCATCTGAGGGCCACTGCCCGTGAGGTCCTGTCGGGCGGGCCAGCATCGTGCACGGCAGCCAGGGAGAGGCAGAGAAGGCTGGGAGCACAGAGAGAACGAATAAAGGAGCAAGAAGGAGCATGAAGGGGACCTAGAGATGAGGTGAGGGGCTTCCTGGTTCCAACTGTCATCCACCCATTTTAGGTTCTTGTTTCCTTCCCACATCCCATTTTTGTCTAAGCGACAAAAGACCCTGAAGACAGAAGCACTTCTGCTTAGTTTTCATTTAATACAGAGCACAATGATTCTCATGACTTTTGCTTGAGAAAGCTCAGAATTTGAATTATGTTAGTCCAGACTACCAGGAACCTCAGAACGGAGCCCTGACATCCAGCTTTGCTTAAGGCCAACTGTTCTCTCCATGGCAGTCGAGAAGGTCCTGGCTCAGTTTCCTTGTTCTTGTGCTGAGATGTAGAAATACAGTAACTAGCACCAGGTCCCGTGTTTCCCACCCACCAGCCACCCCTAACCTGATCCGTCAGGTCTGAAGGTGGGGCTGAAGAAAGAGGGAGTGAGAGGAGATTTCTAAAAGAAATTCAAGTGCTTTCACCATCAAAATAGAAAAGGACTCAGCAGGAAACCCAGAGCTGTCCATCACACTTAGCAGGACAGATGGGGGTTGGTGGGGAAGCCTGGGACAGACCATCACTTATTCTCAAAGTGGACTCTATGAACGCTTCCGAGGGGGGAAGCTGGAAGCTCCCCAGGAGGTTCTTCAGAGAAATGAGAGTAGAGGGAGTTTCTGTGAAATAATTAAAGCCTTTTAGTAGGACTCTGGAGATTGGGCCCCATGGTTGTCCCCTCCATTCTCTCAACCCAGACTTGCACATCCTGGCCAGCTTCCTGTGTGGCCTAGATGTTTCCTCACTTCTCAGGCAGAGGCAGTAGAAAGCTGACAATCCCATTAGTTGTTTCAAACTAAAACTGGCCACTTAGTTCTACTTCTATTGTGGCTGCTGATGCCCCTTCCCGTCCTGGAGAACCTCTTCCCCATCAGGGTGACCAGTCATCCCGGTTTCCCCAAGACTGACCTGGTTTAAGCACTGAAAGTCGCACATCTTGGGAAAACCCTCCTTCCCAGATGCACTGTGATGGTTCGTGACCCTGGAATGGAGAATTACTACTCTCAGAAGATGACTCATGTTTGGGACTGCAGTGCTGATGCTGGAAGTGTAGCTAAATAAGAGGAGGAGCTTGCTGTCCGAGAGCAGACGTGGGATTGAAAAAGGGTGTTGCCAGAGAGCTGTGGGGGCACTGAGGCAAAGGCAAGCCGACGTCTGAGGGTCTGTCTCACAAAACACCTCCGGGAAGAAGCTTTAGAAGAGGCTTTGGAACCGCACATTGAGACCTGCTCATGACTGGATAGGGGTGGAGTTGGGGGTGGGGGGGAAGGGATGGACATTTCAATACTGCCAGGAACTGGAACTCAGACATAGTGTGATGAAAAGCCAGACACTCTGGGGAGTGGTGCCAGCCCCCCAAACTTTTACAGGGTTGAAGGCCAAGTGATGGAGGCTTATGCAGTTGACCCTTGAACAATGCAGGGATCGGGGTGCTGATTGCCCTGCAGGGTCAAAAATCTGTGTATAACTTTTGACTCCCCAGAAACTTAGCCCCTAATAGCCTACAGTTGACCAGAAGCCTGACTGACAACAGAAACAGCCAGTTAACATGTATGGTGTGTACGTATTATATACTGTATTCTTATAATAAAGTAAATGAGAAAAATGTTAAAACCATAAGAAAGAGAAAATATGTTCACAGTACTGTACTGTATTTATTTTTAAAAATCTGCGTATAAGTGGATCCACACAGTTCAAACTTATGCTGTTCAAGGGTCAACAGTAGTAGATCATATGTCTAAGCATTTAAAAGTTAGAAATCAGGTGAATAGCTCTTAAATTGAATATGCTCTCTTCTCTTTCTTTGGTAAACACACCTTCATAACCATCTGGGAAGCCAGGTTTGGATTTAGAATTCCCAGGCTCGGGTGTTCCAGATCGGAGGGAGAAGCACAAGAAGAGCTGGGCCCAGGTCCTCCCTTTGTGCCTTTTTACTCTCCACCCTGCTCCCTCCCCTATGCTGGGGGCCTCAGGCTCAGCACACACGGATCACAGACTCCGTCCCCATCGCCTGCAAACACCTGCCCCTTGCCCATCCCTGGGACCAAGGGGAGTGACACTGGCAGGGAAGAGGACTGAGCAGACCCTGCAAGTGGGGAGAGAATTCTCTGGGTGGTCCTGAGTATTCAGAGTGGCTCAGACTCTGGGTGGGCACCTTACTGTTGGCCCTGCAGACTCTGACCCCTGGGGCCGGAGCGGGGGAACCTCTGCAGGAGGGCCAGGGTGGGGCCTTCTTGCTTAGGTGTGGGGATGCTACTGGATGGTGAGGAGTTCCCGGTGGCTGGAATGTTGCCACAGTCAACATGAGCAATAGCGGAGGAGGCGGGTTCCCATCATGATGACGAAAATAGCGGCCCTGAATTTCTCTTTAGGAAGAGAAATGTCAGAAATGATGGGGTCTGACCTGGGAAATGGCCTGCTGCTCTTTCCACTAACCACATTTACCCACATAGTGAGCATGTTCCAGTCAATGGGTGGGACCTGGCCTTTTAGCCCAGTAAAACCAAGAAGCTAGAAATTAACAGTGCCTAAGCTTACAGTGTCTCTGGTCGTCAGATTTTGGGAGAGAAAAGGGCCACTTGGAGGTGAGTCAGCTTCTCTGTGGCCATACCCCATTGCTTCTGTGAAGTGAGTAAACTTTTTGAATTAGAGATGTCATTTCCTTTAGATGTCCTTCCTAATGGAAGATGTTCTTCCATTAGCGGGGCCATGATGTGTCAAAGTAAGCGATGACCCGGACTTTCAGGGCTATGGCATGATACAAGGGGCACAGAAGGAGCCTGAAGATCCTGTCTGAGGCCAGTCTATACCTCAGATTCTAACTCCCTGGTCCCAGTCATAGGCTCCCCCCCACATTTGACCATTTGGAGCAGCTGACTAGAAGTTTCAGATTTTGATTACTTACAAGGAAAAAAACCAATGCAACCCTTGCCTTGCCCTCCCCACCACCCCCCCGCCCCAACACTTACATTTCTATTCTTTCCTGATTGGGTAAAGGCAAGCAAAAGTATAAAGTCTTCCATTTGTCTCAGGCCACACAAGACCCTATTTTCACCCCCAACATAAAAAAAGCCTTGTTTAGATAGTTCTTGAAATTTGACTCAATATTTACCCTCCCCATTTATTTTCATTTAAAATATTTTTATTGACTTGTTTTTAAAGATCTTATTTATTTATTTGAGAGAGAGAGAAACAGCATGAGAGGGGAGAGGGTCAGAGGGAGAAGCGGGCCCCCCCTGAGCCAGGAGCCTGATGCAGGACTCGATCCCAGGACTCCAGGATCATGACCTGAGCCAAAGGCAGTCACTTAACCAAATGAGCCACCCAGGCGTCCTTCCATTTAAAATATTTTTAGAATTTCTTCCTCTCTCCCAGCTCCTTCACAGCTCGCTCCAGGAATGCTCTGGTTCTACCACGAATAATGCTGTGCTCCTAACCACCATGGCTTTGCAATGAGAGGGTGTGCTGTGCGACTGGGCTTCAGTCCCTTCTGCCTGTCTCAGCAGACTCGAACTCAGCTGCCTGGGATGAACTCTGCTTCTCCACATCCCAGCTGTCTGACCTTGGGTAAGTCATCTAGCTCCTCTGTGCCTGGGGTTTCTCATTGGGGATTATCTCTTGTAGAATAGCTTGTCCCTAAAGATGGCCACCATCTATCCCTTCCCTCCCCGGATGTGCCTGCTCCCCCCCCCCCCCCCCCCCCCCTTGAGAAGTGTAGTCCATTCCTCCACCCCGACTCTAAGCTGGGCTGGGGCTGCCTGGATGCCCCGTGTGGTCAAGGCTTCAGATGACGCCACCCGGCTACCACCTGTCTACACCGGCATGAGAGGCACGCTCAGCTGATCCCAGTCAGACCCCAAAACCATGTGAGATAATAATACTGGTACAGGGCTGTTTTGAGCCGCTGAGTTTTGTGGCACTGTACAGCACAAGATAACCACATTAAATGTTGATGGGGATGGTCATATCAGTGTCTATCTCATGGCACTGATAGGAGGATTAAATGAGGTAATATTCATTAGATGCTTAGAACAGTGCCTGGTAATACAGGCACCCCTTGGAGATAACGTGGGTTTGGTTCCAGACCACCACAATAGAATGAATAACACAATAAAACAAGGCAAATGAGTTCTTTGGTTTTTCAGTACATGTAAAAGTATGTTTACACTAGACTGGAGTCTACTAAGTGTGCAATAGCATTATGTCTAAAAAACCAATGTATATACCTTCCTTAAAAAATACTTCATCACCAAAAACATGCTGACCCTCATCTGAGCTTTCAGTGAGTTATAATCACTGATCACAGATTACTATAACAAATATAATAATGAGGAAGTTTAAAATATTGCAAGAATTACCAAAATGTGCCACAGAGATACCAATAGATTTGCTCAATGCAGGGTTGCCACAAACCTTCAATTTGTAAAAAAAAAAAAAAAAAAATGCAGTATCTGCAAAGCACAATAAAGTGAAGCACAATAACGTGAGGTCTACCTATGCTAACTGCCACATAAGAACACACCGTCCAAAACAATGACCCAGGGCATTCTGAGGGTATTTGAGTCTCAAGCTAATAAACACACTCATTTTGAGGAAAGCCCAACAGTTGTCCTTGTCCCAGTATCCCATCTTCCAGAATATCCCTTAGTCAATGTGGAGTCAGCGGGTGGTGGTAAAAAGCGTGTCCTGAAAACTGACCGGTGTTGGTCCAGTCTCTGAGCCCCTTGGCTTCTCCATGCTCTGTGTCCACAGCTTTTAGATGAAGAAGACAGTAATCACGGCCACCACAACACGACGATGGTGAGAGACAAATAGGAAAGTAGTTGTGGAAGAGCTTTGAAGGCCTCCTCCATTTGTGTGTGTCTATCAGACGCTGAAGTCCATATTTCCTTAAATTAAACCCAGGCTTTATAGTCCTTGGCTACAACCAAGTCTCTTGCTGATACCCTCAACTCCCTTGCCTCCTCGTCCTTTGTTCTACCCCATATGGTGGAATCCTGGTCTCCAAACCTTAGGTTCCACTTACTACCTTTCTCTTTCTTCTTTCCTTTTATAGCTAAGCAGCTGCTGCTTCTCCTCCTCCTCCTCCTCCTTTTTAAATTTATTTGAGAGACATAGAGAGCTCAAGCAGGGGAAGGGGCAGACCAGGAGGGAGAGGGAGAAGCAGGCCTCCCACTGAGTAAGGAGCCAGATGCAGGATTCAATCCCAGGACCCTGAGTGCAAGTCAGATGCTTAACTGACTAAGCCACCCAGGCGCCCCCTTCATAGCTAAGCTTCTTGAAACCAGAACCCTCGCTCACTGTCTCCCCCTCCACTCCTGCCTCTGATGCCCAGCTTCCACCAGCACCACCACACTGAAACTACTCCAAGATCCCCCAGGTGAGCACCAGAGCAGGCTCCTACTAGCTCTTGTGAACCGACTGATGTCTCTCTTCCCAACTCCACGTTCAGTGACATCATGGCGGGATGTCATGTGGGATGATGTAAAATCATCCGTGGCGGGAGTCTTTACACGACAGACATTGGCAAGCACTAGGAATCCGGCTTTCCCTCTCTCCAAGGTGATGGTCGTTAACCGTTTACCAGCACATCACTGCCAGTGACCTTCTAGTTGCTGGTGCAAAAGGGCACTTTCCAGATTTTCTTTAGTCGGCTTTATCTTCACTTGACACCATTGATCATTCTCTCCTTTCTGAGAGGTTCTCCATCTCTGGCCCCCTAGCTGCCACTCCCCCAATTTTCCTCCTATTTCTCCATCTCTTCTCCATGCCAGCCCCTTACAGGCTTTTATTTAATTCATCTTTCCAATATCTGTGTTCTCCGGGATTCTGTCTTCTTTTGCTATACAAGCTTGATAGGAGACATCTTACATTCCCATAGTTTCACAAATCTGAAACCAAAAGGTTATCCTTGGCCCCTCCCTAGCCTTCACTTCCCCATATCTATCTATCCAACGTGAAGTGCTGCTGATTTTATCTCCTAACTAGCTCTCAGTCTCTCCCCTCTTCTCTCATCTTCCCTGCCAATACATACTCCACTCCACTGTCCTCTCCAGTCTGGATCACTGCAGTAGCTTCCTACCTGCTCGATTTCCGTCCACTACTGTCCTCCACGTCGTTCTCTACATTTCAGCCACAGTGACTTTTCACAGGTACAAAACTGATTAAAATACTTCTTCTGGTCTCAACAATTCAACAGCTCTCTGTTGCTCTTAGTAGAAGATCCCAATCCTTAGCAGGACCTGGGGACCCTGCAGGGTCTGGCTTCCGGTCTCCAGTCTCATCTCAGACCCATCCCTCTTGCACTCTGGCCACCACTGGCTTCCAGTGCACTGTGTTCCCTCTAGAAGCAGACTTTTGTACATGCTGTTCCCTCTACCTGGAAATTCACTCCTCTTTCAATTCTTATTCCTCGTTCCGATCTCACTCAAAAGGTACTTCCTCAAGGAACTTCCTGACTAGCACCTCCTCTTTGTAGCACTTATGTAGATGTAAGTGTTTTGTGTGCCCCACTAGATCATAAGCTCCAGGGACAATCTGTTTTGCCTGCTCTTGTATTCCCAGCATCTAGCTCAAATAGGTTTTGAAGGAATGAAACATGCCTTTCAGCTTCATACCTGAAGTCAGTCCCCTCTTGCAAACTGCTGGTGACTCCATCCTTCCATTGCTCAGGCCCAAAACATGGAGTCCTCTTTGATGCCTCTGTTTTTCTCACCTCCTGGGACCTAAACCACCCGCAAATCCCATCAGATCTACCTTCAAAGTATATCCAATATGTCAGCAAGACAGCATGTGCCTCCTGATGGAAGAACATAACTTAGGAAGCTGTCTTGCTAAATTCCCAGGCCATGAGAAACTCTTCAGGACAAACAACGTAATGTCTTCAGAAATATATTGCAAGGGGGGAAACAAAGAGAGTCTCTTCACTGACCTGCAGTCTCCGCACTGCACTGCAGTGCGAGTCATCCTTTAAACACATTAGATCATGTCCTGTCTGTTGAAGCCCTTCCATGGCCTCTCATGTTGCTTCTAGGACCTAGCTCTGAACTTCCCTCCTAGCACTCAGCTGCTCCTCTGCCCCCCCCATCATCTGTCAGTGTCAGAAGTACAAATTCTCTGGCAAGGCCCATGAGGCCCTGGTGATGTGGCCTCTATGTGCGTCTCCTGGCTCACCACCCAAACCCCAGGTTTGCATAGCAATCTGCCCTCACCCATGCTCCTTTGTTTTAGCCACTCTACCTGGGCCTGCCCGCACTAGGAAGCTCCCAGCCTCCCTCAGCCCTAGCTCGGAGCCATCTCTCTCATAACCCAACACAATCCAATCTGCTTCCGAGCTCCCAGGAGCTCAGGGTTTTTTTTTGTCATCATGGCTTGCCTCATCAGTCTCCTTCCCCAGATCCAGCTCCTTGAAGGCTCAGGCTACCTCTTCTACCTCTATAGCCCTGGGCACAACACCCGAGACTCAAAATTAAACATATTTTGAATGAGTGAATGAAAATTCTACATAAATTAGCATTGTTACATCTTTTAAGTCTCTGTATACCAAAGTTTCCTGTAACAGGAATAACATCCTTACCCCTACCTATAATTACACAGAAGTCATAGCTTTTAAAATTGTTGGGGAAAAAAGTGCTCTTGACTTCTCAGCAAAACATTCTTTTTTTTTAAAAAAAGATTTTATTTGAGAGAGAGTGTGAGCATGAGCAGGGGGCGAGGCAGAGGCAGAGGGGGAAGGAGACTCCCCACTGAGCAGGGAGACCCTGATGACATGGGGCTCCATCCCAGGATCCTGAGATCATGACCTGAGCTGAAGTCAGATGCTTAACCGACTGAGCCACCCAGGCGCCCCTCAGCAAAAGATTCTAAATAAACAGAATTGAGGTCTTGGATGTCAAGAATGAAATAATAATTTAAAAAAATCTTTAAATGTGTAATCATACTTCTGTTATAACCAGTTCTTCCATTAGTTGTCTAAATTTGGAGAGTTTCATTTTAAAAATTGCACACCAAGCCAACTTGCCTGTCCACTGACCACCTTACTTGAAGAGTCAGCATCAAGGGGTGAATACTGGGGAGGGAGAGTGGGGACAAGGGGGGGTTCCTCTCTCCAGAAGGGAGATCAATAGCCCACCAGGATTTGGGGAAGAGGAAGGTGAAGAGTTCTCACATATGGAGGAAACTGCCTCTGCAAAGAGCACCTGATGGAGACAGAGGGCGTGGAACCAAATGAGTTGATGGGAGCCAATGAGAAAAGAGGAAGGTGAGCAACAGGAATAAGAAGACCCAAAGTAATTCATACAATACGTACAAATAGGACTGCCTTGCATGATTTGTTTTGATGATTTTAATCCAGTTACTTTCTCAACTGTTACAAATTTTTTCAATATTGAATCTGTTGTTTTGCTCGATCAAGGACGTTAGTTTCAACAGCCAGCAGTTATCAAAGTTTTGGTTTGGATCTGGTTTGGATTACCCTTCCAATACAAAATTGGTGCTACCGGCCAGCCACGAGGAGGACCGGAAGTCTGAGTTATTTTCCCTGTGTTGGTGATGGATTGCGCGGTGTGAGCCACTGGCACTCCCTTCCACGTGACCTACTGCGACCGACTGCATGCATCTGAAGGTAACGAGTCAAGGTTAGGGGTATGGTCTGTGATGATGGAACACAGTTTTTTCTTTGGGTGAGAAATTACTAGCTTAGAACAGCATTAAATGATAATTTTACTCCATATTCTTGGGGAAAAGTGCACAGGTTTTTAAAAAATGGTTTTATAGGGCAATATCCCAACATCGAGGAGAAAGCCAAACGCCCCAAGTGTTGAGGCGTGAGGACAAAAAGCAGGGGTGTGCCAGGGAGAGCTGAGGCCAGTACAGCCTCCTGAAAGTTGGCACAGGGGGCAGCCACTGTCCTAGAGCTGCCTGCCCTCCTCGCGCCCCTTTTCCTACTCTCCGCTCAGTTTCCAGGAAGCAGTTTCCTCTAAGGTGCTGAGAAGAAACGAAGACATGGGCTCTGAAGTCACGAAGCCCTGGGTTGGAATCCTGGCTCTGTCTGGCTGTGGGATCTTCTCAAAGTCGCTATAAAATGTGGATAGTGAGGATGACTTCCCAGGCTTGTCGGGAAAGACCCGAATGAAACGGCCCAGGGGAAGAACAGTGCCAAGCACCTGGTACCAAGTGGAATTTGTCTCCTGGGGCAGAGACACGTCCAGGGCTCTTGGATTCCACACGCCAAGGTCAGGCCTACCCAAAGCACCGAGTGATAAGAAGACTTCCAGCTCTCTTATTCTGCCCTTTTTTTTTTTTTTTTTAAATGTATATTCCGTTTGGGTCCTAAGCATGTAAGTAGGTATCATGGAATGCAAACAAGTAAGGAAACAGAAATATATTAAGTGAATGATATGTGAAACAAGGCTGTGACTCACAAAGAGGAAACTGCTGCTTGGCTGCACAAAAGAATTAACATTAAAACATTTAAGAGACTTAACATAGGAATAAGCTATTTTAATCAAGCAAAACCAAATTTGTATTCATTATTTCTAAAAATAAAATTAGACTTTTCCAACCCTTAACATCTGCATTTAATAATATCTTCTAACCAAAATACAGATGCTAAAACGGCGAATTACAATATATCTTGTACAGCATACAGTATGTTCACTGTTTACACCTACTTTAATTCTAGTTGGTCGTTATGTACTCAATGCATACTTAAACATCACTCATGATAAAGTTTTCACAATTAACAAAAAAAAATGTGACAAGGCTGTCTTAAAACGGCTCTGCTATAAATTGTATAGAATATACAGAATTACAAAGTCAAGTATTTTTTTATCAAAATATACACCCCTCCCTGAAACTAACACAAGCTATCAACATTTTAAACGAATAATACAATTATAGAAAATATTTGCAAAATTATTTTTTCATGTATAAATATTCTGCCATATTTACTTTGGTCTAGAATTATCAGCATACAAGTCCACTTAAAAAATTTCCACATGTAAGGGCTGGGAGACATCACTACATGTAATAATTTTATATTTAGAGTTACCCCAAATCAAAATGACTGAAATACACAGTAATTCTCTTTGATTAATAATCCTAATTGAGATAAAACAAATTAGTAGATCACAGAATTGCCTATTCATTATTCTAATTATCAATTCAGAAATGATTTTCATAAGCCCTTTGTGACTATCTCTTTGAACAAAACCCAAATGAATAATGCAGGTATACATATATACAATGTATTAAAATAAGGTTGAATTTGCTTGCATTTTCCCATTTTCCTCTATTACATAATACTGTATGTAAGTGAAAGCAGATGAACAAAAGATAAATGCAGATGCAGTACTGGGGTTACTTAACAGCAAAATACTACTATATAAAAAGGTCAGCTCTGATCATGTCCTTCTCTGGGTGTTTAAACGTTTTCTTGCCCACCCAAATCCACATTAAGTCTTCTTCGTGGAGATATCACAATACTTGGAGAGAGGAACTGGAGTCCTTTGAACTACTTCTTCATAATGGTGACCTTGCAACCTTGGATAACCTTGGGCTTCCATCTATCAAATCCCATGAACATGAATGGCTGTAGGTCACCCTTAAACCAGGTTCCGGATTCTGTTCACACTGCTGATCAAAGGGTAGGAATGTTTTCTCTCTCCCTCCTATCCTGGCAGTTTAAATATAAGAATGATGAGTTCCAGCTTCCCAGAACCTAGTCCACATGCCCTACAGGGCAACTGGACTTTGATGGCAATGCTGATGGTGTGGGTCAGCATAAAAGAAAATGAGAAAACTTAAGTGGGTTTTTAGCAAGGGAGCTAGATGTCTGCAAACATGAAGACAAGGCATCTGGCTTTGGGGATAGGTTTCTGAGTCATGTAAGTAAGTGATGGAATCTTACCACTCCACATTCTATCTCCCCACCCCACCCCAAAAAGCAAAGCTTCTGTTTGAGGCAAGGAAGGTCATCGCCTCCTCTTGCCGACTCAAGTCATTAATGGGTGAGGTGGGAGGTGTGTTTCTGATGTCCTTTTGTTTCATACTAGTTAGTGTACACTTGTGGGCTGCATAATCTCCAAGAAGGCTAATGATTATAGGGATTAGGCTTTCTGTCACTTTCAAGTGCCTGGGAATTCACCACCATACGCATTCTTTGCACTAAATCTCCTGGACACTCCTTCAGTGGAATGGGAGGTGTCAGGTTTTACGTAAACCCTTGGGACTGATTAAGTCTGTCTGAAATAGACCCCCATATCCATGGCCTTGTGATGGATGGAAGACTGCAGGGAGTTTCAGAAGAATTTGACCCTTCTTTATTTTCTGAGGTGAGGCCACTGCAAAGTAATATACAGCACAGGTAATCACAGAAAAGTTCTGGGAGGGCTCTCCCCCACAGATAAGGCATGATCTATGTTTTCTGTGACTGGAGTAGACCAGTTCTAGTAATAGCTCAGCCATAACTTCAAGGGAACGGCATTCCATTTAAAAGCATACAATATGCTCTTAAATCAGATTCAAGATGCTTTCTACCGATTTTTCCATCAGTCCTCATTATTTGCAGATCTATTGCTCATCATTATAATTCTCTACAGGGGACATGGACAGTTAAAAGTCATAGTGATTTATATATGTATTTTACAAGGTTTGTGTTGCAGAAAAGTAGTTCTAGATAATGAATGTCCTACTTAGGTTACTCAATTTCACACATATTTTCAGCTATAATATTAAATATTTCATATATATCCAAAATTTAAACAATTTTTAATAGCACAGAAGCTGGATGGGAAAAATGACTGTCATAGCTCATTTACCTTCTAACATATTTATGAAGATGATGTTTCCATGATATCTGACCCTCGTTTTCTCCAGTGGACTAAAGACAGCTCAGCAGCCAGTTCCTATCAGCACTTACTAGAAAGTTTTAAATTAGGCTAACATTAGCCTCCCCCCCCCACCCCCCCCACTGGCAGAAATACCACAGCTAAGAACTTCATAAACTTCCACAAGATACTTGGGATACTGGAGGATTTGGCTATTTTGTAATGAAGTTAATGCTAAAACCCAAAGTAGGTATTAGGATCCTTTTTTCTGGAATTTTCACAAATGAGATTTTCTTTTTTTACATTTCACTCCTTCATGACTGTTGCGTGAACAAAACTTTAAAAAAAAAAAAAACACAGAAGAAAACAGCTAACTAAAAAAACAAAAACAAAAAAAACCCCCAAACAACAAACCCACCAACTTATATTTTTGAAGACTTTTCTAAGTATCGCCACTCAAAGGACATTTTCAACAATGGTTTGTACGTTATCCTTTTGGTCACTGTCTTCTGAGTCATTGACATGTGGGTTCTCCAGGGGGTTTGAGTTCTCCTGGCACATGTCACCTTCTACTTTCTCCCGCTGACTTGGACTTTTGAATAAGTGTTTCTTCTGGTGCATTCCAAGGGCAGCAGCTGTTTTGCAAATTTTGGGGCACTGGAAGCAGGCATAGCCCTTCCCGTCATGCTCCCAAATGTGCCTCTGCTCGTGATTCCTTTTTGTGGAAAGGTACAAAAAGCTCTGAAAGCAGAACTGACAGTGGTAACGCTTTTCGCCTGTGTGGATCCTTTCGTGGATCTTGAGGGTCTCGTTCAGCGTGAATGCCTTGTTGCAGTACTGACAGATGAACTCCTTCACGCCCAGGTGGATGCGTTCGTGTTTCTGCAAGTTTCCCTGCACCGAAAAGCACCGCCCACAGGTCTTGCACTGGTACGGCTTCTCTCCGGTGTGACACCTCATGTGCATCTTGAGGGTGGACGGGCTCTGGAACTGCTTGGCACAGAACTCGCAGGCGTACGGCCTCGCAGTGAGATGCCGGTGGGGCCTCCCTTGATTCCCCGCCCCCGAGGCTTTGTCTCCATCACAGAGTTCACACTGCAGCTTGGGCATCTCCTTATTTTCTTCTTCCTCGAAGGCCTTCTCCTGGGGAGCCTTCCCCACGGCACAGTCCAGTTCTGCTGGGTATCTGCACTTACTGCTTGGGCTCCTGTTTTCATGCTCTTTCTTCCAGTTGGCCTTCCTCATTTTTCTCAGCTGTCTGGATTTCTTTTTGGGTTTGTAGTTGTAGTAAGGACGCCAGGGCTTGTCGGTGGAATCCTGGTCACTGGCATCGTCAAACATTTCGTTCATTTCCACACACTCGGACTGGCAGAGCCCGAGGGGGCTGGCTCTGTTGGTTTCCGGGTCACTCTCCTGTGGCAAAGCCTCCTCCTCCATCGGGTACTTGGGTCTTCTTCCTCTTTTATAGAACAGCTTAGATCCCAGGATGTGCCTTTTCACGATGGCTTCGTTTCCGATTTTCACCGTTATCTGGCACAGGGGCGCGACGTTGCTGTTTGTAGAGGTTCCAGGCAGAGCGGGCTTTGCAATGTAGGTTTCGATTTTACTGGTTTCTTTAACATTTGTGGTTTTGCTCAGTGACCCTCCAGGATCAGCCACGTACTTGGACTCGTCTGCTACCTCTGCCTTGTTACACAGCACGGTTTTCTTTTTCTCCTTGATGCTCTTAGGCCTGCTGACCACTCTGCTCACTTTATCAGGCTCAAGTCTGCTGTCGTCTTTCAGGGCCTGACTGACAGCTGGGTCTGAAGGGGCTCGGTGGTTGCTGCTGGCCACGGCGGCCACGGCCGTGCTGTGCATTATCACCGATGAGAACTGGCTACTGTGCACAATGACCGAGGGTGCTGAGCCACTGTAGCTGATCACAGAGGCTGCGTGCTCACTGCCGTTACTCAGAGATGAAACAGGTACATCCCCTCCCGGCAGGTCAGAGCTGCCGGCATTCTCCGTGGAAGAAACAGACACCTCGGCGGAATAAAAGTGATTGTCGAGGTCCACTTTCAACGTTTCCTCTCCCCATTTGGTCCCCTCTGCGTTCTGTACGTTGGCAGAAGTGGGTACCTCCTGACGTGCAGACGTTTCCAGGGGGATGGCGGGACTGTTGGTCAAGGTGTTTACGCGGTCCTGGAAATTCAGTGTTGGTAACTCAGAGCTGTGTGGATTCTGAATAACATAGGGGCCAGCTGCAGAGTCATTCATCTGACTGTTCTCTCGGGCATTTTCATAGGAAGAATTTCGGTAGCTTTTATAAGGAGCCCTCTTGCATTTCATAGGCAGTAGCCTGTAAAGTTTATATGGATAGACGCTAGGCTTCAGGCCTCCATTGGCTGTTTTTTTACTGATGGAAAGTCTATGATCTATGGCATGGAAAGACTTCTGATGGTTCTTGAGAATATAGTAGGTCATGAAAGTTTCAAGGCAGAAAATGCACTGATAGCGCCTTTCTCCTGTGTGCCAAATTTCATGTCTTGTCCTGTACTCGGCCAATGCAAATACTTTGTTGCAGTAATGGCAAGGATAGGTTCTTCTCCACGAGTGAACATTTGCATGCCTTCGGAGGCTGGACAAAGTTACATAACTCCGTTTGCATACAACACAACTGTAGAGCATCTGCCCGTTCACAAATTTAACCATGTGGTCCGTTTCTGGCAAGGTGCTTCCGGTACTGGAAAAGTCACCGATCCTGTTTTCAGACAACAGAGGTTCTGGACCCGTGAATGAGCTACCATTCTGTCCAATGGTAGGATAGTTTTCTAAAAAGCGCTGGTTTCCTCCAGGAACAGGCATGTGGCTGGACCGCATACAAATCTGCTCGTGCCGATCCAGCCTGTTCAGAGTGCTGAACTGCTTGTTGCAGTACTTGCACACCAAAGGCTCCTGGGTTGGCTTGTGAAGCTGCATGTGGGCACTGAGCAGGGCGCTACTGTCAAAGGATTTGGAACAACAGCTACAATTGTAAACGAGAGGCGGGACCTCTGCCGCCGGTGGCCCAGGAACATCCGAGGATTTATTTGCATCTTCCTTGGAAAAACGGACATCTCCTTCGTTGTTGGGAGATTTCGAACGAGGCAGGACTGCAGCCGGCTGTGGGCTTCTTTCTTGATGAACCTCTAAGCTGGTTACCGGAGGGAGTGGTATATTGTCTGTAGCTGAGTCAGAATCCGGGGGTATGGACACTGTCTTTGGCTTTCGGCATGTTTTCGGTTTTGCTGCAAGAGCCTCACAATTTTCTTTACCTGTCTTAGCAGGGGAGCTGCTGTCATGTTCACGGGCAGGCTGATTTCTGTAGGCCTCAGCCACGGAAGAAACGGCATACGAGTGCTCCGCTAGGGTGCGGACGGGCTCCGCCTCGTGACACACGTCGGCCCTCTCTAGGCAGAGGCTAGCGGTTCTCATGGAGTCAGAGACCTTTTTGAAACTTGCCCTCAAGTCCAGTGGAGAAAACATGTTATTACTATTTTCTGTCTCAATGATGGAAAATGCATTGGTGATCCTTGGCCCGTTGGTGATAGCAGGCTCTTCGTGCCTTTTTTCATTTTTTTCTTCTTTAACCACTCCCTTTTCGGTAATGCAGAATACATAGGGACCAGGGGAATTTGAGAAGTTGCGATCAGTAAGATCTTCCAAGAAGGATATTCCCAGCTTTTTTCCTGCAGCTGCAAGATCGGTGACTGTTTCCTGTCTCTTGACGACAACTGTGGAGCTGTAGATATAATTAAGGATTTCTGTAAACACTTCAGCTTTGAGATCATCCAGTTCCAGGACATGGCTGGAAATACAGATCGTATGGCTCCAAAAGATATTTTTGAAATAAAGGCTTGAAGCAGCTAGGACATTGCTGTGTGCTTTAAATTTGGTGTCTTCCACAATAATTGTGACATCACACAAAATGCCCCGAATGCGCTGCTCATTTAAGATGGAGAGCACTGTGTCACTGTGCAAGTCGTCCTTGAGGTCCCTGGAAAGGGACATGACTGTCATCTGAAACAAGAGGAGACAGATGATCAGAGACCCTGCCACAAGTAGTTTCCTTCTTAAGTAAGCTCTATGCCCAATGTGAGGCTCAAACTCACGACCCCTCAAGAGCTGCATGCCCTACCGACTGAGCCAGCCAGGCACCCCAACAAGTAGTTTCTTTATTTCTAGACAATTTTCAACACTTTTGAAACACTTTTTTTTTTTTGGTATGAAAATACAGGTTTTTATCTCATTCTGCTGTTACTTGCAAGACTTGGAGTCAACATTAGAAGCTAAATCTTGATCTCGCCCCAGCCTGTTTCTCATACCATCGCTAATAGTTGTTATAGTTGGAAATCCTCCCAGAACTCTTTCTCCAAAGCTGTAGCTATATATACACGTCCAAATTTGGGAGGAGGAGGGTTTCTCCCCACAAATGTTTAGGGTCTCTTCGTCACTCAAGACTGCTGCACTGAATTCCTAGAGCTGAGTAATGCTATGGTCCTGCTACAACCTCCTATTTTCACCGATAATCCTGATGATCTGATCCAAACATCATTTATGAAGCAGGAAGATGATTTTTTTTTTAAGTTTTCCCTAAGTAAGCAGTACCTGTATATAAAGGTACTGCCTGCTCAGAGAAGAACTGGAGAAGCCATTCCTAATTTGTGGCTCTGAAAGGTCCCTGGATGGGAAGCCTCAGTCTGCATGACCAAGTCTGACCACCAGGGGTGCCCTGCCTCTCTGCGCTACTGGCCCTTACTCTTCTTTCTCTGATTTCCGTTTCAGGATAGCCAAGGTAGATTAAGGGTTTTCAAAAACAACTCTGTGAGGTACTGAAGGCACACAAAAAAGAAACAACACACAAAACCAGGAAAGTATGCCTCTGAGTCTAGTGCTATCTCACTGTGGTTTTGATTTGCAGACATCTCTACAAGATCTTGATTTCAATTCCTTCGAATACATACCCAGAAGTGGGGTTGCTGGATCATACAGTAGTTCTATGGAGGAATCTCCATACTGTTTTCCATAGTGGGAATTTACATTCCCACCAAGAGTGCACAAGGGCTCCCTTTTCTCCAACCCTTCATCAACACTTGTTATCTCTTACCTTTTTGATTTTAGCCATTCTAACAGGTGTGAGGTGGTATCTCATTGTGGTTTTGATTTGCATTTCCCTGATGATGAGTGATGTTGAGCATCTTTTCATGTGTCTGTCGACCACCTGTATGTCTTCTTTGGAAAAATGTCTATTCAGGTCCTCTGCCCATTTGTTAATTGGATTATTTGTGGGTTTTGGGTGTTGAATTGTATAAATTCTTATATATTTTGGATATTAACCCCTTATTAGATATATCTTTTGCAAATATCTTCTCCCGTTTGGTAGGTTACCTTTTTGTTTTGCTGATGGTTTCCTTTGCTTTGTGAAAGCCTTTTATTTTGGTGAGTCCCAACAGTTGATTTTTGCTTTTGTTTCCCTTGCCTGAGACATATCTAGAAAAATGTTTCTATGGCTGATGGCAAAGAAATTACTGCTTGTGTTCTCTTCTAGGATTTTTATGGTGTCAGGTCTCACATTTAGGTCTTTAATCCATTTTGAGTTTATTTTTGTGTGTGGTGTAAAAAAGTGGTCCAGCTTCATTCTTTCACATGTAGCCAACCAGTTTTCCCAGCATCAGTAATTCCACTACTGGGTATTTACCCAAAGAAAATGAAAACACTAATTTGGAAAGTATATGCACCCCTATGTTTATGGCAGCATTATTTACAATAGCCAAGATATGGAAGCAGTCCACATGTCCACTGATAGATGAATGGATAAAGTAGATGTGATACACATACACACTGAAACACACACACAGGAATATTACTCAGCCATAAAAAAGAATGTTGCCATTGACCTAAAGGGTATGATGCTAAGTGAAATAAGTCAGAGAAAACAAATGCCATATGATTTTTACTCACATGTGGAATTTAAGAAATAAAACAAGTGAACAAAGGAAAAAAAAAAAAAGAGACAAAAAAACCAGACTCTTAAGTACAGAGAGCAAACTGATGGCTACCAGGGGGAGGTGGGTGGGAGGAGGGGTGAACTAGATAAAGGGGATCAAGCATACATTTATCGTGATGAGCACTGAGCAATGTACAGAACTGCTGAATCAGGGCGCCTGGGTGGCTCAGTCGTTAAGCGTCTGCCTTCGGCTCAGGTCATGGTCCCAGGGTCCTGGGATCAAGCCCTGCATCGGGCTCCCTGCTCAGTGGGAAGCCTGCTTCCCCTTCTCCCACTCCCCCTGCTTGTGTTCCCTCTCTCGCTGTGTCTCTCTCTCTGTCAAATAAATAAAATCTTTAAAAAAAAAAAAAGAACTGTTGAATCATTATATACCTGAAACTAATATAACACTATGTTAATTATATTTCAATAAAAAAATACTGAGTCTAGTCACAGATTCCTAAATTAGCACAATTTAAAGGCACAGTGGCTCTTGTTCTGGTTCAAGGATCTTATCTCTGTTCTTCCCAGAGCCTAATTCTTGTTATTCTTTCTATATATTTTATACCATAAGCCTGGGATGGCCAGAACCTACCAATTAATATTTTAATGAGGGATAGAATATTATATAAAAAATACATGGTCTGTAGGGATCTAAGACACAAAAATTAAAACTTAACCTTACTGCGTGCGATGTATTTTGTCCTCTTCCATTGTCTCTCATTTAAAAAATGTTAACAGCAACTCACTAAACTAATGTCACTGTACACTAACAGATCAGTCCTGCAGTTAAAACCAAAAACCTCCCTCTGGTCTAAAGGCCATACTGACTAGCTATTCATTCAGCCTCTCTCTCTTTAGATGTCCAGAAAGCAGCAGAGCTTGAAGATACTTCTTTAGCTCCCAGTGGCAAGGTCTTCCTAGCCCTGGAGTCCCATCTTTAACCCATGGCATTCATTCAGTTGTGGAGAGACCAGATGGCCACTTATGAATTTCTTTTTACCCTTTTCTAAAGCTATTATAAGTTGTGCCCATTATGTTATTTAGTGTTCTTTATACTTTAGGATCCATTTGATTCTTTGATCTCTTCTAGCCATAGGAAAATTACTACTAACAAATTCTTCTATTCCCAAGACAAGGAAGCTTAGAACTAACTCTCATCATCGCCTGTTGTAGCCATAGTTAGCCTGGGTTTCTGGTGTGACTATGGTTTCATTTTCTTTATTTAACCTTAGTTCTTCTACTCTTGTTTACCCTTCCTTTAAATTGTAATTGTTCTTGAATCTTTCCTAGAAGTGTGAGGGATTAAGTCTATGAATAAAAATGGAATTAAATGAACTGGAATCTACGGCTTCCTCTATGCCCCTGAAGGAGAGGGGGCCACCCTGAGCAGACAGCGGGACTCCATCCTTCACTGGTTATAGATCAATGACATATTTGGCTGATGCTTCTTTTGCCTCCCTTGGGGTCTCTGCCCTGGGCCCCTGTAGAATCTACTTTCTCTCCTGACTCATTTATTCTCATCCTGTTTGGCTTTTCTGAAGCCCATACATTATTCCAATTCTTTACCCAGCCTGACTGGGTAGTCTCAGATCTGGCAAAACATGTACTATGGTTTTAAACGGTGGTTTCCATCTTGGCTTAGTTCCATGCTGACACCTATTTTGTCCTTCCACCTCAAAATTACTGCTTCTTCTGAAACACCCCAGTTCACAGCACTGTGAAACTCCCACAGGCCCCACCTCCACATGGGGCATGCGGTATTTCCCATCAAGCTAATACTCTGAGGTGTTTGATGATAGGCCCCACCCACTTCTGTAGGATGGCATGATTCTTCACTTAGATTGCTCAGGTAGGATGGTTAGTAAAAGGCTAACTGTTAAAATCTAAGAATATCTTAATCATACAGGAGTTAGAATAACACATATAATAGGAAGTATCATTATATTTGTCATTAACACATCCTCCTAACTTTGGAATATCCAAGTATGACACTGTTCAAAAGGGGGACTATCTACCATCGTGTGGCAGGAATCCTTTTAAAATCATAGTGACTGTGCAGCACTTTGATTTGCCTTCTTGGCACATACATAAAAACTTCATTCTTGTGTCAATTTTACCCAGCACATACGTTAATACCTAACATGGTCAGACACAGGGCTCAGGGCTGGAGATACTGAAGCATGTGAGGCAAGTCTCTGTCCTCAAGGAGCTCAGAGTCTAGGAGAAGAAAGAGAACTGTCAACTAATAATTGGAATCCACGATGGTAGGCCTTATACTAAAGGTATGTACAAAGTGTTAAAGGATGAAATGCCAACTTATTATTTATAGGGGCCCTGGAAGGCTTGACATCAGTCAACTGGGGGGACACCTGGGTGGCTCAGCCGTTAAGCGACTGCCTTCGTTCGGCTCAGGTCATGATCCCAGGGTCCCGGGATCGAGTCCCGCATCGGGCTCCCTGCTCAGAGAGAAGCCTGCTTCTCCCTCTCCCCCTCCCCCTGCTCATGTTCCCTCTCTCGCTATCTGTCAAATAAATAAATAAAATCTTTAAAAAAAAAAAAAGTAAAACTGGGATGTGGGAAAGGCATTCTAAGCAGAAGGAACACCGTGGGCAAAGCAAACACAAAATGTTTTTTTTAAGCAGGCCCCACACCCAGTGTGGAGCCCAACACAGGGCTTAAACTCATGACCCTGAGATCAAGACCCGAGCTGAGATCAGGAGTCAGACACTTAAGCAACTGAGCCACTCAGGCGCCCCAAGTAGTTTTTATTAACCAGCTAGAACCAGGCCCGGGGCGGCTGACAATAAAACCCCATTGCCATAAAAGAAGTAAAAATTCTGCCTTCAAAGTTTTGTGGTGTAGCAAGGGAAGTAAGAAGTGTTTATGAAACGCTGCATAACAAAGACATGTGCAGGATGATCATGCAGGCAGGCAGGCTGGTCAGGAGAACACAGTGGGAGTTCTGGGGAGCAGCTGGGGAGTGGGAGCGAGGGAAGGCACAGGGAGTAGCTCAGCAAAGCTCTTTAGGAGGAAGCGCCGTCTACTGGATCTTGAGGGCAGAATTTAGCTCTGCAGATATAAACAAAGGGAGGAAAGAGAATTTCACTCACAAAGAGGCACAGAGTTTCATGCCCTCAAGAAGTTTAGAATCCAAGAGTCAATGTAAGAGTGTAAAACAACAAGCCCCAATCTGCACAAGCAGGCTAGAAAAGCAGTGAAAGTTGCTGAAGGTGCACCTTAACGTCTCTCAGACTCCAGCACCCACCTTTCGAGCTTACCAGTGCCTGCCACGTGGACTGCCCCCCCCCCCCCGCTGTAGTCACCTGATCACTTCAGAAGCTGCTATAACTATAAGCCACATCCTACATGTCCAAAGGGCAACACAGAAATGAGTCTGAAGTCTGTAGACCAGAGGACCACAGGCAAATCTGGTTCCCGCAGGTTTTGTCTGGCCAACCTGGTCTTTGGAACCATGTTTCTGAAAAACTGGGCTGATGTCAAAAAGAGTAAGATTTAACATAAAAATCAATATATCTTTTCTTGAACAATAAGAAGAGTGGGCAACAGTGGTTGCTGCCTGCCTGGCAAGAAGGACTGGGCACCTAGTAGCTGTGCCCCCTCATCACGGTCACCTATAGTCACACGCTGCTGGCCCAGGCACTTACCACCAAGTGGCTTTTCTCTGTCACATGACCAGCCTGGCCCCTTCAGCTGGCCTCCTTTGTTGCGACTGATAAGAACATTCCGTGAAATAACATTAGACCCACAGATCTTATCAGACATACTTAACTTTAAAGATATCTCCAAAATTAAAATTAAGACTTATAAATGAGCTTTTGTGTGTTGGCAGTCATCCTCAGCAAAAATAGTAGTCTTGACTTAAAAAAGTTAAAGTGACCTCCTCTACTCTATTTCTTTATAGAGAATAACTTAATACTGAAGCTTTAGGAGTTCCTGCCAATGGAAAGCCCACGGAAGACCTCAGAAAAATAAATATGAGACGGGAAGATGAGATTTAATTTATGTGTAACTTTCTAAAATGTTTTCTAAAAAGCAAGTTTCATGCAATAAATTCACTATTCTCAGTAATATTACCAAGATGGAATAGATAAACATGAAAAAGGCTAATAAAAATGTCACAGATGCAAAAATTTTGGTGGGCCTACATTTCTTTTAAAATAATTTGTAATTAGATAACGGTGGTCATCTGACTTATGTTACTATTTTCCTGAGTTTGTATTTAAGCTATAAATAGCCTTTAACATATACCTTCTAAATACATAAATATACATATGCATGTATTCATATGTATGTACAAATAAATGTGTGACTTTATTATAAATATATGAGCGTATGCTATATAAAAATGTTTACATAGTCATACACTTATTTATAAATATATATACATATATATATAAAAATATATGGTGAACACATAATTCAGCATCTAAAACAGGACACTTGAGAGAGAAAACAGATGCAACTAATAACTATGCCAGAGAAACAGGTATATATTGGTTCAGTACCTGGGGAAATAGGATGAATGGTCATCCTCTATTTATTTATATATATACACATATACATAAATATATATACACACATATATAAATTTTTTAAAAATTTTTATTTATTTATTTGACAGAGAGACAGCGAGAGAGGGAACACAAGCAGGGGGAGTGGGAGAGGGAGAAGCAGGCTTTCCGCTGAGCAGGGAGCCCAACATGGGGCTCGATCCCAGGACCCTAGGATCACGACGTGAGCCGAAGGCAGACGCTTAATGACTGAGCCACCCAGGTGCCCCTATATATATAAATCTGTATATATACATATACATATACAAAATATAAACCTCTATATAAATATAAAATTCCATATTATAGTTATAAGTACATATGTGTATATTTACGTAAAATGTACTTAAAAGTATATAAAATGCTTTTAAGAATTTTATAATTATATGATAAACATACTTTATAATTACACTTTACATAAATGCCATTGGGAAATTCTAGTTAATTCATATACTTAGGATCTTCTGCTGCTTTTGTCTCCTGCCATACCCCAACCTTCCCTAATAAATACACATATATTTAATGCAAAGGTGGGCACTTAAATAAAATACTTCTGATGATTAAATTACCTCTTCTTCAGCTTTTAGAATGAACTAGCTTTAAAAAAAATAAAATAGGGGTGCTTGGGTGGCGCAGTCGGTTAAGCGTCCAACTCTTGGTTCTGGCTCAGGTCCTGATCTCAGGGTTGTGAGATGAGCCCTGAGTCGGGCTCTGCGCTCAGTGAGGAGTCTGTTTGGGTTTCTCTCCCTCTTCGTCTGTCCCTCCACCCTGTGCTCTCTCTCTCTCTCTCTAAAATAAATAAATCTTTAAAAAATAAGTCTATGCTCATGGTAAAATATTCCAACAGTACAGAACTGTATAAAGGTGCAAAGCAGAAACCCCCTTCTCCATCCTAGCCTCCCTTCCCCCACACCAATGCGCCCATTAACACGCACAGCTCGCATACTCCCTAGCCACGGATACCTTTTTCCTAACTTCAGAAGATTTATAAATGACATCTGTATAAAAGCTCTAGGAGAAAAATTATTTCCTCTTGAGTTTCTCCTACCCTAGATTCTATCTCCTCTGCTTGGCAATTCCTTAAACTTACTCATCTCAGGTGA
Organism: Neomonachus schauinslandi; assembly: GCF_002201575.2. Lineage (NCBI taxonomy): Eukaryota > Metazoa > Chordata > Mammalia > Carnivora > Phocidae > Neomonachus > Neomonachus schauinslandi. Next base: position 118,396,010 of record NC_058403.1, read on the forward strand.
CTGCCCATTTGGGCAGTGTCCATCCTCTAGAATTTCTAGATTTTGGCTCCTACCTTTATTATAATATGTGTTATAATATTTTTTTTTAAAGATTTTATTTATTTATTTGAGAGAGAGAGAATGAGAGACAGAGAGCACGAGAGGGAAGAGGGCAGAGGGAGAAGCAGACCCCCTGCTGAGCAGGGAGCCCGATGTGGGACTCGATCCCTGGACTCCAGGATCATGACCTGAGCTGAAGGCAGTCGCTTAACCAACTGAGCCACCCAGGCGCCCTATGTGTTATAATATTATGCAGTGTTATGCATTTGTTCATGTTTATATCCTTCCCTACTTGCTCCTTGAGTGCAGGGTCAATCTAACTCATCTTTGTTCTCCTGATACATATAGGGTATATAGCACACTGTTGATGACGTTGACAGTGAGCGAGAGGAACTGCCTCTTCAGACCCTGAGCAGCAAATGGCTTAAATTACACATTGTGCTTAGAAAAGTTCCTGATTTAAAGTTTTAAAAATGAGAACCAGATGAACCCAAATTCTACTTTACAGAGAGCAAAATTAACTCTTATTAGAAAAATAAAAATTAATTCCTGTCCATTTTTTCCCTAGTTTCCTTCTAATCTGGCAGTTCTCAAAGTGTTTCATGGACCTTGAGTCTCCCAAGACCCTTTCGTCAGGCTCGTGAGGGCAAAACTATTTTCATAGTAACACAAAGATGTCATTTGCCTTTCTTCCCCCACCATGTTAACATGTGCATGAACAGTACAAAAGCAATGATGGGTAAAAGAGCTGATGCTGTAGCAAACATCAAGCCAGTAATACCCAGATGAAAAAGTGAAAATTATTAATTTTATTAAATCTTTTGACTATTGAATATACACCTTTTCACCATTCTGTGTGATAAAATGGGAGGCAGACACAAAACACTTGCAGTGCATACTGAAAAAACCATGACTGCCTTAAGGAAAAGTGCTTGGGTGGTTCTTTGTGCTGTGAGCTGAATTAGCCAACTTTTTTTTCATGGAACACCGTTTTTACATGAAAAAACGACTGATAAATTATGGTTATTCAGATGTGGATATCTGGGCAAACATTTACTTTAAAATGAACTAAGTGTGCCTGTCATTTCTTTTTTTTTTTTAAAGATTTATTTTAGAGAGAGAGAAAGAGAGAGAGTGGAGGGAAGGACAGAGGGAGAGGGAGAGAGAGAATCTCAAGCAGACTCCCTAATGAGCGCGATCCCATGACCCTGAGATCATGACCTGAGCTGAAATCAAGAGTCTGGATGCTTAACCGACTGAGCCACCCAGGTGCCCCTCAAGGAAGTAGCCATTTTATTGCCAGTAATAATATTTGTCTTTCAGGAAAATTACAATATTGGAAAACTTGGTATTTAACATAAACTTTGGTATCCACCACCATGAGCTCTATGCTTCTCAATACATAATGATTTTTTTAATGAGGTTAGTGGTAATGTTAATGAATGTGATTTTTGGATACCATGCAATGAGTCTGGAAGACAGGCACAGTTCAGTGAACTAATATTTTCCAAATAACCAATGCATACTGTTACCAAAAAACCATGCACGGGCTAAAAGGTGAAAGAAACATCAGTAGATTTAAATGTGACAAAGTATGGAAAGTTCATTGTAATGGTTTCAAGTTCCATGTTGCGACTAATCTTTAAAAAACCACCTACCTGTCAAGTTTTGGTGTATTATCAAAGAATATCCACAATTAACTGAAAAAGCTATTAGAAAACTTCTCCCCTTTCCAACTACCTATTTGTATGAGGTGAGGTTTTCTTTACATACTTCAACTATAACAATATACTTGCCACTGAATTCAGAAGCTGAAATGAAAATCCAGCTGTCTTTCTATCAAGCTAAATGTTATATATTTGCCACTTTTCCCATTATATTTTTTGCCTTAGAAAACAGTTATTTTTAAAAATATGTTATTTTATCATGCAATTGGGTTTATTGTAGTCATTTTTCATGAGTTAATTGTTTTTTAAGTTCTCCTTTTAAATTCTGAATATGGCGGGGCGCCTGGGTGGCTCAGTCAGTTAAGCGTCTGCCTTCAGCTCAGGTCATGATATCAGGGTCCTGGGATCAAGCCCTGCATCGGGCTCCCTGCTCTGCAGGAAGCCTGCTTCTCCCTCTGCCCCTCCCCCTGCTCATGTTCCCTCTCTCACTGTCTCTCTCTGTCAATTAAATAAATAAAATCTTTAAAAAAAAAATAAAATAAATTCTGAATATGGCAAATATTGATAGATCTGTAACTCTGATAATCAGCAAAAGCTCTTTGGGTCCTCAACAATTTATAAGAGTGTAAGGGGGTCCTGGGAACAACAAGTTTGAGAAATGCTGTTCTAACCTATAAGAAAATGTTCAAAATGATTGTTAAAGATATAATTTAAAAATTATTTTACTCAAAATAAATCAGATATTGGCTTAAAAGAACTAGGGAAACAGTGGATGAAAATGTGGTAAAATACAAAGCAGAAATCCCCAGGAGGAGAGGCCAAGGGATGGAGAAACACAGACACGCCCACCGTCACACAGATACACGTTCTCTAGCTGTCTTTAACTGCCCAAGCTTGAAGTGGTTACTAACCGTCCCTGCAGTCTGAGCATGGCTGAAAAGCCAGGGGGACCAACAGTCCCTCCACACTCTCCGTACTCTGGTGAAAATTGTTCCTTGATTTGCAGGACCTCCGCCTCTCTTCTGTTTGAACAATCTAGCACTGCTTGCATTCCCGCCTTCCAAATCTCAAAGGTTAGCTTGGTCACAGTATTCTGTGTGCCCATATGATTCTATCCTTTCATCTATCAAATTAGCTCCCTCCCCATTAGATCCTGGAGACCGCTTTTAGGCACTGGTCTACTCGTTCTCCAACTAAACTTGGAAAAAGGGGAACAATTCTTACCAATGATCTGAGCAACTAACTCCCTGTATTTCCAGCTTAATTAAATCTTCCCTCCCAATCAGCCAAGACAACTTTACTGAAATACACAGAAGTCAAAAAACTTAAAGTGAGAGTTTCCATATAAACTTTAACTCTCACAGCGCAAAAAAAAAAATCTTGGAAAACCTCTTTATTAATCAACAACATACCTATCATGTAGAACTTTATAGGGCTTGCTAATAAAACTTGGTGTACTTTTATTAGTAAATCTTTAAGAGTCGATGGAGAGCAAAGTAACGCTACCCTGAGTAAGGCCACTCTCGTGGGCCAGACTGAGGCCCATTTTTCTAAATCTTCTGATCAGAGGCAGAGGCCAAGCGCCCTCTCGCAGCACACTGGCTACTCAATTCCTAACGTACATAACAACAAAACTGAATCAACAGAGCAGCTTTCGCTTCTCTCTACTGCACGTCTTCCTCTATAAAAAGAAACTTAGAAATAAAACCCAACTAAAAAAAGAACACACTATATTAGGATACTGACCTGGAATCCTGCAAAAGTCAAACGCACAGTCCATTTTGGGGCAGTGTGGGGCCCATATCGAGTGGAAGCTGCGAGTCCCCGCAGAAAGTGTGCTGACAAAGGACCCCGCTTCAGGGATCCCGCTCCCCCAGCCTGCACACATCTTTGCAGCACACTTTCTCATAGTCACGTTGGGGGACTACGTCAGACCTCCTCATATGACAAGGTGTCAGAAATACACGCATCGGATCTCAGAAACAGATTACAAAACAGAAGCCCTTTAGAGAATATGGCTGTGTCTAGGAAAAGGAAAATCCTCGATTCTCTTCTAAATGCAGTCCGAAAGGGGTAGAGAAGAGCTGCATTTATCAGACTCTAATGCAATTAAACTATCAGATTCAAGAAGGCATTGTAAGGCAAGGAAAGTTTGCTTTTTCAACTGGAATTAAAGCCGTTCAAAAGGCCGACATCAGAAAGCTGCTAGGGTGTATTTGACAGAGGGAGGTTGGCTTGAACAACCTTACCTGAATGTATTACTTTGAAAAGGTAAACATTTGGTCTCTAGACTTGTAGTTGCGTGCATATTGATTGTAAGAACAAGTATTATCAGATTCATGAGTGATGCAATGGGCTCGGTTAAATATTTCAGGCTGCTTGTTTGGAAAGATGAAAGGGGGAAAAGGTCCTTGGCTTCTCTTTTTCTTTTTCAAACACAACAGTATTTCAGGGTAGCCCATGTCCCTTGGGTTCATCTCAGGATTGAGCTTGCCCACATACCTACTTAAGAAACCCGGCCAACAGGCTTCAAGTGTTTCTCTCATAAGCCCTCCAGGGCTGTGTTCATTTCTCATCTCAGCCAAGCTCCACTGACACTCAGAGTCCCTGATGTGGAAGGCATTTTTTAATCTGAATGCTGGGGGGACTGAGTTACCAAAATGATCAGGGACAGGGTTCCTGTCCTCAGAAACGTCTCAGTTTGGGGTGAGCTTATCATCAAGAGCTGCTTTCAAAAACCAAATACCGTTTTCTTGTGAACCTAAAGGGCCGACTGATTTAATGGCCCTGTTCCTCTCAGTGGACTGCTTCGTCCTGGAAAGGGCAGAGGGAAGAACTGTCAGATATTCTGGCTACTGAACAAGAATGACCCTTCAGCTAGTCATAAGGGTGGGTCATCCTGAAACAGACCGAACACCAACTGCTGCTTGGGCATTATACTATCTAAACCCACCTCCCCATGGCACCTTCCCTCTCTAGCCCCTGCTCCCTGTGCACCCCAGCTTTCTGGGGACTGCCGCACGACAAGGAATCACAGTTTACACTGGTTCTTTCTGGATGAGCCAGAAACTGGGCAGGGAGGAGTGAGTGCCACAACACACACAATGCAAAGCTCAGCGCTTGGCACACAGTGGGGTTCAGTGAGTGCGGGCTGGAACCAGCTGGAGGACTGACCGTGTCCTGCTTCAGCTGGTGGCTTTGGAGAGAACTGCATTGTAGTCCATGCTTCATGCGGTACATGGGACGATCTTTTAAAAAACTCAAATGAGATCAAGCCAAGCCCTGCTTAAAACCCTTCAGTGGTTTTCCCCTGAAGTCAGCACAAAATCCAGACCCTTCACTGTGGCCTGTGAGGCCCGGTGTGGTCCACGGGTCCTGTCCACTCTCTCTCGACTTGCCTGCTGCCTTCCATCCCACTCTCTGTGCTCACTACATAGGCCTCCTTTTGCTTACTCCACCAGCCAAGTCTCTTCCAGCCCTGGGGTCTTTAAACACATTGAACCCAGAACTGCCCATGGCTGGCTCACTCTCATGCTTCGGGCCCGCTCAGACATCATCCTGGAGGGACCACCCTGTCTGTCTTTGATCCTGCTTTCACTCGCCCTCACCATGCCTGGTTTTCCTTCGTACACCTATCCGCAACCTGCCATTATCACGTGTGTCGGCCTACCTGTTCACTGTCCACTCTGCCCAATAGGAGGTAAGCTCCAGGAGGGAAAGGACCTCGTCCACCCTGTTCACTGCTACGTCTACAGGACGCAGCACACGGTGGGCACTCGGGAAATATCTGCTGAATGACCAGTGAAGTGGCTGTGCACAAAATACACAAATGAGGCTCACCCTGATTAAAAAAGAGCAACCTGCCCCTCTCCCCCGCGTTCCCTGTGCCCTGTACCCTGCTCTGCTTTTTTCTTTTCCATGGTACCCACAGCATTCCAATATACTACACAATTTACTCCTTTATTGCTTATGGTCCATCTGCCTACTAGAACTGAAGTCTCACAAGGGCAGTCATCTTTGATATTCTTCCCTGACGTATCTAAGGCACCCAGAACAGTGCCTGACACATAGTAGGTCCTCAGTATTCATTTACTAAATACACAATCCATCCTGTAAATAGATACATGTTTCTAAAGCAATATTAGATATGGGTAGGCACCATACATATCGCCATTACAATTTGCATCTATCTGTTTGAATTTCCCCAATCAATTTAGAATAAAATTGCTTTTATCTGATGCATTTCCGGATTTCCGGTTGTGAAGCACTTCACATATTAACTCTTTTAATCCCCTTCACCATCCTGTGCGGCAGGCACGTAAAATGGGGATATTACTATATACTCACAGGGTTAAGGGAATGAACAGAGTCTGTGCTGGGTATACAGAAGCTGATATTATTGGGTCCACAATATCGAGTGGAAACTGCGCCCAGACAAGTTAAGTGCTTGCTTGCAGGAGAGCTGTAATTGCTGAAGGTGGTGCAGGGCTCAGTCCCCACACTCTGCTGCCTCACGGGCATGTACACACACAGCAGGAGTGAAGACAGAGCAGGTGACCTGATCTAGCCACACAAAACTGCTCTGCACGGAGTGCAAACAGCAGGAACAGACCCAGGCTGAGATTCAAGAGCTAGAGCCACTGGGGGCAGCCAGCCTGGGTCACATGCCAAGAAGGAACTGAGAGATGCTGCCTGGCATGAAGCAGAATGTGTCAGAATGGTCCCCAGGAAGGGCCACTGAGGATGGGAGTTAAGGCAAGCAGACCCCTTGCCCCGGGCAGCTGTCCCCAGGGCAACCCGAGCATTGCTAGAGACTGAGCTCGGGCACTCTCTAGGTGCCACCTGAACACATACCACAGTCAGCCACAGTGTCTGCCCCCTGGCCCAGAACTGGCTAAACACCCGACACCAAGCCTTTACAGCCACGTTGCCAACTTAAAATTGTAGTATTAAAAAAAAGTTGATTTTTAAAAGTCTATTACCAATTCGATTCAGTCCAAGCACTCAGAAGACAAAGACCAAGGATTTGCACAGCGAGGATCTGTTAATCTCAAGTGTATGTATCAGGAAAAAGAGTTTTCATTCCCCTCCCCTCCCCACCAGTATTTAGATTTACCCTCTCATCATTGGACTGGGGATGATGCAGTCTTCAGGGGTCAGGAAACTCGCTGGAGCCCTGTCCATCAGGGTACAGCATGACAGCAATGAGTACGAAGCCTCGGGGGAACACTACAGAAAGAGAATCTCCAGGGGAGGGCCAACTTTGGGTGTGAGCTCTCTCCATGACAGATGGCAGAGTCTCCCCACAAACACAGAATGGAGACATGGCCAGTGATGCTCGTTAAAACCCTAAATCCAAATTCCAGTATCTTCACCAAGGCTCATAAAGTCCTCTGTGACTTAACTCCATTTCCTGCCACTCTAACCTGCATCAGCCTTCTTTCTGTTCCTTGAATATGCCTAGGATCTTCCTATCTCTGGGCCTCTGTACATGTTGCTCCTGCATCCTAGAATGCTCTTCTAGCCCAGGAGGCAGCCACCTCCATCCAACAATCCTCCCGCCCTCAATTAGGTTCATCTGTCATATATTCTCAGCATACTTTTCTTTCATAGTACTCAATACAATTGTAATTACGTATGGACAAATGGGAGCCTCTACCACAAGAGTATAAATTCTATAAGGGCTAAGACTGTTCACCAGGATCCCTAGCTCCCAGCACTCTACTTGGCATACAACAGGTCCTAATAAACCTTTATCAAATGAATGCAAAAACAAAAAGCACCCAAACACGAAGCCTTCTAAAGCCCACCAGGCACTGTTACCAAGCTTTCTGGATCCAGCATCCATGCAAACTGTCCTATTTGTCACCTATGGTAAAAGAGGGGAATGCTTTTGTTGAACATAAAGAAGTCAAGAGGCCGTTCTGCCATGGTATAAGGAAACACGCACACACACACACACAGACACACATAACCAAATCAACACTGCCAGCCTAAAGCTGAGCTAACTAGGACAAGTGAGGGCCATCTACTGCCCACAAAGTTGTCACTGCTCAAACAAGTTAAAACATTGAAACACAGCTTCAAAACACTGAAAAATGGCTTACTATTACTGCTTTGGCTCAAAGGAAGGAAAAGAGCAATACTTTAAGCTCTACTGATATGCTTTGCTGTTTAAGACAATAGGCCCAGGGGCGCCTGGGTGGCTCAGTCGGTTAAGCGGCTGCCTTCGGCTCAGGTCATGATCCCAGGGATCGAGCCCCGCATCAGGCTCCCTGCTCAGCAGGGAGCCTGCTTCTCCCTCTCCCACTCCCCCTACTTGTGTTCCCTCTCTCGCTGTCTTTCTGTCAAATAAATAAATAAAATCTTAAAAAAAGATAACAGGCCCAAAATGGAGTCACTTCTGCTAAGCCCCATGTCACCAAACTGAAACTTAATTTAGTTTGGCTCTTCCAGAAATTGAATCTTAAACCAGTCAATCAGGAATCAACTGATCAGCATTAAGTAAGTAATCTGCCCGATGACGCCCTGCTGTCCCATATAAGGAAAGTAACCTTGCAATAACCAATCTGCCTTTTTGCCCAGTAAAACTTCCTTATTCTGCTCCGGTCTGCCTATAAAATCTCTTGCCTTGCATAGCTCTTTGGTGCTCCTTTTTATCTGCTACATTGGATGCTGCCCAATTCACAAATCACTGAATAAAGTCAATAAAATCTTTAAAATGTACTAAGATGAATTTTGTTCTTAAATATTTTAAACTCCAGAGATTTGGACTTTGTCCCTTGAGTGCTTGGACTAAATTGGAAACAAACTTTTAAAATAACTTTTTAAAAAAATACTAAAACTTCAAAGTAATAAACATGTGGGTGTAGTAGAAAAAAAATTGTGCACACGCACTGGCCCATGACTTCTAACTATGCTACGAAGAAACAAATCACTGTTGCCTCCTGCCTGTGTTGGAGCCCCCCCCCCCCCCCCGCGCCCCATGGACAGCCTTCCTGAGGGCTACTTTAGTGTGACACCAACATCCCACCACAAATGCATCAATGTCCCCAACAAGACTTGCTCATCAGACAGGAGGAAACTCACGTCATATGCCAGCCACATCCATGTGCCCAGTACTGTTCTACACACTCTGTATACACCATTCCGATTAAGCTCACAGCAACCTGATTTTGCAAATGAGAAAACTGAGACGTGGAGAGGCTATGTAATTTGACTGGGGTCATTTAACTAGTGGGCAGCACAGCTGGGATTCAGACCCAGGCAGTATGACTCAAACACCAGACTCTCCATTTCAGGTTCAGGAGCGCCAAGAAGAACTCAGCTTTTCCACCTCTTTCTTGGTATCAAAGGCTCATATGCTCCCGACCCCAGCCTACTTACCAGTGTGGGAGTGCTTGGCAAATTGTCAGCTGGACCTGAGCAGAGCTGCCATTAGCAGGGGGACAGGTTATGCCCTGTGATGTGCTGTGATCACAGGAAGGGGAGACTGAGAGCCAGTTCATGCTCTGCTTGGCCAGGCGGGTGCACTGATGAGGGCTGCATCCTCCCGCCAGATGGAGGGGGCCGTTTCTTTAAAATGCGCAAAGATGCCATATGGGCCACCAGGTGGCCCTGTGGTGAATACTTTAGGGAAATTCAGAATTCTCCATAACACTCTACTTTTGTTTTCCCAAGAAAAATGTAAACTTCAAAATAATGTATGGTGCTCACAAATACTAATATTATTATTTTAAAGATTTTATTTTTAAGTAATGTCTACTACATCCAACATGGGGCTCAAACTTACAACCCCGAGATCGAGTTGCATAATCTACTGAATGAGCCAGCTAGGTGCCCCAATATTACTAGTTTTTGATCCATTTCTATTTCAAGGTAATACTTATCAAATGCCTACCACTCTCCGGTTACTGAGTGCAACACAGGGGCTACCATAAGACGTGGGGACTGAAAGGGCAAGCGAGTGGAGAGATTAAATAAAGCTCCTGAAGCAGGAGAACTGAGAGACCCCCAAAGCACTGTATTAGTCCATTCATGAAACAGAGCTCTACTAAAGGATCATTCAGGATAAGGCAGGCCACGTCCAGTCTGGGATAGTGGCTGAGAGCCTGAACTTTGGTGTCAGGTGGACCTGGCTTTGTCACGTTCTGGCTGTGACCTTGCGCATGTTTAAGCTCTTTGCACCTCAGCCTCTTCATCTGCAAAATGTAGCTAAAAATAGAATCTACCAGGCTTAACATGAGGATTAAATGATAATACCTATAAGGTGCTTGGCGTAGTATCTGGCACAAAGCTTACTAAAATTATTATTAATATTACTATCACCAATTAATAATTAGTTGTAAATGTCGGTAGGAACAAATATTGCCTTGGCCCCAGGCCCCAAATATAGGAAATGTGAAATTCCTCAATGGCAGGGACAAATGTTCTAGTTCACTGCGTGCCCAGAGGTCCCCCTACCCCTCCCAGTGCTTACTACCCCAGAGGGGCTCAGCAGTTATCATTCTTCCCCAATGCAAATGGCAGTTACATCTGAGCCTTAGCTCCTATGTGGGCATTTAGTTCCAAGTATCGCCTAAATTCTTTTTTTTTTAGTTGCATTGTTTGTTAGTAGTCTTCTTAGCAGGTGGGAAAAAAGGAAAAAATTCAAATAAAAATCATTCAACTTGGGGCGCCTGGGTGGCTCAGTCGGTTGAGTGTCTGCCTTCGGCTCAGGTCATGGTCCTGGGGTCCTGGGATCAAGTCCGCATCGAGCTCCCTGCTCCCCACCCCCCACCCCCACGCTCGTGCTCTCTCTCAAATAAATAAAATCTTTAAAAAAAAAAAATCATTCAACTTAGGTGTTTGTTAGCAATTCTGGTAAAAGGCTTGGTAGGAAGGAGACCAAAATAACGTTTAAGACATACACTAAATCATCCATAAATTTCCATGATGTGTACTTGTCCTCTTAAGTCAGATCACTCAAATTATGCTATATAAGGCAAAGCTAAGGTACTGTCAGTTTATTGGGTTACATGTTTTAGATAGCAAATTATTTTACCTTCATAAAAAAGCCTCTACTAGGGTGCCTGGGTGGCTCAGTCGGTTAAGGGTCCGACTCTTGATTTAGGCTCACGTCATGATCTCAGGGTCATGAGACAGAGCCTCGCATCAGCTGGGCGTGCAGCCTGCTTAAGATTCTCTCTCTCCTTCTCCCTCTGTCCCACTCCCCCTTCTCTAAAATAAATAAATAAGTGAACAGTAAACAAAATAAAGCCTCCGCTGTGCTCTGCTTCTTCACCTCTCCTGTAGACAGACTCCAGGCAGACCACGTTTGCTCCTTTCCCTGCATATCACGGGACTTTTAGAGGGCAACATCTTGGGACCTCCTCCTTCTTACTTTAAACTAGGAATCTAGTACCATGTCAGTTTGGTTATGGTTTATTTTAAAGAACACTTTGTTTTTTTTATTTTAGAATTTTTTTAGTTTATGTCTCAGTTTAATGGATTCATTAGATTGTGGTTTGTTCAGAAAAAAAAAAGTAAAAATTTGGGTTAATTTGGGGTTTAAGATGTTTATGTACTTTTTTGGGATTCCAGTTCAAGCTTCCACTGAAGTCCTTGAGGAAAATTTTTGACAACTGTCCGATGTGGTCAATAGTTCTAAGCCCTCCTTCTCTTGTACCATTGGGCTGTCCTTTTTCTGTCTGTACAGTTTTATCTTTAGACTCAGAGGGTAAAGCAGGGCCTCTGCTTACACACTCCTGGGTTTAAATTCCAGTTCTGCCACTTATTAGCTGTATGAATTCGGACGAGTTAATTAACACCTCCGGACCTGTTTTTTTTTTTTTTAAAGATTTATTTATCTAGCTGAGAGACTCCTCAAGCAGACCCCCCAACTGAGCATGGAGCCCAACAAAGAGCTCGATGGACCCCAAGATCATGACCTGAGCCAAAATCAAGAGTTGGACGCTTAACTGACTGTGCCACCCAGGCGCCCCCAAACCTGGATATAATAGTGCAACTTAGTTCTTAATAGGATTAGATGAGACAAATAGATAAAATGTAGTATCTCATTCTATTGCTCTTTTCACCCTAATTTTCCATGAAAATTCCAGAAAACAATACCTACAACTCTTTTCTTTAGCCCATCTCATTTTGATAATAGCAACCAAGTTACTGCTTGTTGGTTGAGAGGTTGTTGGAATCAGGGGCCATTTTGTACGTAGGGGTTTCTCTGAAGCTGAATGGAAAGACGGGTGGCCTGGAGAGTCTCAGGCTTCAAGGGCTTCCAGGGAGCGTGAGCAAGACTAGTTCTGACAGGCTGGGCAGCTGGGAGTCAGGCTGACCCCAAAAGAAAAGAAGTTAACTAAAAAATACTCATGGAAGGTAAGTGCAAAAACAAATATTTAGCAAAATAAGGGACTGTGGGTAATATAGTAAGAGCTCCTACATTAAGGTCTTGGGAGAATATGTTGACCTAAGGACAGTAATGCAATTGAAAGAACATTTACTTTAAAAGAATAAGTACATGCATCATGATGTTAATATTATGATACATAAAGCCAAATACAAAGTTAGTGACTGTTGTTTTGGGGGGAGGGGGGTCCTACAAGCCCATTAAAGATACCCTGCCGCCCGCACACAACCCTACTGCGAAGAATAAGCAGAGAAGAGGTCAGTGGCTTCTTTGGGTTCACACGTTGCTCCTTCCACTCTGGGTAAAGGCACTGAGCAAGACTGCCCTCGGACCGTCATCTGAGCCCAGATTAGATTATTACTCAGTTTCTTCACACACAGAAATGGCAAAAATGTCCAAGTGGCCAGGCTCATCAGTGTTTGTAGACAGAGTTAGGGAAGGCAAAGCATTTTACAACCTGAGTGCTCTGTTCTCTTCACAGCTTCATTCTGGTCCATCCTCACCTCACTGGGAAGGGGGCCTTGAAGCACAATAAAGAAGTCATGCCCTGAGTGGCAATCAGTAGCAGCAGGGAGGAGAGGATGCAGGCAGAGGGTATTCTACACCAGAAGAGCTGGGGCTGGATGCAGGATACAGGGGAAGGGAGGCCGTGGAGGAAGGAGCTTGGGGCTCCCTCCCAAGCAGGCCTCTGCACGGATGCCCTTCCTAGTGAACACAGCTCCTGGGAAGGTCGGGCTACTGTGTCACTGAGCCTGCACATGCTGCTCTTCCAGGTGTCATGGGCTTAACAACAGGGTTACGGTCATAAAAGCAAATTCCCTAAGGCAGTTCCTAGCTCCGAGATTAGGCAGTCCCTCTTAAAAAGAGCTTTGCCTTGGCCGCAGCTTTTTCAGGGTTGTTTTGAGGTTCTTTTATTTATTTATTTATTAAAGATTTTTTAAAAAGATTTTATTTATTTATTTGACAGAGAGAGACAGGGAGAGAGGGAACACAAGCAGAGGGAGTGGGAGAGGGAGAAGCAGGCCTCCCACAGAGCAGGGAGCCTGATGCGGGGCTCGATCCCAGGACTCTGGGACCACGACCTGAGCCGAAGGCAGACGCTTAAGGACTGAGCCACCCAGGCGCCCCTTGAGGTTCTTTTATACATTTGATGACCACAGCCCATCCCCAGTCCAGAGAGCTGTGTCCACAAGATGGTGCTGAGTCCACACCGAGAAATGCTCTTGTGTCCTGGGTGGTTGGTAATCCAGTCCCCCAAATCTTTCTCCAAATGGGCAGATGAGTAGGCCTTGCTCCAAAATAAATAGACATCGAGTGTTCTAGGTAACAAAAAGCAGAGAGAGTCTGCTTCTTAGAGGACGCTGCACTCTAACTCATTCTGAATTTGCCACAAATGGCTTGCGGAGAGTCCTCAGATCAGGGGTGGGGAGGGCTCCACCCAGTGCAGGCATTTCCTCCTCAGAGGAGCAGGCCTCACCGGTAGCAAAGAAGGGGCCCTCAGCTGTGACCTCTGCCTCACAACAGCCCTTTGAAGGTTTACTCCGCATGGCCCCCTCCCTGGGCTAAACATCTCAAGCCGCTTCTGCTATTTCACTGCAAAGAGGGTTTTATAGACAAAAGGAGCTTTAGTTTTGGTCCAAGGCTCTCGTTTTGGATGTGAGAAAACTGAGGCATGGAGAAGTCCAATGACTTGCCTAAGAGCTCATGGTTTGACCAAAACTGGTTTCTACACTTCTGGTTCCACATGCTTCACTATACCATGCTCAAAAGGCAGAGGCTGGGACCTGCTTACTAACAGCATGACCACAGAAAGGACTTGACCTCCTTGAGCCTCAGTCTCCTCATCTATAAAATGGAGTGAGTACTACACACCTCACAGGGTGTGGGAGGATTAAATGAGAGTAACTGAGCACTCGGCAAGTGCAAATAGTAAGCAAATAATAAGTGCTCGATAATTGATTTTATTTAGGATATACAGGTGTTTCTGTTTTTGGCACGGAGTTCTCCTTTCTTCCCTTGTTTTCTTCTTCCTCCTTGGCTTCCAAACTTCCAAGCCTGAATTTTTTTAACTGAAGCTCAAAAATTCACTCATTTATTCTGACTAAATTTAATCACGTTCATTTTGTTCATCATCCCCAGTGTGTTGGGATATTTTTAGAACGTCAATTCTGTCTTATAATAGATCTACCGGATTTTTTTTTACATGTTACACAGATCTGTGCTCCGGAAACTTATAGGTTAAGTTCAAGATGGCGACGTCTGTGACCAAAAGGCCCGACTGTTTTCTGTGCCCACCTCCAGAGAGTGGCAGAATGTGGTTATTCTTCTCACACACACACCACCACCCGCACCGATCATACTTCAAGATCAGGACTTGGAAAATATTTTTCAATCTATCAGAATAAAAAAGATAAAGTCTTGGTTTCATTTTTGAGGAGGAAGGAGGCTGAACCTACACGATGAGGAAGTGACCCTGTGAAGAACAGCTCTGGCTGTGTTAATGCAGTAATATGTTCAGAATCGTGACACTGAGACCTCAGGGTAAGCGAGCTCTTGCGCGGAGATCCAGAAAACTTCTGAGCTGCAGAAAAGAAAACTTTTACTTGAAAGAACAAGATGTCAAGCTCCGTGGAGTTGAACTGTGGTCCCCGGGCTGGCCTTTGGTTACAGGTGAACCAATGCAAAACCCTGACCAGTTACATTCTCTCGGCTCTCTTCTTTCAGTAAGCACAATAAGACTCTAATTTTCTAACCACTTCTCTCCATTCCCACATCCCCCCTAACTAGCTCATGCCATTTGTTTTTTTGAGGCTGAGCATCCTCGTACTCTGCTCCACTGGGAAATCAGACAACCTGCAAGTGTTTCAGGGCCCATATTCACTGACCCAGCAGAACACCACCCTTCCGCATCCTGACACTTCCCAAAGGCCAACCTTTCTGAACCCAAACACAGAACAAGGACAAGGACACACAGCCTTACTCCTGTTTAGTCCAGACCACTTACAAATCACTTTCAAACATACCATTTCATTTTCTTTCTCAGAACACCCCTGTCGGCTGTAAGATACTATTTCCATTTCAAAGATGAAGACATTGAGGCTCAGAAAAATTATGCCAAAATCATACCACCACATAACCTGTAATCATGTAATTGGCAAGGTTGGGTTTTCAACCCTGGTCTTGTGACTCTGGGTCACAAACTCCTTCTAGCATACTTAAAAGGAAGACTGTATTTATGTGATTCCAAACATTAGCAAATATAAACCACCACCTCATCTTTTGAGTGACATGTTTAGTGGCTGTGTTTGTTTGTTTTTTTTAAAGATTTTATTTATTTATTTGACATAAAGAGAGAGAGACAGCGAGAGAGGGAACACAAGCAGGGGGAGTGGGAGAGGGAGAAGCAGACTTCCCGCTGAGCAGGGAGCCCGATGCGGGGCTCGATCCCAGGACCCTGAGATCATGACCTGAGCCGAAGGCAGCCGCTTAACGACTGAGCCACCCAGGCGCCCCGGCTGTGTTTGTTTTATGCCAAATTCAGTGCCAAATGTGAATATGCCACTCAAAAGACTACTTATCAAGAGCGATTTTGACCAACAGAACCAGTTTCTCCTGACCAGCCTGTACATCATTAACACTGCTGGCCAGGTGATCACCCATGTATTCCACTGTGTTCTCTGCCATCTTGCATTACCCAATTACGAATCATTTTGTTTGCTTCATTCTGTAAAATGGGAATGAAGTCTGAGATGATTATTGGGTCAGTTAAATGAAGCAATGACTATGGAGACTGTGGCTAGTTAAGTATTCAACTAGTGGCCCTACATACAACCACCACGACTATTACAACTTAATTACATTCATTACAACCAAGTAGAGTTCTGTTTTCTTTACAAGTGTCTAATGAGAGTATAAGGTAGCATGGGCCCAATAATTCAGAGAAGCAGAAACACTATTTCATCCCCTTGGCCTTGTTTAATCTTTATTTCTTCCCTCACTGAGCAATCTCCTGGAGCCGACAGTCTAATGGAAGAGACAGACATGCAGACAAACAGCTCCTCTGTGATGATCAAAGTGCTCTAGCAAGTGTGCCCAGGACTCTGGAGGATGCAGCCTTAAACTGAGTTTGGGAAAGGAGAGTCAGGGAGAGAGAAGTGGAACCAAGTCTTGAAAGACAGGAAGCATTTCTTTGGAATCCGAGAGAGAAAACCCTCTATTCCAGGCAGAGGTCTAAGCAAAGGCAAGGCGGTGTGAGATTGAATGACACCTTGAGGGAATGGCAAAGGGGGGGGGGATGGGTGCTGCACAGGCTGTGGGGAGGGCCTCATGGAGAGAGAGAGATTAGCCGGGATCTAGTTGTCAAGAGTTTTGAATGTTACCAAGACTTTGGATTTTATCCTCTAGTCCAGAAGTTCTCAACCTTAGACTGCATACTGGAATCATCTATGGGAATTGGATAAAGAACCAACATTAGGCTCCAACCGGAGATTCTGATTTGTTTGGTCTTGGGTGAATACTGGGTATGGCGATTCAAAAAAAAAAAAAAAGATTTCTGGATGATTCTGAGCAGCCTGAACACCGGTGAGTCATTTAAAAGATTTTAAGCGGGAATCATTTGGCAAGTTTGCAGACAGATCATTCTGGGAACCATTTGGTGAGAAGGATGTCTGGAGGGAGTCTAGAAAGAAGGCAAGGAGAAGGTAGGGAATGAACACGGGAGAAAGATTTGAAAGCTATTTGGGTGGAAGAATCAACTCACTGGAAATCAGAGGAGAGAGAGAGAGGGAAGAATGAAGGCTGACACCCCAGTTCCAGTACCTTGATGTGCCACTGGCAGGTAGGGAACCGGATCAAAGAGCTGGTTTATGAGGAGGATAATGAAGTCTGTGCTCCCTGAGGAGCCTGTGGGAAATGCAGGTGGTGCCCTCAATCAACAGGCATCCAAAATAGAAAGGAAACTGGGCTGAAGATTCAGATGTGCACTGCACTGACACACCGGAGGTGGTCGAGAACACGAGCAGGGAAATGGTCCAAGGAAGGCAGAGTGGATGAACAGAAGGAGCTGGGGGAATACCACTACCAAGGGGTAACAGATGATCAGAATCACCTGGCGGCCCTTATTAAAAACTTTAGTTTTGGGGCACCTGGGTGGCTCAGATGGTTAAGCATATGCCTTCAACTCAGGTCATGATCCCAGAGTCCTGGGATCGAGCCCCGAATCGGGCTCTCTGCTCCATGGGGAGCCTGCTTCTCCCTCTCCCCCTTCCCCACCTGCTTGTGCTCTCTCACTCTCTCTGTCAAATAAATAAAATCTTAAAATAAAACAGCAACAACAGAAAACAACTTTAATTTGTGGATGCCACCCCACACCGACAGAATCAGAATGGTCAGGGGTCAAGCCCCAGAAATCGATATTTAACAAGTTCCCAGGCATTTCTGAATCAAGACTAGGACTGGGCACTGTTACCAGCTTCCTAATAATGCTGTAACAAGTTAGCACAAAGGTGGTGACTTAACAACAACAGAAATTTATTCTCTCACATTTCTGGAGGCTGGAAGTTTGCAATCAAGGTGTCGCTGAAGACTCTGGAGGACAATCTTTCCTTGCTTTTTCCAGCTTCTGGTGGTTCCAGGCAGTCTTTGGTTTGTGGTTTTGTCACTCTAATCTCTGCCTACGTCTTCACATGGCCTTCTCCTCCTTCTGTGCTGCTCCTCTGTGTATTTCTTATAAGGCCACTTGTCTTTGGATTTAGGGCCCACCCCACAATCTAGGATGAGCTCATCTCAAGATCCTTAACTAACTTACATCTGCAAAGATGCCAAATAAGGTCACATTCACAGCCATAGGGATATGAACGTATCTTTTGGGGCCACCATTCAACCTACCACAGACACCATGGCAACAACTCCTCTGGGTAAATGGGAGAGGGAACTGAGATCCAGAGTTCACAGCTAAGTTCCCTGACAGTGGCAGGAAGAGGAAGAAAAGAGGAAGAGAGAGAGCTGTTGCGGGACTAAGATCTATAGCTGCACCTCCAAGTCTTATGCTGCCCAAGGGACCCCAGGCCACTCAGTGTGCAGGACACAGGGACATCTGAAAGCACCATGCAGACTGGAAAAAATCACCCCAATCATAAATTAACAAAATGCTAGACCACGTTACACCCTCAAAACACAGGTGAAAGCTTTGAAAGGCTGAAAAGGCTTTCCATGAATTCACTTTCTGAACTAAATTAATTCGATAGGAAGTTAGGATTTCGTCTCTAAGATACTGTGGCCATTTTGTTCTCAGCACCCTAGTAGCTTCCAGTCCAGACACGTCACTGAAGCGGCACTGGTTGTTGGGACTGGTTATTTCTATCTTTCAGAATGTTTCCTTAGGAGCAGGCAAAACTCTCAGTCACCACCATTAAAGAAGGTTCAGTTATGCCTCCCTTCTCACGCCTACCAGAGTCCCCCAGTCCTTGCTGAGAGCCCATCACTCCCCATTGTCACACTGCTACGCGTTCCAGCACGGCAGTCCTACGTTATAAAGATGTGTGTTGCCTCTCTGACACACGAAGGTTTTCTGGCCTCTTACCACAGGAATCTCCCTTCTTGGCAACATGGTTTGCATGGCCATAAGGGCCGTGGGGGGTGGGGAGGGTGGAAAGGAACCAGGTGCTATGTTCAGGTTAAAGTCACAGCCAGGGAACACTAGCCTTCAGAATCAGATTCCTAGTGTGGTCAAAACCACCCCATCATATATTCCAACGGTAGAATGTAAAAGGCACATCTCCCAGCCCCTACCCGCTAAGACTGTCCCAAAGTATCTCCTAGCTAGCAAACCCATAGGGACCGGTCTCTCTGCAAGTCTCTCCCTGTGCTTCACCACGCCACCTAGAGCAGTGTTCCCCACGCATTAATGCGCACGAGTCAGCTGGGCATCTCGAGAAGCGCACTTTCTGACGCAGGGGGCCACTTACATGTGGTCCATCTTCGTTTACATCAGGTGGAGACAGCTGAGGTACACAGCTGAGTTGAAGGTTGAAGAAAACCAAGTCCCCTTACCGGCTGGTGAAATGATAATTGTTATGATGGTGAGGATGATGATGCCAATGACAATTAGAGCTAATATTTACTGGGCACTTTCTACATGCGAGGCCCTGTGCTAAAGCGCTTTATAGACATTATAACTCAGCTCCAAGAGAGCTAAGGAAAACAGGAGTGGTGAAAAGAGACTGAGAAAAAAGGCAAGGCATTATAAATTCCAGGACGTGCAAAAGGTCAATCAAGTGTCAACAGAGACAGAGGCCAATTCTCACACTGTCCCCGTCTGGGAATAGTTAGGAAGTGGCTAACTGCTTGGTATTTTGGAAAGCATCTTTGGGCCGAACCAGTCAACACCAGAGACTAGGTATATGGCAAAACACCTGCTGTCCTTCACTGTCACCCCATGGCCCGGTGCCAGCCAGGTTAGCCTCTGCAGTCTTGGCTCTGTTCCACTGCCTTGGGAGTAACATGCCTGAACAGGGAGCGGCTTCCTTTGGTGGGTTCTTCCTGTTCTATCCTGAGATGGGCACATGGCGCACTGAGCAGCTTAATCAAGGCTGCTGTGTCTGATGCCTCCCCAGATGTCCTCCAGATGTCCTTGGACATACATGCTGTGTTTTGCTGCTGATTCTACCGACAAATCGCTTGGTCTGTATGACACGGACACAGTTTATCTCTAAAGTGGTTCCCTTATTTGCTGTGACATGGAGAAGGTTCAATGGCCATGACTTTTCCTTGGGATGGGTCTTGGAGAACTTCAAGCCCAGTGCTCTGCAGGAAAAGACTGGGCAGGCTGCCACCGAGGAAATGCAGACTGGTGGGCTAAGTCAGATGGTGTGGCTCTCTAACTGGCATGCGGGTAGCCCAGAGGCTGGATTCAGCCTGCAGAGAGGTTTCATCTGGCTACAGTATTTCAAAAAAAATGTCACGCCACCATTTTGTCACCATTTTGCCATTCCACCTTCTTATACCCAGCCCACATTGAATGTTCATATTCTTTTCCTGCCCCTGTATGTATCTTTAGACCCTAATCTACAATAACGTAAGTATAAACCACTTCTAAGTTTTTTTCTGCCTACAAGGTTCCAGTCTCTGTACAGGGATTCACCGTCCTCCTAAAATTTATGTGGTGAGGTATCAATATTCAAGCTTCCGAAACTACTGAAGTACTCCATCTTAAAGACAGGTGGTGAGAAGCCATGACACGGAATATATTTGGGTCACAGAATATTTCTTCAGGACTCCTCCAGTTTGTTCACGCCCATGTGGAAAATTTCTTAATATATGAATCCTAGGGGGCAGAGTGGCAGAGAACAAACTCTTCACTTTGCTCCAAAAGTCACTTTAACCCTAAGGTCAGCTTGAGCTCCACAAAATCAGATTCATACTCTTGGAGGCACCCGGCTTTCCTTTTCAAAAGAGGCTCCGTACTCATCGTTAGCAGATGATGTAGTGCGGGCAGCAATAATTGTTGAGAATGCACAGACAGGCCTTTACCAGTGGCTCCTTACTGGGTCGGAGTATTCTGGACCATACCACGCTTCACTACTGCGTCACACAAATGACAATTCGAAAAACTAGACCACAGCAATGCAGCCAGGACAACCTAGCAGTCTGGGCTTCAGACAAAGGGATCAACACAATAAAGCATATCCCCCAAGAGCACAACTGTCTCCAGGGAATCTTTGCAAACTACTCAGTAGAACAATGGTGGTCAACCCGAGGAAGCAGATTCTGCTCCAGAGACCCCGGTGTGGGGGTGGGGATGCAGAGCTGATCGTTTTGGCCTGCGGCGCTGGTCCGGGGCCTCTGGAGAAAAGCTGCTGATGCTCTTGCCCCGTTCTGCCCCCACTTCCTCCCCACTGTCCGTAAACAGCCCAGGGTTCCCAGTGCTTTCCCCGCACCCGGTAAGGTGCCCATGCACAGAGAGCACGTTCACGGACCTGAGCTCTCATGTATTCGAGTCCACGGACGTACTTTCCTGGCACACACGTCTCCTCCTCCCGTGTTTTCCATCATTTCTCTTCCCCCTCCCATTTTTCCAGTTTGAAGGCCCCGCTGGCAACACTGCACTCTCTGGAGCGAGGCCAGGCATGGCAGCACAGCTCCCCGAGGCGGCACGGCATTGTGAAACGGTCACCTCCTCCTGGGGTCCAGGAGCCACAGGTGACTGGCAGAGTTGTCAGGCAAGCCCTTCGGTAGGCCGGACGCACAGCGAGAGGCACAGGAGCTTCCGCGCTGTGGAAATGCTGCAAAAACTCTGGCTGGTCACACAAATGGACACGCGGCGGTTTAGACAAAAGAAATCGCCTGGGGAAAACTGATGGGTGGAAAAGGCAGGAGGAGGAGGGAAGACTATGAAAGGAACGGAGTCCCGGGGAGCTTCTGCCAATTTCACTCCAAAAGACACTGCGTTGAAGCTGAAGGAAGGTTTCTGGCAGGAGTCAGGTATCCGAATAGTTCCCCTGCTCACCTGGTGGACCGAAAGTATCTTGGGGGGTGGGGGAGGGACAGGGAGCAATCACAGCAATAGATAAGCTGTCTCCACCAAAAAAAAATAGTGAAATCCCCCAAACAAACCCAAAGCCACTGCAGATAGAAACCCACAACAGGCTGTTTAAAACTTATGCTTTTAAATATACTGATCTAAAAAAAATCTGAAGAACAGGCTGTTCTGCAGAACAGCTCGAGTCTCTGCTTGTGCTTTCATTTTAGAAAACAAATGCTCAGAGACTCCACAGGGGGAGGAGCTTCTCACAGGGATTCAAACTCACAGAAAATGGCCACCGGGTTTAGAAGCCTGAACACAACAAACAGGACACTCCAGGGACCTTCTGGGAATACACAGCACTTACCTTTCATGACAGTAACTGTCTAGAGGCAGATACAACCTTTTATTCTGACCAGTAACATGAATCAAGGCCTCCAAAGGATTTGTTTGCTGAGCGCCACAATGACTAATCACCCGACTTTTTTTATCCTAAGCAAGGGAACCTCATGGGGCGAAGAAATAGGTCATTTTTAATGTAAGGTAGCGTCGAGGATCGGAGGGAAGACTCCCATCTAAACTTCATTAAAAAAAAAAAGTCCTCAAAAAGTATTTCCTAAAATAGAGACGCACAAATCACCTTATCAGAAACTTGTAACAATAAATAGAAAAGAAAGTCTTAAAATAGATGATTCAAAAGTGGCAAAAAGCTCGAGTGATTTCCTGAAAATGTCAAAACCAAAACCAAATATGAAGAATGTTAAATATACAACAAAACAGGGTACGAGACTCACTCTGCAGTGCACATTCATTTAGGAAAACATGTGTTTCCCAGGTAATCGACAGTGCTTCCGTGCACAAAGTCAACTTAGAGTGTGCAGTGGCTAAAGAAACTTCAGATTTGCTAGACCTCGACAGGACAAATTTTAAAGGTCGGGTTCTTTTTTAAACCCTATTGAGCACAGCACTCAGTGTAGGCCAGTTCTCTAACGTCTGAGTAAAATCCTCTTCGGGGCTTCATGTCTCTGACACTCACGGCTTTTTCCATCTATCCTTGTGTCTTCTGCTTCCTCAAGGGGGTCCTCCCGTGAAAGCAAAGGCGGAACTCCCGTTAGTCCAAGGGGAGGGCGGAACACACTGCAAAAGGTATGGTTCCGCAGCAGGCACCAGGAGGCAGGCATGACTTTGGCTCCCGGGAGACTGTCAGCTGCTTCCACCCACCAGCACAGAGACAGCGCCGCGCCCTTGAGGAGCCTTTCTCTCTGAGCTCGTGTCAGGGCCTTCAAGACCAGAATAAGCCGGTATAAGCAGGGAGGGACCAGAATGCTGAGTAGATGGGTTTTGTTTTGGTTTTGTAAAAGATATTTATTTATTTATTTATTTATTTATTTATTTATTTATTTAGAGCACGAGCAGGGGGAGGGGCAGAGGGAGAGAGAGCGTCCCAAGCACATTCCCCACCCAGGGCTCGATCCCACGACCCCGAGACCATGACCTGAGCCGAAATCAAGAGTCGGATGCCCCAACCGACTGAGCCACCCAGGCACCCCGCTGAGCAGATTTTTTAAAAAGGAAATCCTCTCTTTGGTCTAGAAGCAAATCAACCTTGTAACAGAGCTAATCAGAAATCTCTGTGCCTACATGAACATGCATACAAGTTTGGGGAGACTGCGATTCCAAATGTGGTGGGTCTCTCTTGCCTGGCGAGATAATAAATTCAGCTTTGTTTTTACTGAATTGGTGGTCTTATTAATTGTAATCAACTCTACAAATAATCAGAAGTTGTTCTAACACATGAACAGGAATAACACAAACAAAATGGGGCCTAGAAACAATATCCAACTCACAAAGCAGGAAGGAACTGACAGCTCATATCTACCTCACCTTGCACAAAGCCTGCCTTCATGGATTGCTGAAATAACCCCAGGATGTTCCTCCAGGATTTAAACGGCCACTGGATTTCTCATGAAAATGCAGCATGGGATGGAACACATGGCATAAAAGTGGCCAGCAGAACACACGCAGACCAGTGCGAGTTGGGTCTTCCTCTTCATATTCTTCAGAAAATAATTGATTCCTCTCAAAACTAAATTATTTTATAGCTCAGCAATTTGCATTGAAATAAGAGAGAAAAAAGTGCTTTAAAAAATAGGAAACCGCCTTCTGCCTCTCCCAGTTTAAAAAGACATTTTCTTGACTGCTTAATTATTTTTATATATTTTTTAAGATTTTATTTATTTATTTGACAGAGAGAGAGAGAGCGCACAAGCAGGGGGAGTGGCAGAGGGTGAAGGAGAAGCAGGCTCCCTGCTGGGCAGAGAGCCTGATGTGGGGCTCGATCCCAGAACCCTGGGGTCATGACCTGAGCCGAAGGTAGACGCTTAACAGTCTGAGCCACCCAGGTGCCCCTCTTGACTACTAAAATTGACAAGAATCCAAGTGGTGAACAGGATGGAAGTTTTGCATCATGGTGCCCAACTGCGTACTAGAAGCCCAACTGGCATTATGGTCCCCTCTCTCCAACAGAACAGCTTCAGCCCCTCTTTAAGCTTGCCTGCTGACTGCCATCTTTTGTTCTCCTGATCACCTGCCTTAAGACAGGGCCCACCTGCTTCTGCAGACAGTGTACTGGACTGGGCACTGGACACCGGGTTCTCTTCCCAGTTTGCTACTACCTGTGTGATCTTGAGTAAATCCTTCTGATGTCTCCTTATCTAGAATGTGAGGAGGTTGGACTAGTTTATTCCTAAGGTTCTTTCTAGCCACAAAATTTGAAAACCATGATTCCCTCCCTCCCATTTTATCATTTTTTGATTGATTCCCAGCCAGTCTCCGTCTTTTGGTAAGAATCCTAATTTTCTTCAAAACAAACCATCTCCCACCCTTAAATTCACACACTTTGCTCAAAAGTATATAAGGTAAAAGCAGAACCCAAAGCCTGGCTGGTACTAGTCTATCTATGAGAAGAGTCGGAGGGAACTCTGAAATCAGGACCCCCGGCAGACCTCAAACGTAGAGTTAACTCTCACCCCACTTTCCACCTGCTTGTCTCAGCACCTCTGCTTCTCTGCCGGAGAGGGAACAGAATTACTGCATCTCAGAGCTAGAAGAAACCTTGGTCATCATTGAGCCAAACCTTCTTTGGTTACAGATGAGGAAACCAAGCCAGCAAAGTTACAGGACTCTCCTTCCCAAGGTGCACAGTGGGTCACTGGGACAAGTCCCAGGCCTCCTGGCTGGTCTGGTCTCTCACACCCTGGTGTTTTGTATCTCCCCCAACCTCCCTCTGCAGGGCTCTGGGCTCTTTCCCTCTCCCCCACCGTAGCCTTCCTGAGGGCCTTAGAGGGTCATCAACAAACACTTGCTGAGCACCTCTGGGCAATCCCCCAAGGAACTATTCTAAACTTTCAACTGGCACAGTGATTCTGGGAACACTGAGCCCTGCATAGGGACAGTAAGAACTATAACAAGACACAAATCGATGGGTCTCATCAGTGTAGAAATCCACTGGTGTCTTCACTTTAAAAGGAAAGCCTGAAGTAGCACATGGACAGTAGGTAAGGACAGCTGGGGGAGATGAGGAGGCCCCACAAGTTGGGGGTCCTGATCTGGTACCTGGCACATAGCTAATATTTGTTGAATAATTTCAAGTTAGCTTCACCTGCTTCTTGTCAAAAATTCTGAGGTTACAGTAATATCAGGGACAAGGGTCTCTGAGTCTCTAAGCTAAAATCAGGAACAGTGATCTATTTCATATTCTCTCTCTGTAGCTGGGCAAACAACATGGGGTATGGAGAGAAGAGGCTGGACTTTGGAGTCAGACCCCAGGGTGTGAAAATCTCATCAGCTGCATTACTGAGCCTCTTCGCCTCAATTTCCACCACACCAGGTTATTCTGACGTTCTCATAAGATGGCTGAAATAATGCACATAAGGTATAGAACTCACTTCATGAAAATTGCTCCATCTTCTCCCCTTGGGCTCTATGGGAACAGACAGAAATTCGTATTTCTAGGAAGGCTCCAGGCTACTGGCATCCTCCAAAAGAAGCAAACCATCAACAGAATGCTAACAACATTATAAAAGGACTTGGTCTAATTTTAAAAAATTTATTCCTGTTATCTGATTTTTAAATTATGTGCAGGGAGTATAAAGCACAATTCAATAAGAACTAGTCAAATATGTTTTATATTTTCCTTACATAGCTTAAATATCAAGAATATACATATGTCTCAATCCTTTCTTGTGAATAAGCAAGGAAGAGAGCTAGCACTAGGAGGAAAAACAGGATCAATTATTTTCTCATCTATAAAATGAGGTTGGGACAGATGAGCAATGTGAACTGGCCTAAAAATTCTACGACTCCAAGATGCAGACAGGCACAGAAATGTAATCACGTAGCAGAGATGTTTACCAACCAGAGGACACTGAGTCATATAGAAAAATGTGTCAAAATATACTTTAATGGCATCACTGGGCAATGCTGCCGCCATTAAATATATTATTTGTCACAACAATTAAAGTTACATTGCTTTTGCAAACTCTGGGCACAGGGACAGGGTGTCACCATTTATCCTACAGGAAGAGAAGCTGATTTGGGGGCTGCACGTCACCCAGTACTGCTGTGGATGTGCTGCAGCCGGAGATGGTGAGGGGTGAGAATCCTGACATGCCTTGACTATCTGGGGCTGGGCTGTTTTTATCTTATTACAGATATAATCCACAAACGTTAATGATACAAATACAAAACACTGGGGCATAGACCTATGTCTGATAGAAACTGGATTTGCAGGGACACCTGGGTGGCTCAATCGGTTAAGTGTCTGCCTTCAGCTCAGGTCGTGATCCCAGGGTTCTGGGATCGAGTCCCGCATCCGGCTGCTTGCTCAGCGGGGAGCCTGCTTCTCCCTCTGCCTAGAGCTCCCCTACTTGTGTGTGCTTTCTCGCTCGCTCTCTCACAAATAAATAAAATCTCTAAAAAAAAAAAAAAAAAAAAAAAAAACTGGATTTGCAATCAGCATATCGAGGCCCAGGTCTTCCCCATCCTCTGCTTCCCAGAAACTGGCACTTGTTAATCCTCATCTTGCACTGCCTGTTTAAAATGAAGATTCCCAGGCCCTCCCCCAAATCCACATCCTCAGAATCTCTGGATTGTGGGCCTGGGAACCCACGTTTTAATATATTCCCCAGGTGGATTCTTATCCATATTAGTTGCCAATCAGTTGAATTATCACGGGATAGATTAGCTACAGCGGGAGGAATGCTCTTTCCATGATAAAATCAACACATTAAAATAAGTCATAAAGATAAGGCTTTGTGTATAGAGGCATATTACACAGAAATTTACATACCTATACAAGGTTGTAAGGGGAAGGGAATCAACATTTATTAACTTCCTACTATGGTACAGATCCTGACCAAATTACACATTTCTCAATCTTCAAAATAATCTTATTTGAGTTATAGATGGAAAAAGTTACACTTACAGAGAGAGTAACGTTTCTGAAGTCACAAGCCTGGAAAATGGCCCGGTGAGGTTGTGAAACTAGATTTATCTGACCCCAGTCTTCTCATTCCATTGTATTAAGCTCATATGCCCATGAAAACACACACACATATACACACACTCTTTCTCTTTCTCTCTCACACATACATACATCATACATTAGCCATGTAGTAAAAGGCAAAGGAATTAAATTACTTTTAGCAAACCTCTTGCATCTACAGAAATGTAGTTCTTAAAGAACTTATCCTATCAACAGATATTCTCTGGTCTGTCTGCTCACAACAGAATAAAGTGTACAAATGACTACTATCGAAACCGCATTTAAGAGCTGTATTTTTAGTAATCAGAAGTGTTTTGGGGGGGCGCCTGGGTGGCTCAGTCATTAAGTGTCTGCCTTCGGCTCAGGTCAAGATCCCAGGGTCCTGGGATCGAGCCCCGCATCGGGTTTCCTGCTCTGCAGAGAGCCTGCTTCTCCCTCTCCCACTCCCTCTGCTTGTGTTCGCTGTCAAATAAATAAATAAAATCTTAAAAAAAAAAAAGTGTTTTGGGGGGCTAGCTAGGATCAAATTTAACAGTGATTCTTGATTTGTGCAAACTACAAATTCTTGGAAATGAACCCATTTAATATTCATTCTGCAAGTCATATTACCTCAAAAACAAAAGTGCCAACAAACATGATCTAGCCCTTGTTGATCCAATGGCATCCTGAGCTCAGCACCACCCCCCCAACCGTCTGGCACTTCCAGCTCCCTCCACTGGGAAACCCCTTCTGCTGGCTGGTTGCTGGAGTCCTGTTCTCTTGCAGTTCTTCCTTTCTCCCTTGCCAGACTTCTCTCTGGGTCCTCCCTAGGTCCTTCCTTCTTTTCTCATAAGGCTCCATCCTCAACCTTTGCCTCCCTATATTCTCTCTCTAGAAAATCTTTTCTCCCACCTCTTGACTTTTTCTTATATCTAATGACTCCCAAGCTAGCTCTAGCTTTCCTCTGTGGCACAAAGCCCCCAGGGAGCTGTCACCACCTCCAACTCAGCACCTCTTAAATGCAGCTCCTTACCCACCTTTGAAGTTTCCCTCACGGGCAGCACTCTGGGCGAAACCTCAGCGGCAGCTTTAGTTACTCCTTCTTCACTGAGATGTCAGATGGTGTTCTTTCCTTTGCATCTGTTCCTTTCCCATTTCACGTCTTCCCCTCCCACACTCCCCCCTTTCCCTGATGGACTGTGGGAGCCTTCTAACTGGTCTCCCTGTCTCTGGTTTCTGCCCTGCCTTTCCTCCCTATCGCTCTCCCCATGAGCTACTCACAACAGCTTGCCCCTGATGCATAGCTGTGACACTCCCCTGTTCAAATATACTCAATAGATTCCTATTGGTTTAATACATTCATATTTCCCAGCTGGACATACAAGACCATTATTGTTTGCCACTGAACGTTCTCAGTTTTATTTCCCACTTGATGCCTGTATAGGCCAGTTCTAACTCAGTTGGACTCACTACCTTTCCCTGAATACGGTCCATGCTCTCTTGTTCTCCTATTCTTCCTATCTCAAATGCCTTCTCCTCATCTCTCTCTTTTAAAAGATTTATCTTTTTAAAAGATATTTTATTTATTTGAGACAGAGCACAAGTGCGTGCATGAGCAGGGATGGGGGGTTGGAGAGGAGGGGCAGAGGAAGAGGGAGAAGCAGACTCCCTGCTCACCAGGGAGCCAGATGCAGGGCTCGATCCCAGGACCCTGAGATCATGACCTGAGCAGAAGGCAGATGCTTAATCAACTAAGCCACTCAGGAGCCCCTATTTATTTCCTTTAAAGGCAGGGGGCAGAGGGAGAGGGAGAGAGAGAATCTCAAGTACACTCCCTGCTGAGCACAGAGCCCTATATGGGGCTTGATTTCATGACCCTGAGATCATGACCTGAGCCAAAATCAAGAGTTGGATGCTTAACTGATTGAGCCACCCAAGTGCCCCTTCTCCGCATCTCTTTTATGGAAACTCTACATCCTTCAAGGACTTGCTTAAATGCCTTTTCTCAAGAAAGAGTCCCTTGACTCCTAGAGGTAAAAGAGACCTCTTCCTTTTCGAATTACCAAACTGTCTTTTTAGCATTTACCACACGGTGTTCTGCATATGCTATTTCCTCATCTACATAACAGGGTCTGAGAGGGAAGGACCCAGATCTTTTTGCTACTGAATCCTCTGTTTTCTCTAGCACAGTGACGTACTCATGTAGGCACTCAATAAATATTTGTTGTATAACATTTATAGAACTCCTAGAAGTTTACAAAGCACATTCACATTCAACATCTCATTTGTTCTATTTGGAGTTAAGTTTATTACAAGCAGCATTCAAGACTTACAAACTGATTTCTGTTGCTTAATGCAATTATTGGAGCTCTCTAACTTTGTACTCTGTAAATTAAAGTATCTCTTAAATTGCTTTACCTTTGAACACTTCTAGTCCTGGGTAGCCTATGAAGCTAGAAGAGGAGAGCATTTCAAGTTAAAGAAAGCCCCCTTGCCAAACTGCTTTCCTCTGTGTCTATTGGTTAAGTGTACAAACAAAAGACCTCTATAAGCAGGTGACAGTAAATGGCAAAATCAAAATTTAAAAGAGAAGAATCCTTTCTTTTTTGGGGGGAAGGAGGGCCGAGGGAGAGAATCAAGCAGGCTCCACACCCAGTATGGAGCCCAATGGGGGGCTTGATCTCACAACCCTGAGATCAGGACCTAAGTGAAAATTAAGAGTTGGATGCTTAACCAACTGAGCCACCCAGGCGCCCCGAGAAGAAATTCCTTTCTTAAGATTTCAAGATTTTTAAAGATCTATATATCCTTTATGGGTCAATCTCGAACTTCCTTGGAGCTGATATTCTAGTATGTTAACAACAGCAAATCTCTAACAGTTGGACAAATAATTCCTTGCTAAGAGATTGAACATGATTAATACCATGATTGTAAAAATACGGTATGCTTGGTCTTGAATACCCAAGTGCCTTGTAGGAGTTTAATATACATTTGTTGAGTGAACAAATCAATGAATTAATTCAGAGAAGACCTTACTATTGTTTATAAGTTGAAAGTATCAGTTTTAGTAATCAGATGGAAGTATAGGTTAAATTTGAAAAAAATGAAAAAACTGCATCAAAAGGCAAGAACTGTGACATGTCAGCTACTCAGGTCTCTTCCTGTTAACAGATCCCACGCTGACTGCTGGAGAGGCAGGTGAAAGAGGGGTGAATGTCAGGCACTGCCCAACTGACTGCCTCTTTGGAGTTTAGGCTGCAGACTCCTCAAGGGCCAGCACTCTGCGTTGAACTTTGTGGTCCTAGCATTGTGCTTTGCATACGGAATGTGCACCACACATATAGTATGAGATATAAAGCCCTCCATGACCTGCATTTTCACACTTTATTCCTTCACATCTGTTCTTCTTTACCTTGTAGGGGTATTGTGAGGAGTTAAAAAAAAACAAAAACAAAAAAACCCCCAGCATTTTGCTGGGCTGTCAGTTCTTGTCTCCATAAACTGCAAGCATCCTGGGGGTGAGCTCTTCACATGTATACTCTCAGGGCCTAGCATGGTGCTCTCCCTCCGGCAGCCCCTGAGCTGGCTACATGACTGAGCAATGGAGATCCAAGGGTCATCCTGCCTTGGCCCCAGCCCACTGGGTTACCCCGAAGAGCCATTTAAACTCTCTGGGCCTCAATGATGTCTGTGGTCCCTTCCAGTCTGGACAAGCTAGAGATCTATGAAGAGATTTAAAGAAGGTCCCACGACAGTCACTGGCAGAACTGGAATGAGAGGCCAGTTGTCCTGAAGCCCTGTTTCACTTAGTCCCCCCTACATCACAGGAGCCTCCTGTCTCCTTAATATCAGTTCACTTAAATGTCATTGTCACTCTGTAATCCCCCAATCTGGTGGATCGCTGGCACAAATCATATGACCCTTGGGAGTCCTTCAGTCCCTCAGAAAAACCCTTTTTTATTTCATACAGACTCAGGAGAAACACAAATTCAGT
This sequence comes from Neomonachus schauinslandi, assembly GCF_002201575.2. Taxonomy (NCBI): domain Eukaryota; kingdom Metazoa; phylum Chordata; class Mammalia; order Carnivora; family Phocidae; genus Neomonachus; species Neomonachus schauinslandi. The sequence continues at coordinate 118,427,156 of NC_058403.1, forward strand.
TACCTCAGTTAGAACACACCAGCACTAACAGTTAGTTTCTTGTGCTTTGGAAGGAATCACTTGGAAATTCTTGGTTCTGAGTCCTCCATCTCCTCCACATCAAGACCTAAAAAAGAAAGAAAGAAGGGAAGAAATAGCACAGTGTCCCATGACTGGCTGCCAGGATTTGATGTTTCAGCAACAACAGTAATTACAATTACCATGTGTCTTGAACACCTACTCTAAGTCAAGCACTGAGCAAAATACTGACATATGTGACCTCATATAGTCTTCATAATACCCCTCCCTCCGATGTAGGAGACATTCCCCACTTTATAGCTACAGAAAAAGAGGCTCTGAAAGGTCACGGAATCTATTCAAGGTCACACAGGTAGTTTATGTAAGATCTGAGACTTAAACCCAGGTTCAGTTGACTCCAAAGCTTGGGTTATTAACCTGTAAACAAGTGTTTTAAAAACTTTGTGGCAGTGACCTACCGTTTTAAAAAAATTACATTATATAAACCCCAAAGTCTCAAAACAACAACAATGCACTCTGATATTTTCTATTCTCTTCTTTTCTATATTGGATTACGTATTTTATATCTTTTTTTAAAATTCCTGTAGTAACCCACTAAACTGATTCCACAATCTTCTAATGGGTCCCTACTCTTGTTGGAAAAACACTATACTTACATACGGTACCTCACCAGAAGTTTCTCTGAAACCACGGACTAAATTCTCCTATGCTTTTTAGCCATGCGAACCTAACGGGAGTAGCTGAGCTTCGTAATTGGGAGAAAAGTCTTTTAACCTTTAAAATATGTATAAGGCACCATAACATATATCATCTATAATGGATCCTTAAAAGGAATATTCAATTAGGGCCACAGCCCAGAATGGAATTAGTCACTTACCTACAGCAGAGCAGGACTTAATAACTGGAATCGCGGACACACTAAAATCTCGGGTGATTTATTATACACCCTGCAAAGCAGCAGCTTACAGCGGGCAGTTGTGTTGTACCAACAGAACAGACCTAACTACTTGCAGAAGTAAGAGGCTGAGATTGCAAACCCCTGGGGGCAGGGCCCTGCCTTTGCACGTCCCATTCAATTCCAGGGGCTTGGTGTTGAACCAAGAAAATCATCAGGTTCCCACCGGGTCGGGACTGGGGTCCCAGTCGCAGGCCGGAGCCAGGGGAGTTGTGACTGTCAGCACAGTTCCTGAGCCTGCTGGACCTGAGCCCTAAGGTCCCCAGCCCTTGGGTGCGCATTTCTCCCCCCGCCCCCCGCCCTCTTGCACAGTCGCGCAGTTGGGCCACGAGATGCGGCGCCACCTGCCCGGGTCAGCAGTTGGCCCCCTTCTCCCCCCTGAGGCGCAGGCCCCCGGCTCCTGGCACCTGCGGCCGCTGGGTCCCTGCAGCAGCTCGGCTTTCCAGCGTTCGCGGAGCTCACAGCCCTGCGCCAGCCTTTGCCAGCCAGGTTTCGGGGCTCCTTCCTGGGGAGAGGAGGGGGTCAGGCTGCTCGCGCCCGGGGCCCCGCGCCCGCAGGCCGCACCTCGCCCACCCAGCCCCGCACACAGACCCTGCGAATGGCACTTACAGGGCTCGACTGCTCCAGCGCCAGCGCGTTCCCCCGGGGGTCCATGTCTCTTCCGGACCCGCGAGTCCGGCCGCTGCGCCACACAGCACCGCCCAGAAAATGGACGCCGGCGGCTCGGCTCTGCCGGCCCGGCCCGCCCCCGGCGCGGGGTAGAGGACGCGGCGGGTCTGGGAAGAGGTCGGCCCGACCCTCAGCCCGTGGGCCCCGGCGCCCGGGGAACCGCCGCGCGGAGGACGAGGCCTCGGGAGGGCGGCGGCGGGACCGGGGGCGGGGGACGCACGACGGCCGCGCGAGGCCCAGACCGTACCTGGTGCGACGGCGGGGTGGGGGCTGGGGGTAGGAACCTACGACGGCCCCGCGGGGGCCCCAGACTCCACCAGAGGGGCAGTGGCCTGCGCCTCCTTCCCGAGGGAGAACACGGCTAGGAACCTGGCCCAAGGACAACCCAGTTTGGGGGGCCAGCGGCCACTCTCACCATCAGAACAAGGCCTGGGGCGGCAGAAGGGCCCCTGGGTTCCAGATCCAGATCTCAAGAGGGCATCCAAGCCCTGCACATTTCAGAGAGGCAGGATTCGGAGAAAGTCAAGTGCAGTTTTAATGTAATCAAATTATCAGGAATAGTGTGTCACCTGTGCTTTCCCATGGCTGTCAGGGGAGGCCTAGATCGATTTTCCCAACGTGGTATAAAAAAAACATTTCACGCAAAAGACCCAGTCCTCTTCCTCAAATAAAGGGCGCTGACTGCCCGCTAGGATCTTTCTTCCAATATTCAGGGACTGCTCATTGAAAAAGTATTTACTTACTCCACAAGGTTGCCTTGTGGAGCTATCAGCCTCCTGCATTAACGTGCAGGTTTTGTTTGCTTGTTTTTTTGTTTGTTTGTTTGTTTTTAAACAAAACCACCCATATTCCCTGCATTTTGGTAGTATGAGTCTGATGTAAAATTTTCTTGAGCAAAGATTTACTCCCAGGTTACAACTTAAAAGGATAAAAAGCCTGTTATTCTGCTTTTAGTTTGGAATACAATGTTTCCAATTCTGCATCTCCGTTCCTGACCATATTTTAACAACCCTATCATCTTGAAACTAAAGTAGATTACAATATTAAATACACAGCTAGCAAAACATTTTAAATAATCAAGGAAAAATATATTGACTTAAAGTCAAATTAAAGAATTATGTAATTTAAAAATAAAGGCAGGGTTTTAAAGGCTGGCAGTTTGGGCAGCATGCACACACATGTACACTAGCAGTCCCAACCTTCTCGAAGACAAGCACTCTCTAGTCTTTCTCAGTAGGCCACATGTTTAGAAAGCTCTATTCCACTAAATTGTGTTTATTAACTAATGATTCATCTTCCCAATTAAAAAACAACCTGCAATGTTTTTGTGTAAATAACCGCCAATCAGAGCTTCTACAAAACCTGAGCCAATTCATTGTCAATCGTAGATTCCAACCTAAAGAAATTTGTGGTCTGATTGCAAGTTTATGTGTTTTCGTTGAGGCTTTTGGAAACTGTGAAAACCATTTGGAGACCTCCAAGAAAACTGAGGCACACAAATTAGGAACCACGGGTTGGAAAGTGCCAGTATGAGGCATGACTCTGTGCTTCCCTAAGATTGGAAGGCGGGAAGTGGTCAAGCAAGGGAGTTTGGCGTTTGGATTCTGCCTGGCTGGGTTTAAGCCCAGCTTTGTCACTTACAGAGTCACTCGCTGTGTAATTTTAGGCAAGTTACTTAACCTCCCTGAGCCTCAGCTTCCTCATCCATAAAATGAGGCTTATTTTAATATTATACTTACCTTGTAGAGCTTCTTAATAACTTAATGGGATAATACATGCAAAGTATCTACAAAAGTGCCTGGCCCATAGTAAGCGTTCTATAAGTGTAAACTGTTGTGGCTACTAGTGGAAGGCAATTATTCAGAGCTCTAAGGTCCTACCATCCAAGCAGTAAGAATCATAGCTATGAACGTAAAGCAACCTTTATACCCTAGAAATTTTCCATGCGTAAGCTGCCAGGGTCACATGGTGAGTGACATAAAGGGATTTAAACACAGGTCTGTCTCCACAGTCCACTTTCTGTGCTGCTAACATGTTCCAGGTGGTACCTTGATTAGACGCTGTCAACAGCTTGTTAGGGGTGAAATCGGCTCTGGCTTCCCTAAGAGGCTTAGCAAGTGAATGGCTCCTTACATCCACTTGGGAATTCACAAACAGTGGCATTTCTTTCCCATTAGAGCCAAATGTTTCTCCAGAAGCGTGTAGATTTCCCCAAATTGTATTAATAACTGAAATATCATGGCAACAGTTTTAAACACCACAGACGAAAACTTACATAATCAGCCTGTCCTTCAAAATTTTCCACCCTTCCTCATAACCAGTCTCAGATTCTCTCTTAATCATGCTTCTGAGTACGGGAAACTATCTGGAAATTTCCAGGAACATCCCAACGTGTCATAATTTTATGCTTTTATGTAAAGATTTATTCTTTCCAAAACGTTGTTTTTCTCTATTTTTATACCTTTCAGTTCAATACATTTGCAAATCGGAAAAAAAAAATGCTACAACTTTCGAGATCCTTTCTTCTGAAATATCTTCCAGTTCTTCCACATCTCCACAGTGTGGCTCCTGGTCCTTTCCTAGTGGCCTTTCCCAGGAGGTTTTCTACCCTCATTTCCTTTAATCCCCACTTGATTTCTGCTAGGCTACAGCTACATGTTTGCACTTTCTGATTTAGGGCTGTTGGTCAATGTAACATTTCCTGTCAGCCCCCCCTTTTTAAGGTTTCAATATTATCATAATGTATAAAAAGACTAAAGTCTGTCTCTTTTTAAAACCCATTTCCTTCCTTAGTTTCCCACCATGGGTTAGGAGTCCAGAACTCGTTCGGTCTCCCATGTTTGCAGCACTCTTGTTAATTTGTTGCTTTACTTCTCTCTGTCCCTTATCCTGGGGACTCACCAAATTTGTATCCCTTGGCCTCCCTTTATGTGGCTGCTTATCTCTTTCCCTTCTAGCATTTAAGAAAGTCTGTCTGGGGGCGCCTGGGTGGCTCAGTTGGTTAAGCGACTGCCTTCGGCTCAGGTCATGATCCTGGAGTCCCGGGATCGAGTCCCGCATCGGGCTCCCTGCTCAGCGGGGGGTCTGCTTCTCCCTCTGGCCCTCTTCCCTCTTGTGCTGTCTCTCATTCTCTCTCTCAAATAAATAAATAAATAAATAAAGAAAGAAAGAAATAAAGAAAGTCTGTCTGAACTGTAGTCGTCTCTACTCTCCACCACATTCCTGAAAAGTCCTCTTGTGACGGTGCATTGAGAGGTCTACCAAAGCCCCTGAAGAGGCAGTGTTTCCAACAGGGGCTCTAAGGCTCCTGGGAGCCAGGCAGGAAGTAGTGTGAACTGGGGTCTGCAGGATAATTCGTGTGCCACCTAAGTGAGGAACAGGCGTGGTCACTACCCAGCCCCAGAGCAACCCGTGCCGGGTCGGGGTGGGGGGTGGGGGCAGATCTACAGAATTTTCAAATGAAGCCAAAATCGGCATTTTTATGTAAAGTCTATGAAATGTTGACTACTTACACAAACGAAACAAACAAAGGCATCTGAATCTGATCAAGTCTCTAGCTGTAACTACCGATTTACAGGAAATTTCTGAGACAGAAGAACATGTAAAACAGCACCAAGGAGTATAATCAATCAGACTTCAGATTGTAGGAAACTCTACAGGTCAAACAGTTTCTTCAACAAATTTTTTATAGCAACAGCAAGGATGAAAGAAAGAGGGAAGGAAGCCAATAAATTAAATGACATTTAAGGGAATATCAATTGTACTGTAAGGACCTTATTCGGAATCGTGCTTTGAATAAGTAAATTGGTTTTTATTTAAATGACATAATTGGACAGATTAGGCCAAATTAGGAGAAATGCTGACTATGATATTTGATGTTATTAAAGAATTATTATTTGTTGGTAATGATAATGATACTGTGGTTATTTTTCTTAGAAAATCACATTTTTAAAAGGTTTTATTTATTTATTTGACAGAGAGAGACACAGCGAGAGAGGAAACACAAGCAGGGGGAGTGGGAGAGGGAGAAGCAGGCTTCCCGCTGAGCAGGGAGCCCCATGCGGGGCTCCATCCCAGGACCCTGGGGTCATGACCTGAGCCGAAGGCAGACGCTTAACAACTGAGCCACCCAGGTGCCCGAAAATCACATTTTTTAAATGTATTTTTTTAGTAACTCACATTTTAAAAACGTTTTCTTTAGAAATATTTCAAACTTATAGAATTTCAAGAATAGTACCAAAAAACGCCTACGTATATTCTACTCATCTCTACCTACCTACCTACTTATTTTTTCCTGAACTATTTGCAAGTTGCAGACATCATTCTCTTTTACCCCTAAATACTTCAGCATTTATTTGCTAAGTAAAAGGGCTTTCTCTTCATATCCTTGTCTTTTAGAGAATCACACTAAAATACTTAGAGATAAAATGATATATCTGGGATTTACTTCAAAATAATACAGGAGAGGATTTACATAAAACAAGGTTGGCCAGCCATTGAGAATTAGAGAAGTTGGGTGATGGCTACATGGGGGTTCATTAAACTAGCCTTTCCATATTTTGTACAGGTTCAAGATTTTCATAATAAAGTTTTAAAAGATTATGTAATGAAAGGCTTTAAAATGATATGCTATTAAGTGAATAAGAGGAAGATACAAAATTGTCTACAAAATATCTCAAGGGGCGCCTGGGTGGTTCAGTCGTTAAGCGTCTGCCTTCAGCTCAGCTCATGATCCCAGGGTCCTGGGATCTAGCCCCACATTGGGCTCCATGCTCAGTGGGGAACCTGCTTCTCCTTCTCTCTCTGCCCCTCCCCCCTGCTTGTGTTCACTCTTTCTCTCTCTCTTTCTGTCAAGTAAATAAATACAATCTTTAAAAAAAAATACATTATCTCAAGTATTTAAAAAATCACCATGATAGATAAAAGATTGAAAGAATACATGCCCAAATAGTAACATTCCAAATTATTTCACAGTAGCTATATCTTACTTTTATAATTAGTTATAAGTATAATGAGAAGAATTAGAATAATTAGAAGCACTTAGAAAATTAGAAAAAAAAACATTGTAACAGATTCAATTAAAATTATCGTTAACAAATAAAACACATATGTGGTCTGGACTGACCAATGGGCCCCGGTTTACTGATTTTGGCTTAGAAAATGGGTCCACAGACTATGGCCTGTGGATCAAATTTGGCCCACCACCTATTTTTGTATAGCCTGCAAGCTGAGAATGGTTCTTACAATTTTAAATGATCAGAAAAAAAAAAAATTGAAAGGAGAGTAATATTTCATGATGTGAAAATTACATGAAACTCAACTTTCAGTGTCCACAAATAAGTTTGTATTAGGACATAGCCACCATCATTCATTTCTGTATCTATGATAGTGCAGTGCATACATTATTATTGTTATATTGAATATTACATATTAAATTTTAAATTTTGTCAATAAAAAGCTTATGGAAATTTGTTTTCTCAGTTATTATATAAATATCTATATAGTATCCCCAATTGTGCCTCAATCCACAAAACCTAAAATATTTACTATCTGACTCTTTACAGAAAAAGTATGCAAACTCCTGGTGGAGGACCGGGCGTCCCCTGTGACCTAAAAGCAGCTTTTTGTAGAAACTGCACTGGACTAGGATGGCCTCTTAATGCTCCTAGTGACCTGGAGAAGTCATAACTTCTTTGTGCCACAGTTCCCTTAATGACAAAATAAAGTGTGTCTAAGGTCCACATGGCAAATGAAGTCTGTGATTCACATTTCTGTGAGAGCTCAACAAGCAGTACAGGGGTGATGACAACACTAAGGGCTGGCGTGGTCCTCCTGAAGATCAAGGAATTCTTTTTTTTTTTAAAAGATTTTATTTATTTATTTGTGAGAGAGAGAGAACACAAGCAGGGGGAGCGGCAGGCAGAGGCAGAGGGAGAAGCAGACTCCCCACTGAGCAGGGAGCCCGATACAGGACTCGATCCCAGGAGCCTGGGATCATGACCTGAGTCGAAGGCAGACGCTTAACCGACTGAGTCCCCCAGGTGCCCAATCAAGGAATTCAATGAGAATAACCTTTGGCACTCTGAGCAGAGTCTGGATAGGCTGGTGAAGAGCAAGGAAGAGGCCTCGGGAGCTCCAAAAGCAGAGCAGCACGCCTGCTGTGGGCAATATGACTTTGGGAGAGAATTCCTTAAATCTGCAGCTTAAATCAGGTATTTGGGGGCTTATTTCTAGTCTTTGCTGTGTAGAAGACCACAGCACATGTAAAAAGTCTGCTCATTTAATTGAAAGTTTAATGCAGATCTAGCAGAGCGATGGGTGGGGGGATGAGGGGCTCTCTGGCATCCTCAGATATAGAATAGGAGCCTTGGGATGGGGACTTCATAAGATTCTGGGATAAATTACCCTCAAAGATGTCAGTCTGTAGGCTCTTTGTAACAGCCAACATGGGACAATGAAGCAGCAAGACCAACATCACCACCGAAGCCAGACAGAACATCATGGCACCAGTCCCTATGCAGCAGGCCTGCGGTCTGCATTCTAGGGGCTTTCCCAAGACTTCTTTTCCTAGTTGCACCCCCTCCCCACCCTTTCTCCCTTGTACCCTGCACCCCCTTCCCTTCAGGGTATGCACAGCAGCATCTCCTTTTGTTCACCAGCGGCCTCCTGACTGCTCCCTTTGTTTCCTCTTATTTTCTGCGCCCCCCCCGCCCCCCCTCCACAGCCCTCTCCGTCTGCGGTCACCTCCGTCTCCCCATTTCGCCTCCTAGATGACCACCCCCTTCTCTTCCACATCATGTCCTCAATAGCCTGCAGTTTCTAGAAAATCCTTCAGTGATGTAGCCCCTCTCTTTCCCTACTAAAGGTTCCCCTCTTCCCTTCCATAGCTCAAGAAACGAGGGAGGGGGGAGAATTACAAGGGCACTGCCCTCCTGGGATTTAACCACATTCTCAGCTGGTGGCTTTTGTTTTCTCGGCTCACTGGCTTGTAAGGCCCTCAGGGCAGGCACTCCGCGTCACGCTCAGCGCTGGGGAAGATGGGCAGGACTGTTGGGCCTTAATTAGAGCAAGGCCTCAGACAGGGTAGAAGATTTTAGCAGGCAAAATGAAAAAGGAATTTCAAAATGTCCATTTGGCAGCAATGACCACAGGGGAAGGAAGAGGTTTATTGTATTATATAAAGAAAATCACGAAAGCTCTCACAGCTTTTCACGAACACAGAAATAATATTTACACTGGCTTTTTAAAAACAAAACAGAACCGGAAAACAAACTCCCTCTGCAGGCCAAATGTAGTGAGTGTAGACCCAAGTGCTAGTCTTGAACCCTGAGCAGGGATAGCTGCAGAAGCAAGGAAAGAATTAAGGGAAAAGATGCAAAATGAGTTACCAGATCAAAAGAACAATTTTCTGGTCAACGAGACTTTGAGGCCACAGCAGAGCCACACTGGGATCACCTAACAGAGACATGAGCTTTGGCAACTAGTCTTTGATATACCCGCTACCCACCAAGCCTTCTGCAGGACAGCCAGCAGGGAGACCCCCACTATCAGCCAGGGAAGGTAAAAAGGCAGAAGCATCTTGCCTGCATCACAAATTCAAATTTTTATATTCAAGGGCTTCTCAACTTAACATCTGCTCATGAATGCAAAAGGGTGTCAGCTGTTAGTGAAGTCACCTGGCAAATGTAGGCAGACCAGCTTGGAGGAGGACAGCCAGACATACGGTGGCTTATTAGGAGCCAAGACATCTTGGGAAGGTGATGAGGATGAGACATGGAGTCCCAGGAAGAACCACCCTTGCCATCAAGTGAAATGGCCCCAAACTGAAGGCCGGCCTCCAAGGGAACAGTGTAAAAGGCCCCTAAGAGAACAGCATGCCATTCATTTCTGTCTGGAACAGAGAGGACACACAACTGTGCCTGTCCATACAATGTCTTGCCTTGTGTAGGAACCTGGATGGAAGTTTCATTGGGTGTTTCATGTCATATTCCATTTCGCCTGGGTTGGAGTGCTACCTGCTATCTACTCAACAAGCGATGGTCAAAGAAGTGAACTGAATTATTGACGCCCACTCCTCCACTGGTGGGCAAGACTGCTACAAAGGGCGAGAACATGTTTCATGCAGGGGAATGGTTCATAAGTCAGTCAAAACCAAAGTGTGAGGAGTCAGCCAGGCCACCTCTAACTTGTGATAAGCAAAACCCACTAAATTACGAATTTTATTTATTTATTTATTTATTTATTTATTTATTTATTTATGAGCACAAGATGGGGGAGAGGGAGAAGCAGACTCCCCACTGAGCAGGGAGCCCGATGTGGGACTCGATCCCAGGACCCTGGGATCATGACCTGAGCCGAAGGCAGACGCTTAACCGACTGAGCCACCCAGGTGCCCCTAAATTATGAATTGGTTTTAGAAGATGCTTCTGACACATTCTGAAGCCTTCATAGGGTTTTATCGTTTCTTTCTTTTTTTAAAAAAAGATTTATTTATTTATCTGAGAGAGAGTGAGTGAGTGAGTGAAGCGGGAAAGGGGCAAAGGCAGAGGGACAGGGAGTCTTAAGCAGACTACGCACTGAGGGGCCCGACGCAGGGGCCAGTCTCAGGACCCTGAGATCACGACCTGAGCGGAATCTAAGTTGGACATTTAACCGACTACACCACCCAGGCGCCCCAAGGGTCTTATAGTCTCTAACTTATATAGCAAACCTATCATATCCCTTTGTTCTCAGAGCTTTATCAGCAGACTAACCTAAAAAGCATAAAAGCGATCTGGTTCTTAAAAAGAATTTCTTTGGTATTATTTGCTCAAATCGAGAAATACCACTCCAAGTAGTAAGGTCTTTAGAAAGCCACTGTCAGGCAAAGAGATCTGTTGCCAATTCATTGGCAAGGTGGGACAGACCCTTCCACCATTTGCTTTTGGAAAAAAATAAAGGAAATGGTCATGTCAATGTGTTGTCGTGAATTTACTTGCTGGAGTTCTTACAAAAAAGAACTCTCTGAGAATCCTTTCTTCTGTGGATTTCTGGGGCTAGCGCTAAATCTATGCCAGCATTTCATCAGCACCACTGCACCTTCTTTTTTTTTTTTTTAAGATTTTATTTATTTATTTTAGAGACAGAGCACAAGAGGGGGGAGCGGGAGCGGGAGAAGCAGGCTCCCAAGGAGCAGGGAGCCCGATGCGGGACTCGATCCCGGGACTCCAGGATCATGACCTGAGCCGAAGGCAGTTGCTTAACCAACTGAGCCACCCAGGCGCCCCACCACTGCACCTTCTTAGGTGGTTTCAGGGTGGGACTGGGTTGAAGGCAGTAACATCACTGGCACTGCGTCCTGGCAATTTGACCAAAGCCAGCCATGGGCCTGGCCCACCCTTCTCACTGCAGGGGAAGCTGACCTAGGAAAGGCTTAACCTGCCAAGTCATCAGACCTGGCTCTGTTATAGTGGCAGTTACACAAAGAAAGGTGTTTGCAGTCTGAGCACGTGCACTCCTCTGCCTCGTGATGATCCCCTCAGAACTCCACCTGGCTGGGTCCATCTTACCATGCAGGTCTCTGCTTTTAAATGCCACCTCCTCAGGAAGGCCAATCATTCTACGGTGGCTTTCCTCCTCCCAACATATCGTTCTTGCCTTTTAAATTTTTATTTTAATTTTCTTCTTTGCACTTGTCTCCCTTAACTGTTTACACATTTATTTTTGAGTTCCCCCATCCCCGCCACTCCGCTACACTAGAGACAGGTCTCTAAGAAGCAGGCCCTGATCTCTCTTGCCCATTACTTTATTTCAGCCTTTGGAATATGCCTGGCATATAGTAGGTGCTCAATAAATGTGTCAAATATTTAATTACCAACAAAGCTGTTAAGAACCGCATTTCCCCTGGAAGGGAGCTGTTAGAATGAACCACATGGTTCCAGGAACTCAAAGGCTTAGCAGGATTTGGTATTAAAGATAAAGGAGCTAGATCTTTTTTTTTTAATTTTATTTTATTATGTTATGTTAATCACCATACATTACATCATTAGTTTCTGATGTAGTGTTCCATGATTCATTGTTTGCATATAACACCCAGTGAGGAGCTAGATCTTTTTATTGATCCTTCTTCCCCTACCAACCAGCTCTAAAACAGGGTCTGGCTGCCAGTCTCTCTATGGGGGATCCACGGAAATGAATGAAGTAGATCAATGTAACTCTAGTGGCAAGAGATGCTATATTGGTATTCTTACTGAGTTAAGGCTCAGAAAAACATTTCCTATTCTCCAAAGAAAAAGAGTTGAGAATTGTAGACTATAAATCATTCAGGTAGGAAACCAGAGATTTGCTCATTTTGTTTTGGTGAGAACAAAGCAGTTGTTTGCACATTCTTTCTGTCGCACCTGCTCTGGCCTGCCCAGTATAAGCACCTTAGCCAAAAAGTGTAAATGGGTTAAGCACAGCCTTTTAAACAATGAGAAGGGGTAGGTGCCATCTCTGCGATCATCGGGAAGTGTTTTTAGCTAGACTAGGACATCCAATAATAATTGCAAATGGGTACGTTTAGAAAAGCCTTGTGCCTTGTAAATATTTCTGTGAAATATGAAGGCAAAGCATTAAGGCGAAACACAACAAAGTAATAAATAATAATCATTCTTCCATTCTGTGGTCTATTTATTAGAATGACAACGGTACAATATACTTCCCAACGGTCTAATTTGGCTTTCAACCTCCTTGAATTGTGTTTAAAATTCTTTTAGGCAAGACCAAGAGCACCATAAATGAATAATGCCACACACACAAAAAAATCATTAGGTATGAAAATCTACGAGATGACGCAACCATGCTTGAGTTAACAATAAAAGGATCAACATTTTATAAAGAAGAAATACACTGTTCAATCTATCGGGCGTTCATTTTTGTGGTAAAACAATCGCATTGTATCCATCTAATCTTGTGATTAAGATTCAAATAGGTTCAAAATGATTGATTTGTACCGGCCTATCAAAACAGAAGACACTGTAGTTGTAATCTTTCTGAATAGCAATAGTGTCTTAATCACAAATGCCTGGCTCATTATTTGCTCAAGAGTGAATGACAATTAGCTTGATCCTCCTGCAACTGTTAATGCTACTGTTACTGAAATAAACAGGCAAGACTGAATCAGGTTTCCGACATTCCCCTTCAGTTTACGATCTTCTGATTGATGTTACATTCAAAATGTACTTAGTCATTTTTAGTCACAAACAAGAAGGAAAATGGCCCCCCGAACAGCCCCCCCCCCCCAAAAAAAAGAAGAAGAAGAAAAGAAAAGGTGTTGCAGGAGGGATATTTCATGGCAAGCCCAAAGAACGAAATCACTATGGAATGAATCATGTTCTGATATCATTGAGCCAGAGAAAGACTCCAAGCAAAATATTCAAGTTGGCCTCAAAACAACACAACAACAACAGCAGCAACAAACCTTTAGCCCATAAGAGGTTTGACTTTACACACGGTACTTTGGAACATTAGACCAACTGCTAGAATAAAGCAGCTATTTACACAGATGGTTCTGAGTCTCGATGTTCTTCACATCGGAGCAAACCTCATAGAGGTTTCAGGTTTGCCAGTATCTTCCTCCGAGCACATCTACAAAGACGTTCCCACAAAGGCTCCATGTGCACTTCTCATTGGGGGGGGTGGGCTTGGGTTTGGGTCCTTCTCTACCGAGAGCTCTGAGGTTACCAATGGAGGGATCAGGGAAAACAAGAGCACAAGCATTTTCTGATTCTCAGAATTTCTGAGATGCCTTTTGTTTCAGGGGCGCTGGTGAACCAGTGATAATGAAACTACACCTCTGTACACAAACCTTGACCAGCATTCTGGGGCATGTTACAAAGAAAACCTTAATTTTGAAAGTACTGAGCACAAATGAGGAAGAAAAAAGCTCTCCCTGTGCAAGCTTTCTCTATAAGTGTAGAAATATGGCTTAATTTTTAAGTCTTGAAGACCGCATTTAAAAACGTCTAAAACCAGTCCAGACTCTATATGAGAGGAAAAAGAACTGTACAATTTTCATTAACCATTTGTTTCTTTTTTTAAGACAATCTTTTGCATATCTGTTATTGCATTTTTAAAGAAGATTTGGTTACCAAGGAAACAGGTTCTGGCCCAGTGTTAATTTGAAACTAAAATATATTTCGGAAGTTAAGCTCAAAGGAAAGAGCCCATGAAATTATTTTGAAAAGTGCCAGACTTTGGTACTTACAGAACCACAGCTGTATGATCTGCAATGAACCATTCTAGGGACTCTTTTTCATTCAGTGAAGCTCTTTTTCTTCTAACAGGGCCATCTACATTTAATACTCCCCCCTTCAAAAATTGTAACTCCTCATCTCTCCGGATAATAGATATACAAATAGCATATTTATTCTTCTATATTATCTAAAATTGATTTTGGAAGCATGTAAGTTTTTATTTCAATCTTTCATATAACACGTTTAAAGACCGCTTCTTAAAATTTAAATATTTTAAATGTTTCTTATTAAGCTTGTTTGCGCTCTTTGAAATTATCTCAAGAAACCCATTTATTTTTAGTTTCAAGCTAAAATGGAGCTGAATCAACAGACTTTTCAAAAAATTCTTTTGTTGTCTAATGGCGCCACACCTATCATATATATGATTTTTTAAAAAGGAATCATCTCACTATTATAGCAGAATCATTTTGTGAGTTTATCAAAGCTATATATTTATATAGTATCTGAATAGGAAAGCCTATCCAATTTAATGCCCTCCCTCCAAAAAATTACAGCTGTCTTATTTAATGTTTGTTCCAAAAGTCATATTTTAATCCATCTAAAATTCTTGCTGCATGGCTCAAAAAAATCTATAAAACATGCAAATTTCGACCTACCTGTATGTATCACTTAATGCAGTGCTAGCATGACAAGACACTCAGCCATTTTTATGTAAAGCGATGGAGACCAACTGATTTCTCCGTCTTCTTGCTCACAAGTTTTAGATGCAATTGTCACACACACACAAAATCATACGCAGAACAGCTTGAATGTACTGTGATCACGAGAACTGAATTTATCAACAGGAAAACAGGATTGAAAAAAAGAAGTTTCTCATCCAAGGTTTCTCTGAGGCTGCAGCCAAGGAGGTGGTGTGTTGAATTTTTTTTCCCTTCCTCCTCTGAGAGTTCAAAGCCCGGAGCTGACCACTGCAAAGGCCACTGTCACATTTGCTGAAAATCAAACCACTGATACCAGCACTGAAAATACAAATTTGAGAACCGAGTTGTTTGCACACCATGGAGTGCATAAGAGTTAAAAATAGATTCCACCTTGCCTCCTACCTGCATAATAAATATGTAAGTTTCAAGTGTTTAATTTGATATTCACATTAATTAACAATACAACATACATTATTTAAAAGACAGCAAATGCAAGAAGAAAGGAGAGACACCATCTGGTAGCAGAGTTTTGTTGTTGTTTTTGTTTTTAGGGGTTTTTTTTTTTTTGGCTTTGTTAAAAAAAAAAAAAGGTAAAATCCTATTTTGAACGTGATGAAAAGCAAACATCCAGAGGCAAATGAATCGGAACTGAAAGGTGATGTTGAAATATCTAAGGCTGTAATGAGGCAAAAACAAGTCTTCGCTACCAGATGATATGGCATACCGAGCATTTACATACTCACATCTGAAATACTAGGCAACGTGTAATGAATTCTATACACAGCATGCACACACAGCAAAAGCACGGCTAATCCTGCCTGCCATCTTAGGCTCGCAGAAGCAAGATACGCACTGCATGCAGCACACGAGCACTGGGGAAGGAGGAGGCAAGGGACAGCTCACCTTAAATGCAGTATCTGATTAATGTTGTAAGTGACATTGCATATCAGCCTCAGAGTCTTGGTTCAACTGGGTAGGAGGGAACAAAGAAAAATGTCATCAACTGGTGATGCAAGATGAGCCCAATCACTAAACACTGTTTAGCAAACTCCAAATTCTGCAACCAGACAGTAGAAGGCATTTCATACACTTAAGCAGAGCTGCTGCACAATGAATGTGTCCTTTTGCTTCTGAGAATCAAACAGTCCTTTTGCTAATGAAGAAAATAAGCTGGAATGAATACTGTCATATCTTCTTGAAGAAAGCTTTCAATACAGTATGTATCTGGTTTGGGATGCATTTTGTAGACGATTAATTTCATAGAATTGCTAACAACAACAACAAAAAAACAAAAAACAGCTATTGTAAAGTAAAAAATAATATTATATAGGGTATAGCTTTTCTAGATTATTTTTCAGATCCTAAATGATGCCGGCAGGCTTGTAGAAGAATGCATGATCGGGCTGTCTGTATCCGTGCTATCACCTCTAACCACAAGCCGTGTAAATGTATCCTGCTAAATGTATCTGCAGTACAGAATGGCAGATACCTTCTCAGTTGCAATTGTATTAAAATGTGAATGAATTTGCTTAAACTTAGAAGCAAATAAAATCAGTACAGAAAAATAAATTTATGCTGAATTCCTTTGGATGTATAGCTGACCATCGTGAACGATAAAAGCTATCCTTAGGATACTGACCTAAATAATGTTAAGACTTGCAGCAGCATACTTACCGCGCTTGCTCAGAACATAGAACATGCAAAATGATTTTTCTCCTCCCTCCCTCTCCAAAAGCTATATTGTAAAGTAACAAGGCATTAACAGGAATATCAAAAGGCTGTATGTATATACATAGTACATACTGTAAGAGAAGAACTGGTGTGTGCTGAAATGCAATGTTTCTTTGTTTTACTTTGAGGCTTATCTTAGCTATGCTTGCACGATGACATTGACATCATGGAGGTCAGGGCTGACACTGGGGTGCCATCCGTTTTATGAGTGAAATGTTTTCCGAAAATTAAATCTCATCTACTCAAACACCAAATTTCATGTCTTCTTCAATACCACCTCCCTACCCCCGCTGCTTAAGATTGATGAGATCTAGTTTGGCTCTGTGTAATAAATTGGAATTGCCTTCTGTAGAGAGTCCAATACATAATTGTAGGAATTAATTTTTTTAAACAAAAAAACCTTCAAGAATTCTTATGCATCCCCTTTCAATCCTTCCTATCAATACACACACACACACAATTGAAGCTCAAATTGCAATGAAATGTTTAACACGTGGAACAAAAAATGTGGAAAGAGCTGCTTATTCAGGATTTTGAAGAAATGCCTAATAAGCAAATACTG
This sequence comes from Neomonachus schauinslandi, assembly GCF_002201575.2. Taxonomy (NCBI): domain Eukaryota; kingdom Metazoa; phylum Chordata; class Mammalia; order Carnivora; family Phocidae; genus Neomonachus; species Neomonachus schauinslandi. The sequence continues at coordinate 118,444,007 of NC_058403.1, forward strand.
TTTTGCTACAAAACCAGTGTCACCATGTCCCCGAAGAGAGGAAAACAGCATAGCTTGCTAGAAAAATTTCCTCCAGAAACTGCCGGCAGGTAAAAAACAGAAAAGCATTTCATTTACCATGCTGTATAAAACAAGAAGTCTTTTATTTTTAAGGAAATAGAGCAGATTCTTTTCCACTTTCTTCAGCTACAAAGAAACCATACCCACCCCCACCCTTAGATCCTGGATGTAAGCCAACATTTTTATAAAATGCTATGAGCCTGATTTTGAATATATATTTACATTTTTCTTCTTACCTCTCCAAAGTCTTTAATTGCCTTGTTGTATCACTGAATATACGAATGTTAATTAATTTTAACACGTGCAAAAATGAATTAATATTTTCTGGGGTTGCTAGTTTCCCAGCGCCTCCATCTTCCATAAGGACTGGCTAAAAATAGTCAGGTTAGCAAAAATATTCAATTTCCCCAGAATTTTTTTAAAGGAGAAAATGTATTCGAACATCTTAACTTAGGTACTAGGTTTCACAACCAGATCTTTTGTTTCTAGCTTTCATTCTATCTCCTTCCCCAAAATCCAAGTGATTTTCAGCTCAATGTGTGGGAAGCACCAGCCCACCTCTATCCCATATACTTAGTCTCTGGGTTGGGTTGTCCAGATGGGCAGTCATACCTGAACCACACCGAATCCTCTTCTCTCTTTGAAGCACATCTCTCCCCCACAACTACTTCAGAAATAAACGTGGCTCTAACGGAAACAGTAGCTCCTGGTCTAACACCAATGGTGGAACCATCTTCCCCACCCCCACAACATTGCTCTACGAGCTCTGGTTAGCACTGACAGCGACAGAAAATTAGAATGGAGTGTCCTTAGGCTAATTCCTCCTTTTTACCATGGGGGTCAAAAATTAGAGAGACTATCAGGCTGAGTTACAAGGTACCAATTTAATACACGGTCATCTATAGAGAAGGGTCCTTAGGGTAGGGTCAGAGGAGGTTGAAGTGAACACCCAGGCATTTGAGGCTATTAGTGTCTGTTCAGATATTCCCCACTAACAACATCTGACAATCATGTGAAGATACTCACAAATTACTATCATGTAGGCTAAATAGACACGATGTGGAATCAACACTGACCACGTAGAACTAAGTCGCTGCCTCCTCTGCCTGGGATAATAAATGACAGTGAAAAGGACAGTAATCCATATCAGATACTCATGAGATGAGTGAATAGTGTTATGTCCTCACAGGGACAGGGTGGTGAATGTGGTCATGTCCCCTACTGATATTCTTAAACCTGGTGCCAAGGCAAGCGGTTTCCAAACCTCGCAGTGGGTTCTCTGTCCACCCTCTGTCAAAATGAGCCTAAAAGCCATGTATCGGTTTATTTTGTGATGTTCTAAAAGTGCTCAATGAGCAAACTTGGCCCGTTTACCAAACCTGCTTGTGTTAAATTTAAACGGCAGTTGAAAGCATTCAGATAGATGAGCTTGTTTAGGCAGACATTCTCGACTAGTAAATCCTGTTTTGCCCTTAAAAAAAACAAAACAAAAACAAAAAACCATGCTCATGCCTGAATTACTTAGGCTTTGTCATGATTACAAGTGGCAAGGGTATGCATTTGCTTATGATTTTTAAAAATTGCATGCTACTCATCAACCTCCTCAGGGCATATACACAAACATTAATTTAAAAGACAAATCCCTTTTTCATGATAAAAATTGTAACCTGTTTCTGCCACTTTGAGGAGTCAAGTATAAGGAAACCTAAATAATCTGACAGGAGCAGGCTAGAGAAGGACAGAGGCAGCAATGAGGGGTGTGTCTTTCACTTTGATTAACACTCTTCCTTGCTCACAGTCTTGTTGCTCTGCAGTCTGAGCTCATTTTATTTTCAGTCCTGTGGGTTAAAGTTAAATTGCATGGCTTATGCAAGGTACATAATTCAAGTATGAACAAAGCTTGACTCTGTATGTTTAAAAAAAGAGTAAAGTCAGGGCACTGAGTCCCAGAGGAATCGTTGGTTTATAAACATTTGGACTGGTTTGCACATTTCTTTACTCCATTCACTGCATTAAAAATTACAGCTCGTTTCCATTTACACCTAATATGGACATTCAACAGTTGTGGGTAAATTTGTTATCAGGTTAGGCCATTCTAATCTAAATTTTTACAAATGAAATGTTCGGCAAATATAACGTTTTTGTTTAAATTCTTAGAATTGAGATGTTTGGAAAATTTTACGTGGTTATTACATCTGTCTATAATGAATGTAGTTAGCCCTGGAAATGACGTGGTGACTTAATTTATCAATGACTAAAAATGACTTTGGATGATATTTTAACTTAAATTTTTTGGAAAGTCCAATGCTATTTTGAACATCTACATCTTGCCTAGAGAGCTAGGCAGGAACTTCCGCTTTCTACCTTGGTCAGAGCTAAGGCTATAATAGTAACCATTTATTGAGACCCTACTACATACTCAATATTTTGGCTGTTATATTATTTAATTCTAACCCAATAATCCTTCAAGGTGAGCATTAGTTATCGTCAACTTTGGGTGAGGAACTAATTGGTATTTCTCATCACATAGTATATAGCAGAGTTAGGATTCAAACCTAAGTCTGACCAATGCCAAAGTCTAGATCTTTCCACCGATCCTCAGAGGATAAAACCTCCTCCATCCACATTCTGCCCTGATGTAGGAATCTTCTTCTTGTGCAGAAGCCCTGGTAGAAGGGATCCCCACTCCCCAAGTTAGCTAGGACTAACTTGGTTCACATGAACCAGCCTTAACCTCCCAGGCCCTGGGCATTGTGGGTACCTAGGATGCCACCAACTGGAGACAGGCTGGCCCAGCAGGTGGAAAAGATAAAAGAGGAGGAATCCATTAGACCACGTTGAAAAGTTAAGAGTAGAAAGCAGATTAATAACTTGGATCAGAGATTTGTTGTAATTTGGAAATGTTGTATGAGGTGAAAAAAGTGGAAAACTTACATTTCCATCTGAGCAAAATGGAAAAGCTTACATTCCACCAGGTGTCTTTTCCTGTTACAGGTGAGGAAGCTGAGGCTGAGAGGGATCTGGTCATTTGCCCAAGATCACACATTTAATAAGTGAGTTTGCCCATTTGCTGTATTAAAATGTATATCTTGTTCCCTTTTATACCTAACATACTCAGAATTTGTGAGTAAATTTTATCAGGTTGTTAGACTATTCTAATCTAAAATTTTTTTTAAAATTTATTTATTTGACAGAGAGAGACACAGTGAAAGAGGGAACACAAGCAGGGGGAGAGGGAGAGGGAGAAGCAGACTCCCAGCTGAGCAGGGAGCCCGATGCGGGGCTCGATCCCAGGACCCTGGGATCATGACCTGAGCCGAAGGCAGACGCTTAACGACTGAGCCACCCAGGCGCCCCGACTATTCTAATCTAAATTATCAGTTAAAGAAAAATCAGTGTAACAATCAAGACTGACCTGGTTTCCATTCACAAATAACATTTTTGTCCTGAACAGATAAACTAAGTTGGTATTATAGTTCCTTCCCCAACATATATTAAAAACCGACTTTTTAAAAGCCTAACTTCCGAGTAAGACATTTTTCCTCACCCGTGGTTAATTTTTCAAATGTACCATTTTAGTGATTAACTCTCTCTGTTAGCATCTTACATTTTGCCCCCAAGATCCCTTCCAGCTCTGCACAGTTTGTGATTCTAAAAAATCCAGCCTAGCTTGCTTTTTAGGTCGGTTAGGCCAAGAGCTGGACTCCAAGTCTCCTGCCTCCTGGTTATGTGGCCAGCTGACTATCTTGCTCATTGGCAGTAATTTTATATGCCAACCAGATGGCTCTCAAACGGGGCTTTCTAATCAGCTCCACTCTGCCTGGGAATACGAGAGGAGGATTATGTTCCTCGGTACTCAGGAGGCAGTAGAGTGAATGGTTGATGGATGGACAGGACTGAGGAATCTGAACTCCGGGAAGCCTCTAATTCTTAGACACGAGCTGTCTCACTCCTATCCATTAGCATCTGTGTAAGAATGGGAAAGGACTATATATTTGATGGCAAGGACGAGGCAGCAAACCTTGGGGACCACACTGAGGTTACCCTCCAGGAAAGAGCTGGAGGAAGAAGGGAAATGTGCACCATGTGCTTTTCAACAGAGAAAAGATGGTAAGTGACTTAGGGCTGCCAAGGAGACTCTGGTGGACCACGTCTGCTCCACTGTAACCCAACTCAGACTCTCCTGTGAGAATATCCTCAACAGGTCTCACCACCATTTCGGTATCACTACTTCGACTTTAGCAACAGAATCGTTCCTGCTTTTATTTCTCAGTGCATTTGTAATATGGCACTAATAAAGCCCTCGTGAGCATTCCTGCATCAAGAGCATTCCTGCATCCCTAGTCACACATTCATTTGTGGCCACAACTGCTTGCCGCTTCCCAAGTGGAGAGCAAATAGAACAAGGTTTTACTAGATCCTGCATTTGCAAAACACATATTCAGCAACATGGTGGAGTTTCTTCTTTCTAGAGAGATTGGCAAGTAGGGTGAAGGGGTGGGGTGGGGATGTAAATCAAAGTGGAGGAGAAAGAACTCTTACAGATTGGTAAAAGCTACCCTATGTGAGAGAACATAATCCTCTCCTGATAGTCTTTCATCCTGGGCAACAAATACTCCAAGACTCAACCTGGGAACAAAGTCATTGGCTTTCTCTTCTCTCAGATAAATGACACAGCTCTAGAGAGGCCATAACAGTGCACCTCATCTCACCAGAGCAGCTTAACAAACCTCAGTGAATCTTCACTTCCTTTGGACTGAAGATAAAAGCAGAATAAGTTTTTGTTGTATTGAATTATCTACCTTTATTCATGTCTCTGGCTTGCTTCCTGCCAGATCTGTGTATCTCCCCCGGCACCTAGAGCATCATCTGGTGCCATGGAGAGGGCTCATGTGGGTCTGCTTTTCACTGACCAACACCAAACTGGGAGTCCGTTCTCTGCACTCCCCACTACCAGTGGAATCTTTAGCTTTGTCTCATGAAGCCACTTCCTAAAATAGGAGAACTTGCTCCATGAACTAAGGAGTGGAACTGGGGACTGAAAATACCTATGGAAGTCTTTCAAGTACTTAATCATTTGTTTACCAAGGGCGGCCACAAGTTCTCTGGCAAGTGTATCACAGGCTTTATTTAAATCTGTCCCTCCTACAACAGGGAAAGGGGAGACAGAAATACGAGTGGTCTGACAGCAACACCACTGCCTCCAGAATGGGCCTCAACATTTCCTTGGCCCTTGGTGTCAGCGTACGTTTCATAGAACTATAGGATGGGGAGGCACTTTGCAGGATGCCATCAACCCTTTCTTGAAGGTGAAGAAAATCAGGTTCAAAGACAGTATTATATCTGAAGACCTCGAGCAACCAGGATAAAAGCACTATTAATTTCTAGTGTTCTGCTCTTCGTAATGCAATAGACTGGCTCAATTAATAAAAAAAATTCCAAGCTTTCATGTAAGTAGGTATTTAATAAATGGTTATAGAATAAGTGAATTAATGAATAGATTCCAGTAACAGGGCTCATAACTTGCTTCTCAATTCCTCTCAGAAGAAAATGTTACAGTATACTTGTTTAAATTTTTTAAGCTCAAGTAAGTATAATTTTAAGCAAAATAGTAAATATTGGCCAAAATATCACCCAAGACCAAGTGTCACTTGAGAAGTATCAGAGAAGGAGGCTTGATTGCTATTTAAGTCAATCAGATTAAGTTTAGCTAGCTGAAGTCGCTAGCTTTATCCTACTTGGTTTGCAAAAAGAAATCTCATGAGTTAGCATGAACAGCTAAAAATAAGTTGCAGGTTTCATTTTCCATTGTTCAGTATGGTTTTGAAACCAAAAGGTGCGAAGCTAGGAGATTCATCAACGCCTACTGAAAATCAACAGTTCAAACTGTCACCTTTCTAGCACACTGTCCTGATCTATAGACCCCCCACCAGGCCCAAGAACGGTGCACCTATGTCCTTTCTCACTGCGGGCCCTTGAGATGAATCCCTGCAATAACACATGGCAGGAAGTTGGGGGCTGAGGCCAGTCCTGAGGGACAGTGTCTTATGTGTGAGTGTCTTGTCATATCCGGACAGGATGCCACGTAATTGGCCCCATACGCTCAGCTTCCATCTTCGGTGATGCTGGGGACCCCTCCGTAAAGCAAGGGAGTAAATAATGCTAGAATTTCATGAAGACGGGGCCCTCAAGGTAGTGAGCACAGCGAGGACCCCTTGACGTAGCACATGGCCTTGTGCAATTCCATACTGCAAACCCAGGCGGCTCACCATAAGTTTAATTTCAAAACTGTCCTTTCCCATGCCCAAATTGGCAAAAAGGTGTTCGACAGAAGCGTAAATGCTTCAGAGGGAAGGCAGCAGTCTCCCGCTGTAGTATTCAGCTGTGGTACAAGGCTCGGGAGAGCAGTGCGGCTGTAAGCAAGCCCTCAGCTGAATGAGATTGAAAGGGGGCAAGGAAGGGTTAATCTCCTTCCATTAGAGGAGGGGCCATTTGGCGAAGGTGAAGAGAATAATCTGTATGAAGAGCAGAGAAGACAAAGAGCCATTCCAGAAAAGGAATCACTGTGCAGGGGCAAGAAGGATGATTTGTCCTAGATTTTCACCGTGAGACCATTTCTTAGATCTCTGAGTCTTTACCTCGCTTTGAAGTTACAAGTCTCAGGGAGGGGAAAGGGGGCATATTCACACTCAGTGCTGGAATACTTGAGCTTTGATTCCATCTGAGATGGGCTGTCTCTGAAAAGCAGAGGTCGAGGTCGTAGAAGCCTACTCATAAATTAGAAAGTGGCAAAATAAACAATAGGAGTTCCTCATAAAAGAGAGGCCAGCCGCTGAATCCCCCTTTCTTGAGGTAGAGAACAGCCCCCTCTTTTATTAAACTTGAAGTTTTTAGAACTTGCTTTTAATGACATTTTTGGAAATAGTTTAGGAGTCACAAAAAGTTGCAAAAATAGGACAGTAACTATATAACTTCATCCAGCTTCCCTCAATGAGAGTATCTTACACCAGTGCAGCACCTTGTCTAAAGCAAGAAACTGACATTGGTGCAATATTATTAATTCAGGTGTGGCCCTCATTTGGGTTTCACCAGTTTTTACCTGCTGCGTGTGTGTGTGTGTGTGCACGCGCAGTTCTATGAAATCTTATCACATATATAGACTGGAGTAGCCATCATCACAACCAAGATAGAGAACTATTCCATCACCACAAAGAAATCCAATGCTAACCCTCTTAGAGTCACACCTCCCTCCAGCACTAACCTCTGGTATTGATGTAGTCTCAATCACTATAATTTTGTCTCTTTGAGAATATTATAAATGGAATCATACAGTATGTAAGCCTTTGAGATTGGCTTTCTTTCACCCAGCATAATACCTTTAGATCCATTCAAGGTATATGTAAAGAGTGTGTGGCTTTCTATTGCTGAATAGAATTTCATGGTATGGATGTACCACGGTTTTGTTATCCATTCTCCCCTTGAGGGATGTCTCGCTGGTTTCCTCGTTTAAGCTATTAGAAATAAAACTGCTATGAATATTGATATACGGCCTTTTGTGTGAGCATAAGTTTTCATTTCTCGTGTAAACACCCAGGAGTAGGTCTGTATGGTAAATGTATGTTTAACTTCACAAGAAACTGTCAAACTCTTTTCCAGAGTGGCTGCACCATTTATGTTCCCACCAGCAGTGCATAAGCAATCCAATTGTTCCATATCTTTGCCAGCGTATGGGAACATCAGTATTTGTCATTTGAGCCATTCTGATAGATGTGTAGGGATTCCTTTTGCTGGTCCAGTCAAGATGGCAGTCAAGTGGGGGGGGGCGGCTTCAGATATCTCTCACTGTTCCAGCTTTCTTAATACTTGTCTACACAGCAGTTTGAGCTGTCTGGCATTTCAATGGTGGAAAATGGGGCTCTTCATACTCGGTGAGTCTTTAGGTTTGTCCAGTTGCTCCTGACTGCAATAGTGGGACATCACTATCTGGGGACGCTGGGCTTCTTTGAGGCAGTACCTCTTGGCCCGACAGGCAGACTTGGTACCAGTGTCACTCTCTCAGGAGGTGATATGAAAGCCATGATAAGACTGCAATGGAGCAGAGACAGAATTTGCCTGGGCCAGGGTTGTTCAGCAGCTTTGGACAGAGACTGTGTGAATGCTTTTTATTCCTAAAGTTAGCTACTCATTAGCAAGGTGTGTGGGGAGTGCACATGGAGTCAGCATAGAGGGGGAAGAATGGGATCACCAGTGGCACTTGTCAGATCACAGGCCCCACTGACCACTTTCTGCCCCTGGACTCCCTACTCTGTTTATCATCTAGGATTCACCAGCAGCATGTGGACACCTTGTCTGGGTGTCACAGAACTCCAACATTTACCTCCTGGGGGTTAGATCTGGAGGCACTGCTGTCACCACCACATGGACCCTCTTGGCCTAGGGATCCAGGTCTTGTCAGTAATTAGAACTCTATCTAAGTATCAGGAGGTGCCTCAGCCAAGGAAATTGTAAAGGATCCCAGGGAGATGGGCTTTGCATAGAGTCAACATCATAGCAATGACTTGAACTGCCCCAGCCATGTCTGGGAAGCCACCCTCCATCTGTTATACCCCTGATTGAAGGGACGTTGTGGACCTTCCCAGAATCCATACTCATCCTGACCCTGGCTCTATGAGTTTGGACCAGAAGGCCAAAAATCAGGAGAGCAGTGATCCTATGTGGGGACAGCCAAGAGATAATGAAGACTCTGCACAGAAGCAGTGAAGCTTGAGGATCACAGGCAAATTTCCTGGCACCTAAGCATGTATAATGGGTGCAGCAGACGTGTTCCTTCAGGTTCTGACTCTTGCCCTTCACCTGGTGCAGTCACAGGAGAAAGATGTGGGCTTGGGCAGGGAGGAACCTAAATGGTGACTTATAGAACCTGAACATGAACCAGGGATCATCAGGAGCTGAGAAGTTTGTGAAGGTTGAACTTGAAAGCAAATGATATGAGAGAGGCCCTCTAGAAGCTGGGATAGAATGAGGAAGGGCAGCCATATGCCATCCAGTGACCAATAGGTATAGTCTGATTGGCTTGAGCAGAGTAATGCAGACAAGATGGAAGGTTATACTTCCTCTTAGGTTATACTTAAAAGAAAATTATATTTGGTTGTTGTTTGTTCACTATGTTCTCTGTTGTAACAGAATTTTCCCAATTTCCCAATTTCAGGGGCCTCTTCTCTGATCCATTGCCTCTCCTTCGGCCAGGTGCTCCTACTTACCTGCTGTCAGAAGGCAGCCCAGTGCACAGCACCTCTCAGATTTAAAGAGGCAGGTGCAGCTAGGGGCAGGTACCTCCCCAGACTATGAAGTTATGTAGAATCCATCCTAGAGGCTGAATCATTCAGCTCCCCGCTAGCTCTGACTTTGTCTTTTTTTCAGCTCATGCCTAAATCTGATCACAATATGAGTCTCTGCTCTCTTGCCTTCTGACTCAGGACCTCACCTCCTACTCTGCTCTTGTGCATGGACCTGCCTGGCTGCCCCAAGTCCTCCTCAGTCCAGCTTCAGTGTTACCACCTCAGGGCTTAGGGCACACAGTGATCTGGCTTCATTAGGTGACCAAGGTGGACACGTGGGCCCCTCCTGGGGTCTGGGCTGCCCACACATGTCCTGAGATATGGCCCTGCTTATGAGAAGGCAGATAAAAGTTTCCTGGCTGAGGCAGAGTCTCACCTGAGGAGTCTGTCTTCTCGTTGGTGCCTTGTCTCTGCTACTGAAAGGTTGGGTGGATCTGGGTCCTCTGTCTACTGAAATTCTAGTTTTACTTCTGCCACTAAATCTCTGGGTAACCACCTGGAAGTAAATGAACCATTCTGGGTCTCAGTTATCTCATATTTACAGTAAGGTTTCCTGATTCCTTAGCTGACAATCTTTCAACTATACCATACCACGATTAAGGAAAAATCTAAAATTCAGAGACCAAGAAAGAGCCTTTAAGTTAAATTCTAGTTTAGATATACTATCTCAGGGTTCCCTGTTTGCTGAAATGAATGTTTATTGAATTGAATGCAGCATATCAACAGTTCTCAGGCTTTAATGTGCATAAGGATTAGGAGGGTATATTAAAAAGCATATTCTTAGGCTCCCTCCTCAGAGCTTCTGATGCCACTGGGGCCTAGGCGCACGCGTTTTAACATGAGAAACTGAAGGGGATTTAGGTTTTGAAATAGACACTGGTGTCTTTCTGGAGGCTAATTTACCAATGTGCATTAGGAACTTTAAAAACAGGTTATTTGACCTACTGATTCAAGTCTAGGAATCTTCCCTAAGATGTCCACAAAGATTTACCTATAAGAATGTTTACAGATTGGTAAGAGCAGAGCACTGCAATCAAAATGCCCATCAAAAAAAGAAAAAAAAAAAGATTGGATAAATTAAGACATATCAGTGCAATGGAAACACAACACAATCTAATTTTCAGGGGTGCCTGGGTGGCTCAGTGGGTTAAGCGTCTGCCTTCGGCTCAGGTCATGATCCCAGGGTCCTGGGATCGAGCCCGCATCAGGCTCCCTGCTCAGCGGGAAGCCGGCTTCTCCCTCTCCCACTTCCCCTGCTTGTGTTCCCTCTCTCGCTGTGTCTCTCTCTGTCAAATAAATAAATAAATAAAATCTTTAAAAAAACAAAAACAAAATCAAATTTTCATAGGCCATTTAGTGACTTGGAAAAATGTTTACAACATCATCGTAAGTGGGATGAGAAAAAGCATATAAAATACCATGTCAAATAATTTGTGTGTGTATATATATATATATATATGAAAAATTGGAAAGAAATGCATCAAAATGTTAATACAGAATTGTCACTTGGTTGTTGGATTATTGGAGACTGTTGTTTTCTCCTTGATATTTTTCTGTATTTTCCAGATTTTGTACAGTAGCTAGTTATGACTCTTTACATTTGAAAAACAATGATAAATATTTTAAAAGAAACAAAAAGGAATTTGCCTCATGTAGAGTGAAAATGGAGGGAAGAGAGGTGTCTTAGGAGGCCAGGCCAGCTGTGGCCTGGCTGCTCTAGTATGATTCAGACTCACCCTGCTGTCTGGGGTGAATTTCAAGCTATATTCTCTTTTGTGAAATACCTTGGTATAGTTGATGCCAAGGAATTTGGGTCAATGAGAAAGTCCTTTCACTAGATACTACTTTCCCACTACATTCAAAGATAACAGACTACAGGATCTGGGACACGGAGGGGAGCTCACAGTTTAAATGATGCCTTCTTTACTGCTCTTGGGTCGTTGACTCTGTGTATAATCCCCCGCCCCATAACACCAAGCAGACAGCTGCACTCAGTATTAGAGTTTTTTGGACAGGCGATGGACTCCACTCTCATTTGGGAGACACTGCCCAAGCACAGTGCTTCTGTGGAGTGGTTTCAAAGCCTCCTTTGGCCAATGCACTGGGAGCCCCCTACAATGCCAGGAAACACTGTTGTTGCTTTTGGTTTTTTTGTTTTGTTTTGTTTTGTTTTGTTCTGGCAGAGAGATGGCTCAAATTCATCCTCTCTCACAGATTTCAGTGACACCCCCCCTACCCCCAGGTCAAACCTCTCTCAGAATAAGATTAGAAGCCTCTCAGTTAGGCCTCTGGCCTACAGTCAAACCTTTCCAAATGACCTTGAAAATTTTACACCATATGCTGTGCCTAGTTAGGGAGTGGTACTAAGGATCTCAGATGAAAGTCAATTTAGAAAGACAAAAAATAATTGGGGCACCCGGGGTGGCTCAGTAGGTTAAGTGGCTGCCTTCAGCTCAGGTCATGATCCCAGGGTCTTGGGATCGAGTCCAAGTTAGGTTCCCCGGAGTCAGGCTCCCTGCTTGGCAGGGCACCTGCTTCTCCCTCTCTCCTGCTGTGCTCTCCCCCACTTGTGTTCTCTCTCTCTCTCAAATAAATAAATAAAATCTTTAAAAAAAAAGAGAGAGACAAAAAATCTAAAATGATGAGACTTACAATATTAATACCACTATCAAAAGCTAAAACACCGATGCTGACCCTAATTATAATTATTTTCATCAACACCTTGACTTGCCAAACATTGTCCTAAGTTGCCTAAACCATTTCACATTTATTACTTTATTTATCCTGACAGAATCTTAGTTTTACATCCTTTAAAAATACCATTTTGGAGGCAGGAGGAAGCTTTCAAGTTCTGATGAAAAGCAGAGGCTTCTTGAGTTAAAACAAAACTGTGAAGTCTTCAAGTGTGGTGTTTTCCAACTTCGTTCTTGACAAGAAATCAGGGGATTTCAGCACGAGAAATTACAAAGCCCTATTACCATGAATTCTTCGCTTTGGTGAATATGATGTGGCCTTATTGCAAAACCCTCTAAAGGGAGTGAAAGAACATTCATAAATGCTGACCCAGAGTAAGAAGGGGGCTTGTACTTCTGTGCTGTGAAAACAATAAAACCCCTGGGATTAAAAATAAGCAATGGGTCTAGGCATTGCCTATGTCAGCCTGCTGTGCTCAGTTCACGTCTGCACATCACAGATCCACAGGCCCAGGCTAAACTCTTGAGGTGACCTAAGCTCCAAAAAAACTATGGTGCCCCACATTTTAACTATACCCCTCACAGGGAATTAAAAATTTTTTAAATAATAAAATATAAGACTAAAGTTAAGGAAGCTCAAGAAAAGTCAAATTGTTCCCATGATGTCTACTTTGACACTTGATTGAAAATGTTGAAGATGAAAATATTTACAAAGTGTATACTTGTTACCCCTGCCTTATTGGTGCGTCTGGGAGATCACCCAGTATGCTGTACCAAGGCTGTGGAGGAATCTTGCTGACAGTATTGAAATTCTGATTTGGCGATTCCACAATGTAGCTAGACATCAGAAATCAGGAGGTTGACCCCAGCCTACTGCCTCCACACACATACTCATATGGGTCAATTCCTACATACTTAGTGCTTCGAGGAGTCATTATCACATGGCAGTTTAAATTAACAAACTGTGACTACCAAGTCTCCCAAGTGAATGGACCCCGACACCTTTCCTCCTCGACTGTGGCCTTTGGCTTTGCCTTTCCTGGCAGACGCTGTTAGACTGGGACTTTGGGCAACAGATCGTCCCCACTTGGCTCTAGCTTTTGAAAACTAGCACTTGTTGTCAACTTACTCCTTTGGCTGCACCATCCTAAGCAGGCTCTGCATTTCCCCCGTTCAACTTGGTCCTCTCTTTAGCTTCCTCTATGAGCTCTCGGTTCTCTAGACACTTCCAGGACCAACCAAGGCACAGCCAATGAACTGTTCGAGATTAAAGCATTTTTGCAATCAATCAACTTATTCTATTCCACTGCTCCTTAGACCACTCCTGATGTGAGGGCCCTGGGCAGAGGCAAGGCAGCAGTAATAGGAGACCAGGCCAGGCACCAGGCTCCATGAGAGCCCGAGAGGCTGTGTCAAATTGGCCAGTAGCTGGTCTTTCCACACAATGGACAATGTGTGTTCTCCAGGGTGTGGGTGCCAGAAATGTCAAGTCCAGGGGCAAAATTCAGTTAGAAACCAGAGCGTCTAGCCAGATATCGACAACAAGACTAGAGAACTAGCTCAAAGACTGTAGTCCATTTTTAATATACGTGCTGCTGAAGCAAGCACATGTAGTTCATTTTTGTTGGAGGTCTTTATGATGCTTTAGGGGTATCATAAGGCACCCACCATATGGTTTCTGATATTTACCAGCAGGGGAATTCTGCGCTAAGACCAACAATGGCGAAAAGGCTATATAAAATATAAAATTAGTTCAGAGTTCTCCAAACAGGGGTTATGGCCTTACCACTCATTATTTCAGTGTATGTTTTGAAACTTTTCCTGAAAAGAAAAACCTAGAATTATGTATCAAATCCTTAGGGTTGCACTAATCTCTCCAGCCTGAGCCTTTTTAATCTACTTTTAAATGTTTCTCTAATAACTTGGTTTGAAGATCCCATCTTAGTCAGGGATTCCACCCCCGCTCCAACACACACAAGATTAAAAAGTGGGCAAGATCTGGAGTAGATCAGGCAGGGCAGCTTCTGAAAGCTCCCAGGAGCAGACAAAACCATGAGCTAAAGAAACCATGAGCTTCCCAATAGGCTCAGGGCTCAAAGTTGGCGGGGGGGACAGAATTCTGTTGGACAATTCCCATTAGCTTAACTAGACCTAACACCAGGAAACAAAGCCAAAATGGTCCTAGACTAAGAGGACCCTAGAGGGGAAAATAAGGGGAAGAATGTTCTTCCTTGTGTACTGGTCACTGGCAGCATGGTAGTGCTCATATAAAGGCTCAGGGTTAGAAAGAACAGAAGCATCTTGAAAAATTTCACCCTCTGCTCCTTGCCGATATGGCCAGATGTTACTTAAGAGAGTCAGTCAGAGAATACTAAATACCCCAGGGAATACTAACTTTTTGCTTCTCCCACGGATTCATTCCGCCCTCTTATCCTTGAGCATCTCTAAGTTCTTTATTATGCTCTGCCAGAGAGGACTACCTCATACCCAGAAACTCCCCAGAGCCATCACTGGGAAGTGGCTGCCTCCCCAGGGACTACATTTCCCAGACCCCTTTGCAGTTAGACATGGTAATGTGACTGAGTTTTAGTCAAGCAACTGTGAATAGAAGTGTTGTACATCCCTTCCAGGCATGGCCTGCGAAAATCTTCCATGTGCACTTTTTCACACTCTTTTTCTCTTCCACTGGGGAGTGGAGACAGTCCAGGTGACCTTGAAAACCACATGCTACAGGTGGAGACTCTGTCAATCTGTAGCTCTGAATGAATGTGGGAGAGTTGCCCCACTACACCCTGTTACATGAGCAAGAAATACACTTTTATTGTGTTTGAGCCATTATACATTTTTCAGTCCATTACAGCAATTAGCTTATCCTAACTCTTACACTTCCTTTTGGATACAGCTGTTTTTCTTGTGTGCGGAAGTTCCCATGCCTTCTCCCCTCCTTAAATTTTACTATAAACCAAGAGAATAGAATTAGTAAACTCAAATTTAAGCAGCCATTAGGGGCAAATGACACTCACCAGATTAGTGGTCACAGCATTCAGATCTTAAATCCAGAAGAGCAGAAACTTAGCAGAGTCTCACTTCAAGACAACCTGGTATATTAAAATAGAACAAAAATAAATGTAAGATGTACAAAGCAAATACATTAGAATTACAAAACAAATATATGGTTACTTTCTAAAGGGTGTTGTCAGATCACGATGGAATTTGCCACTGTTTCCCAGCAAATGACAAACTTCCCTATTGCCTTTAAAATAAGATTTATTTTTTTAATACATCCCCCTCCAATCATTATAAAATAGAATTTATAAAGAACAATTCTACTCTGCTAAGTAAGCTATACAAAGACTAGGTGCTGACTCAGGGGATGACACTGGAGGCTAGGAACACTGGGTATGAGTTCTCTGCCGATGGACTCTGAAGTTCTTATGTACACATTTAAACTTTTCTCTCAGGAACTTAATTTTCCTGGTTAGGAACTTTCAGAGCTTGTAAAATTCTAGGCTATGCAAAGACTTAAGTTTTTTAGGTGATGTTAAAACAGACATCAGAGATACATTATATCCGTCTTTGTGTTTAGTATCATTCCAGATGCAATGGCACGAGTAGGAATTAAAATAAGCTCTCTATAAACATGGTGATGAAACAATGGAGGTGCGCGCACCAGAACAATCAGAGGCAACCAGAAACACGCTCTGTAAAGGGCGGCAGGTTGTGAATGTTTTCTTACCAGAGCTGCCATCTTTTACCAGGTTAAGTGCAAAAATACTATTTGACGGCATAGGACACATATTTGCCTAGAACAGGGTTTCTTTTTGTGTCTGATTACTCGGTTTAAGATCCAGGAAGCAAACAGTTCAGAACTCTGAACAAACATTCTGGCAGTCCAAACAGAGCACTAGGGCGGGAGGAGGAAGAGGAAACAAAACAAGAGGGTTGACCGGGAAAGGCATGACTTGGGCCATTTTCCCCAGGGTTTCAGCCTATACATATGTGTATACACACACACACACACACACACACACACACACACACACATAGATTTTTTTTTTTTGAGAGGAAATGCACTCTTTTCTGGTCCTGCGAGAAGAGAGAGATCAGATAAAATCCCTTTGGTGCTGTCTTTGGAAGGTCCCCCAAATGCATCCCCACTCCCGCCCGCTGGGCTGGGGCCTGCCAAGCCACAGGTGTCAGGAAACAAGATGGCGCCCCACAGTGTAGGGCGCTGAGTGAGGGGGGCCAGGGGTGGGCCTTCACTTACTCGGAGACGCTGGCTCCTCTGAAACCCAGACGCTGCCAACTCCCTGGGCTCAGGAGTTATAACCGCTTTCTTGCTCTGGGTTCTTCACTTCTTGTTGAGATCAGCTCCACATATTTTTCTGATGATGTCATCCATTCTGACTTCCTACATTTTCAAAGTTGATCTACAAGCAAAACCTTCCATGAGGCTTAAAAAAAAAAATGAAGAAGAAAAGAAAGGTGTGCTGTGAGGAGATGGAGAGGAGGAGGAGAGAGGCAGTTGCCTCCTTATTTTGAGATTTGCTGCAGCTGCGAGTGCCACTCCCCAGCCAGTTTCCTGGCTGCAGGGGGAGGCCAGTGGCCGGGCGTGGGTGACGTCAGGGCCAGGCCTGAGTCATCGCCAGTGGCCTGGCTGCCCTGCCACTCGGAAGGGGACAAAAGGAACCTTTGATGTCCAGAGGCCCTCCTCTCAGCACACTCGCCTGTACGGAGCAGCAAGCCAGGAGAACATTCCTGCTGTCTCCCCACCCCCAGCCGCCCTTCCTACTTCCGGAACAGTCCCAGGCAGATTCAGCTAGGCCTCCCCAAGGGACGTCACCCTCCTGCATGGCAGAGGCCTGGCCACTCTCTGTCAAAGGGAGAAGCAGAAGAGGGTGTTTCTCTGGGGATTTCTCACCTCTCCCTCTGGCATCCCCCTTTTTCCTTGTGGTGCTGCCTTAACCAGGGAGTAGAGGTGGTATTAAAAGTCATGTGGAAAGGCGGAAGGTGCTCTCGTCACATTCCCAGGTCAGTGCCCAGCGGTCAGTGCCTTTGTGCGATGGCCCTGGGCCTCAGCTCCTTGCTCTCTGGGTGCCCGTGTGAGCCTGCACCACCTGGATTTAAGAGGGCACTATTCTTTAAGAGGGGTATTTATATCCCCATGCTGGCATGGGACTCAGTAAATGCGTGATGAATGAATGTATTTCGATATGTTTAGATGATAATTCTAAAATAAAATAGTAGAAAACATATACTGAATACTTGCAGTGAATGTTTGAGCCTCTGTGCTAAGGGCTTTGTAAAGATTATTTCATTTATCGTTATTATCATGACAAAGCTATGAGGTTAGGTACTACTATTATTCCCAATTCTATAGATGAGAAAATGTATGCTCAGAGAGATGAAGACACTTCTCTAAAGTCTCACCCCTGGTTAATGGCAGAGCCTGGATCATTTGATCTCAAATCCTGTGTTCTGAACCACCATGGTGAGTGGCTGAGGTGAATGTGTGAATAATGACCAAGGGCAGCCTGGTTCAGGTGAGCAGAGATACGGGTAATGATGGGGCTTGAAACCAATTGCGCAAGGAAGGAATGGAGCAATTAGGAATGATCTGCCTAGAGTAGGGGGCCTCATGTCCTCCTCATGGGTCAACACAAGGTCTGAGTCTTGGTGGGACACCCAGAGTGGTCAGGAGGGCATGTTCATTGTCAGGTCCAAGTGGGGATGAGAAGCTGGGATGGGAAGACAAAGCCAGGGGGGTCTGGTGGTGTGTGGTGGATGCAGGATGTGAGTGAACAGTGGACAGAGTACCTCAGAGGGGGCAAGGCCCAGACTTGTCTTTGTTGCCCCCTGGACTCATGGGCATACATGGGGTGGGCGTGGTCAGTGCAGCTAAAGGCCCAAGTCTGGGACAGGCAAGAAGACTACAGAGAAGAAAGACTAGATAGCTCTCAAAGACTCCAAGAGCTAACTCCAAGAAGGAGTTAGAACAATGGTGTATTTCAAGTACAAGGAGGACCTGGAGGTGACAGGAACAGCGCCTGGACCTGCCCGCGGCAGTCACTGCCCTGAGCACTGCCCTATCAGGCATCAGCAGCCTTTCCGGGACAGAGTGAGAGTCTTGTCAGTGGCTGTGTTCAAGCTAAGATGAGGAGGGCTGGCAAGAGCAGAACATCTGCTTCTGGGGATATCTGGGCCCGGGATAGAGATGACCTTGGAGGTATCTTCTCCTTCTGGGGTTTATGATTTCGTGGTTTGTACTTTTCCATGATTCTCCTAGAATAAATGTCTCATTCTGAGAGGAAGACAAACGCCAGGAATTTCCAGTCCCTTTGCGGAAGTAGGGAGGGAGTCGTCGCTGGCCTCCTCAATAATGCCACTCCACAGCTTTCCTTCCACTGTGGTCATGAGACCCCTCTCCTGGGCTCAGGAGATCAATGCCTCTGATAGCTAGGGACATGGTGTAGTTACCTTGTTCCTGGGAGCTCTGCCAGTTGCCACTCTGAGGAATTACACTTGCGCTGTGGGGGTCTGACTCCCCAGGCAGGTGGAATTAGCAAAGGTGAATTTCAGAAGAGAGAGAGCCACATGCTTTTAATTAAGGGAGCAGCAACAACTGATCAGGGTCACTGTCAACGTCCACACACAGCCTGACCTTGAGCTGAGGAAAGTGCTCTAAGTTCCAGGCATTTTTGGCAGAAGGCTTGTTTATTCTTTCCTTGTCTCTCTGCAGAAAATGCCTCTGGGCACCTCCCCACTCTGCGTCCCAAAGGCTTGGTGGCCTTGCTTGCTTCACGTACACAGGTAGTTATTTCTCTAATAAGATGAAGACAGGCTGATTATTTTTTCAGTCTACATTGTGGGGCCAGGATAATGTGAAGAGGAAAGGAAAGAAGGAGAAATGATGAGTAAGCTTAAGAGAGATGCAGAGCCTTGTACTGTGTGTTCTGAGGTTGCTTCTAATAGGATAAAATCAGAATTGGGCTAAACAATCTACAGGGGGACACAGAAAAGTAAATACAGTGACACCCCCTAAACTCTACCCCATCTGGAGAATCCTTTGTTACAACAAATGCAGTTATATACTCGTAATTAAAAAATAAATTAATTAAACCTTTATGGGTTCAAGGAATTCCTTGGAAGACTGGTCTATACTTGCTGCCTCTAATTTCTCTCATCTCATTCACTTTTTAGAAACAATTTATTAATGGGGCACCTGGGTGGCTCAGTCAGTTAAGCGTCTCCCTTCGGCTCAGGTCGTGATCCCAGGGTCCTGGGATCGAGCCCTGCATCAGGCTCCCTGCTCCACGGGAAGCCTGCTTCTCCCTCTCCCTCTGCTCCTCTCCCTGCTTGTGCTCTCTCTCTCTCTCTGTCAAATGAATAAATAAAATCTTAAAAAAAAAGAAAGAAACACAATTTATTAAGATATAATTTACATACCATAAGGTTAACCCACTTAAAGTGTACAAGTCAATGGATTTTAGTATATTTACAGAATTGTGTGACCTGTAACCCAATTTTATTTTATTTTTTTAAAGATTGTTTATTTATTTATTTATTTTAAGATTTTATTTATTTATTTGACAGAGAGAGACACAGCGAGAGAGGGAACACAAGCAGGGAGAGTGGGAGAGGAGAAGCAGGCTTCCTGCGGAGCAGGGAGCCCAATGCGGGGCTCGATCCCAGGACCCTGGGATCATGACCTGAGCTGAAGGCAGACGCTTAATGACTGAACCACCCAGGCGCCCCTGTAATCCAATTTTAGAAGCTTTCTATTACCCCAAAAAGAAACTACGTGCCCATTAGTAGTCACTCCTCACTTGTGCACCGCCCCTCCCCCCAGTGCTAGGCAAACATTAATCTTCTGGCCATTTCATATAAATGGGATCACATGATACATGGCCTTCGTGTCTGACTTCTTTCACTTAGCGCAATATTTTCAAAGTTCATCCATGTTGTAGAATCAATCCGTACTTCATTCTTTTTAAGTTTATTTATTTTATTATTTTTAATTTTTTTTAGTAAGCTCTATGCCCAGCATGAGGCTTGAGCCCACAATCCTGAGATCAAGAGTCACATGCTCTACCAACTGAGCCAGCCAGATGCCCCTGTACTTCATTCCTTTTTATGCCCAAATAATATTCCATTGTGTGGTTGTACCACATTTTGTTTATCCATACATCAGTTGATGAACATTTGAGCTGTCTCCATTTTTGACTGTTTAAGTTATGTTGCCATGAACATTCAAGTACATGTTTTTGTGTGGACGTATGTTTTCGTGTCTCTTGGGTAGCTACCAAGGAGTGGAACTGCTGGGTTGGGTCATAAGGTGACTCTATGTTTAACATTTTAATGTATGTGCTGCCGAAGCAAGCACTCTATGTTTACCATTTTGAGGAGCTGTCAAACTATTTTCCAAAGTGCACCATTTTACATTCCCACCAGCGACGTGTGAGAGTTCTGATTTCTCCACATCCTTACAACACTCTTCTTGTCTATCTTTTTGATTCTAGCCGTCCAAGTGGGTGCGATGTGGTATCTCGTTTTGCTTTTGATTTTCATCCCCCTAGTGACTAATGATGTTGAGCATCTTTTCATGAGTTACTGGTCATTTGTATATCTTCTTTGGAGAACTCTTTGTTCAAATCCTTTGTCCATTTTTAAATTGGATTATTTGTCTTTATTGTTGAGTATAGATCTACATACAAATCCCTTATCAGATATATGTTTTACAAATATTATTGCCTTGTCTGTGGGTTGTCATTTCATTTTCTTTATGATATTCTTTGAAGGAGAAAGGTTTTTAATGTTGATGAAGTCCAATTTATCAATCTTCTCTTACCTCACTGTGCTTTTGGTATCATATCTGAGAAACTATTGTCTAACCCAAGGACATAAAGATTTATACCTGAGTTTTCTTCTAATAGATTTATAGTTCCAGTTCTGACATTTAGGTCTATGATCCACTTTAATTTTTTTTTATAAGATTTTTATTTATTTATTTGAGAGAGAGAGAGAGAGAACAGAGGGAGAGTAGGAGGGAGAAGCAGACTGCTGCTGAGCAGGAAGCCCGATGCGGGGCTCAATCCCAGGGCCCTGCGATCACGACCCGAGCCGAAGGCAGTCTCTCAACAGACTGAGCCACCCAGGCGCCCCCACTTTAATTTTTATGGTGTAAGGTAGGGATCCACAGTCACTCTTTTCATGTGGATACCCAGGACCATTTGTTGAAAAGACTATTCTCACAAGAACTCTGAATACCTAAAACTATTCTAAAATAAAAAGCTTATTTTTAAAAATAGTCCATTATTTCCCCCATTGAATTGTCTTGGCCCCTTTGTCAAAAATCAACTGACTATAAATATTAGTTTATTTCTGGACTTTTAGTTCTATTCCATGGATCTAGATGGCTGTTCTTATGCCAGCACCACACTGTTGTGATTACTACAGCTTTAACCTCATGCTTTTTCAAATTTGTTTTGGCCATTCTGGATCCCTTGCATTCTTTTTTTTTTTTTAAAAGATTTTATTTATTTGAGGGGTGCCTGGTTGGCTCAGTTGGTTGGGCATCTGCCTTCGGCTCCGGTCATGATCTCAGGGTCCTGGGATCGAGCCCTGCATTGGGTTCCCTGCTCAGCGGGGAGTCTGCTTCTCCCTCTCCCTCTGCCCCTTCCCCCATCTCCCTCTGCCCCTTCCCCACTGCCCCCTTCACCCCACTCATGCTCTCTCTCTCTCTCCCTCAAATAAATAAATAAACTCTTTAAAAAAATAAAGATTTTATTTATTTGAGAGAGAGAGAGAGAGCATGAGCCAGGGGGCAGAGGGAGAGGGAGAAGCAGGTTCCCCACCGAGCAGGGAGTCCGACTTGGGGTTTGATCCCAGGACCCTGGGATCATGACCTGAGCCACCTAACCACCCCTGGATCCCTTGCATTTCTATTTGATTTCTAGGGTTATCTTCTCAATTATGCAAAAAATTCCAGCTTGGATTTTGACAGAGATTGTATTCTACCTCTAGACCAGTTTGGGGAGTATCCCCATTTTAACAATATTAAATCTTCTGATCCATGAACCTGGGAAGCCTTTCCATATATTTACATCTTTAATTTCTTTCAACAATGTTTTATCACTTTTGGCATATAAGTCTTACATTCCTTTTGTTAAATCTTATCCTAAATATTTTATTCTTAATTGATATTACTTATATTGGAAATAATCTTTACTCATGGACTTGTTAGGAGCTTATACTTTGGAGGCTGAAAGACCTAAGTTTCAGTCCTGGCTCCGCTATTTATTAGCTGTATGACTTTAAGATTACTTAGCCTGTATCAACCTCGGTTTTTTTTTTTTTTTAATTTGAAAAAAAAGTTAATAATACCACTGGCTGGGTTTGTTATGCAAATTAAATAAGATAATGCTTATGTAACCCTATTGAGACCATGACCTGTATGCGCCAGTCTCAGGGTGATGTTACAATCTAAGAAACCCCGTCCAGTCACCAAAAAGTAATTTCAAATTAACTCATATTCAATACTTGCATTTCTCAAGCACCATACAGAGCTCCTGGCAATCCTTCTTTTCTTTTATTTATTTACTTTTGATGTAGTGTTCCGTGATTCATTGTTTGTGTATAACACCCAGTGCTCCATTCATTCTTTTTTTTTTTTTTTAGATTTTATTTATTTATTTGAGAGAGAGAGAATGAAAGAGAGCATGAGAGGGAGGAAGGTCAGAGGGAGAAGCAGACTCCCCGCCGAGCAGGGAGCCCGATGCGGGACTCGATCCCGGGACTCCAGGATCATGACCTGAGCCGAAGGCAGTCGCTTAACCAACTGAGCCCCCCAGGCGCCCCCCAGTGCTCCATTCAATACGTGCCCTCCTTAATACCCATCACCAGGCTAACCCATCCCCCCACCCCCTCCCCTCTAGAACCCTCAGTTTGTTTCTGAGAGTCCATAGTCTCTCATGGTTCGTCTCCCCCTCCGATTCCCCCCCTTCATTTTTCCCTTCCTACTATCTTCTTCTTCTTCTTTTTTTTTTTTTTACATATAATGTATTATTTGTTTCAGAGGTACAGGTCTGTGATTCATCAGTCTTACACAATTCACAGTGTTCACCATAGCACATACCCTCCCCAATGTCTATCACCCAGCCACCCCATCCCTCCCACCCCTCACCACTCCAGCAACCCTCAGTTTGTTTCCTGAGATTAAGAATTCCTCATATCAGTGAGATCATATGATACATGTCTTTCTCTGATTGACTTATTTCGCTTAGCATAATACCCTCCAGTTCCGTCCATGTTGTTGCAAATGGCAAGATTTCGTTGTGTTTTTTTATGGCTGCATAATATTCCATTGTGTATATATATATATATATATATATATATATAACTCCACGGTGACTGGTATATATATATATATATATATATATATATATATATACCACATCTTCTTTATCCATTCATCTGTTGAAGGACATCTTGGCTCTTTCCATAGTTTGGCTATTGTGGACATTGCTGCTATAAACACTGGGGTGCACATACCCCTTTGGATCACTACATTTATATCTTTGGGGTAAATACCCAGTAGGGTAGCTCTATTTTCAACTTTTTGAGGAACCTCCATACCGTTTTCCAGAGTGGCTGCACCAGCTTGCATTCCCACCAACAGTGTAGGAGGGTTCCCCTTTCTCCGCATCCTTGCCAACATCTGTCATTTCCTGACTTGTTAATTTTAGCCATTCTGACTGGTGTGAGGTGGTATCTCATTGAGGTTTTGATTTGGATTTCCCTGATGCCGAGCGATGTTGAGCACTTTTTCATGTGTCTGTTGGCCATTTGGATGTCTTCTTTGGGAAAATGTCTGTTCATGTCTTCCTGGCAATCCTTCTTAACATCCTTTTTCCTGACCTATCCAAACCCCTTATCCCCCATAGATTTCTCCTCCCCTTCTTTCTCCCAAGCTCCCTAGAAAGCTTTTTCTCCCATCCTAACCAATCTGATTCTTCTACTTCTGTCCCGTTCTTCTGATAGGTGAGAGGAAGAAACTGGACAGGCAAAGCCAGAATTCTTTTTAGTGTACAGGAAGAAAAGAAAACCAGGGAGTTGTCAAACTGCATTTATACCACCATTCACATAAAATGCTTAGTACAATGTCTGATATATAATAAAGGCTCAATAAACACTAAGATTTTATTTTTAATTGTTTTTAAGGATTTTATTTATTTATTTGAGAGAGAGAGTGAACGAGCAAGAGAGAACACAAGTTGGGGGGAGGAGCAGAGGGAGAGGGAGAAGCAGACTCGCCACTGAACAGGGAGCCTGACACGGGCCTCAATCCTAGGACCGCAGGATCAGGACCAGAGCCAAAGGCAGACGCTTACCAACTGAGCCACCCAGGAGCCCCTGGGTTTTTATTTTTGTTATGGTGGTGGCTACATTATGCCCATGTATACTTTATGTTAATGGAGTGAGGTTTAGATCATGACCTCTGAGAATCCAGCTGGGAGGCTATTGCTCAGTGGTCCATCCTCACTCATTTAGATGAATTTGGGATTACTGCTTTTCTTTCTTCTTCCTGAATCATTCCTCAAAGAATCAGCCCTGAGAAAACTATAAAAAATTTATCATTGAGGCTCCCTGCATAATGTTTGGAGGTCATATCTCCTGTTTCCTCAGCCCAGCACTAGGACTCTATCCTCCCATACAAACCTCTAGAACAGTGTTTTTAAAACTGCAGGTCAGTACCCACAGTTATTGGGTCAGAAGTAGCATTAGTTTCAAGTGACAAAATAAAACAGAACAGAAAAATTCAAGTACAAGACTTTTGTTTCAGTTTTATGTGTGTGAGCTGGGTCTCTCTGTGAAACATACTGTGGTTCAGAGTTTAAAAAAAAGTTTAAAAAATAGTGTTGGAGTAGATCTTTCACTTTCATTAAGGTGTTTAAGCAACTCATAAGAGCATAAAGTAACACCCCTCCAAGTGGTCTCTCCATTTTGATGGGGATCAAAACCTTAAGACGAAGGTCCACCTATAATGAAGGATTTGGGGGCATTGAGGCCTTTTTCTATAATTGTTAACACTTGGTGGAGGATTATTTCTGTTACCTCCATGGAGCTACCTCTGCCCCATTCCCCCACACACTGCCCCCCATGCTACCTCTTAGTCATCACCTCCTCTCGCTCTTCTAATACCTGCAAATCCACACCCTTAACTTGTACAGGGTTTTCTCTTTTTCAAAACTCTTTCGCATATGCCATCTCCTTTGATTCTCACAGCTATCCCATGAAGTTGACAGGTCAGATCCAAACCCTTGCTTGACCATTTAACTCCACGTGTGACCTTAACCTCTCAGCTTATCTCCTCAGCTGCTATATGTAACCAGAAAGGTTAAGAGACTTGGCCAACATCACACAGCCTGGAAGTGGCAGGACCAGGAAGAGAACTAAATCTTTCCCCTCCTAGCCTGGTTGTCCCATGGGCTCTCCTCGTGGAGATACATAACTTCTTTTTAGTAATATTATTCACCTGACTGCCTTATGAAGAATGTTTGAAAAGCAAAGAACACACTGCTCTCTTCCACCATATCTAAAAACACTGATTTTTATGGCACAAAGCACAAGATAAACAGCTCTACATGCCTCGTAGATAAGGGCTATCACTCTCAACATCAAAGACTATTAAAGGCTGGGCCCTCTGAATCAGAGACAACAAAGTCCACAAGGAGAGGAAAACAAAGTTCCCCAAGTGCTCTGTTTTCCCTTTAGTGTTGGAGAGTGTCCCCTCTAGTGGCTCTGGAGGAAAACAGCTTCTGGAAAACATTGGTAGATTCAAAGTTGATGAAATCAGACAATGTTAGAGCTTCAACGGAGCTTAGGGAACATTTGGTTCAAGGCGTGTCCCATCGCTAATGAGAAATTGGGAGCTAGGGCAGTGGTTCTCAACCAGGGGTGATTCTGCCCCCAGGCAACCTTTGACAACTGTGGACATTTCTGGCTATCATTTGACTGGGGGTGGGGGATGCTACTATCATCAGTAGGTAAAAACCACGGATGCTGCTAAACATCCTACAATACACAGGACAACCCCTCACAACTGAGGACAAGGCCTCAAATGGACAGACCAGCTGGAGGGCTGTTACTGTTATGCTCTTATGAATTATTTAAACACCTTAATTATCTGGCCCCAAATGTCAATAGTGCTAAGGTGGATTGGAGAAATGGTGTGTGATCTACCCAAGAACTTGCAGCTTTCCTCCTCCCCCCCCAGCTTTATTGAGATGTAACTGACATACAACCAAGGACTTGCAGCTTATTCATAGCTTTTGATGGCTCGGGCTATGTGATCTCTTTCTTTTCATTTCTTTTGGAATGCTTTTATTAGAATTGTGAAAAAGTCAAAAGTAATACATACTCATAATTAAAAGCAATATAATAAAAGACTTAAAAGATCTTCCATCACTCCTTCCCATAATCAATGTTAACAGCCTTGGTAGTTTATTAGGTAGGACTATATTAAAATCCAAATTTGGATCATTTTTGACTTATCATTTCCTATGGTTAGTTATACTTAAGATGTTCATCCACTTCTCCACGCACACACTAAGACAAGCAACAATCAACAGAGGTTTCTTTTGACTTTGCTTATTATACAAAAGTTGGACTAACACATATTACTTTATAACTCGCTTTTTTATTTAATAAATTGTGAATATCTCTTCAGATCCAATAAAGAATCTCCTGTATGTTTATAAAAGATTGAAATGATCAGTACTGTGGGCTCCAAGGAGCTAATATGGCCTTTGAAGGACATTAAATGACACTGAATCATGTAGTATGTGTCTTTAATATCTATCTGACACTTGATATTTCACTCTTTTGTAGAGAGCTGGGCTCAAGATTAGAATCTTTGGTAGGCCATGCTATCCAACTAGGAATGAATAACATCCTTTTGTTGTCCTTGTATTTATTCTTACAGATACTTTCTAGGCATAGCAAATAATACTGGTTTTCTGTTGACTGTGGTGCTACGAAACTTCATTTTAGAACAAATATACATGTACTAATTGATTTTATGTGTCAACTTGACTAGATCATGGGGTACCTGGATTTTTGGCTAGGCATTATTTCTGGGTGTATCTGTGAGAATGTTTCTGGATGAGACTAGCATTTGAATCTGTAGACTGAGTAAAGCAGATGGCCCTCCCCAGTGTGGGTGAGCCTCATACAATCTGTTGAGGGCTTAGATAGAACAAAAAGGTGGAGGCAGGGGTCATTTGGCTTCACTCTGCCTGACTGATGAGCTGGGTCACTAGCATTCTCCTGCCCTGAGACTGAGACTTACACTGTGGTCTCTCCTTGTTCTCAGGACTACACCACAGGCTCTCCTGGGTCTACAGCTTGCAGATGACAGAGCAGGTGACTGCACAGCCTCTACGGTCATGTATGCCAATTCCTCATAATAAATATTCTCTCTCTCTGTATATATCCTATTAATTTATGTATATGTATGTATCCTATTAATGTATATATAATGTAAATATGTATCCTAGTAATTCTGTTTTCTTGTAGAACCCTGGAGCCAACTCAAATAAAAATGTTTAATGGTATAAGATTGGTAGAAGTTTGGGTAAGAGTGATCTAACTCCTTCTTGGTATGGCCAATCATATGTTGTTCAATCATTCCCTTTCATTCCCTTCTGATGGACAAAGTTTTTTCCAGATGTGTGTTTGTTCTGTCATTAGAGCATGTTCTAATAAATACCCTTATTCTTATCCTTTCATACTTTTATTTCTATGAAATAAATTGTCCAAGGTGAAATTATCATTTCAATTTTTATTTTAAATTTTAATAGATATTTTCAAATCTTTTTCAAAAAAACTGAAGCAAGTCATATTCCAACCATTGATATCTGAGACTAAACATTCTCCCACATCTTTGTCATCAGTGGATATTTTCCCTTTTTTTTTATTTTTTACATTTTACTAATCTGATGGGTAAAAATTATTATTTCACTTTTGCTTTTTTTTTTTTTTTGGAAGAGCAGTATATTATATGTCATATCATTTATTTTTTGCTTAGTTTTTATTTAAATTCCAGTAAGTTAACATACAGTGTAATATTGGTTTCAGGTGTACAATTTAGTGATTCAACACATATACAACACCCCGTGCTCAACACATCACTTTTGCTTTAATTTGCATTTCCCTGACTTTAAGAATAGTGGTTAAGAGCATAAATGAATGAATTGTATGGTGTGTGAATTATATCCCAATAAAACTGTTATTAAGTATTTAATTATAAGTAGTAACATATTTTAAATAATCAGCAAAATGATTTTAAAAATGCACAGTAAACCCATGCTCTGAACATCTTCATAAACTTTATTTCTACCCATCTTGCAAAGGCTAAGGCAACCTCCCTGAATGTCTCTACAAAGGAATTTGTAGGGATTACTGCTGAAGTTAATCCTAGACTGTGGCTCCTTCAGGTGAAAATAAAACTCATTTATTCTAGAAAGAAGAAACCAAGTTCTCTACTTCGGAGGGAGGAAAGACCTCAGAAATAAATCAACCAATCACATTAAGTAGAAAAAGGACATGAGAAAGGTGAAGAAATGAGAAACCACACTATGGCCTTGGCCAAGCCATGTTAACTTCTCTGAGCCCAGCTGCTGCCTCTGTTAATGGGAATGATCACCCTGCACACGGATTTCACACCAGGTTACCACAGGGCTGTTGCAAAGGTCAGAGGACTGTCTGCCAATAACGGTGACTTACTGCCCCAGTTTGCCAAGTTTCCCAGTTTTGAAACCAACGTAGTCCCCAGAAAACCTAGATGAGTTGGGTATCTCACTACCAATTGAATATTAACGTCCAAACTAGATTTTGGAGCATGGAAAGAAATACACATGTTAACATGTATCTGAATCAATATTCAGTTCATTTAAGTTTAAGTTAGAAAAATGTAAGCTTAGGGGCGCCTGGGTGGCTCAGTTGGTTAAGCGACTGCCTTCGGCTCAGGTCATGATCCTGGAGTCCCGGGATCAAGTCCCGCATCGGGCTCCCTGCTCGGCAGGGAGTCTGCTTCTCCCTCTGACCCTCCTCCCTCTCATGCTCTCTGTCTCTCATTCTGTCTCAAATAAATAAATAAAATCTTTAAAAAAAAAAGAAAAATGTAAGCTTAAAGTCACCTATAAACACAGTTTTTCTATTCATAAATACATATGTTCAAAAGTATAAAAATAAGAATTATTTTCTCTCATCCTTGAACTAATGTTCCATTAACTTATAAATTTAAAAGATTATATTCCTCTAACAAATAACTATCTATATAAATAGAACTAAGTAAATACCCTTAAACATTTAAAACAACATTTACAAAATTTAATGTCAAATCCTCTCAGGCATTTCAGTTACCTCATAAAACAGTTATAAATTTAATAAACAAAATCTTGCTAAATCCAAAAAATCAAAAAAATAAAAGGTAAAGGGCAAATATCCAAAATATATAAAGTACTTATACAACTCAACACCCCAAAAACAAATAATTCAATTTAAAAATGGGTAGAAGACCTGAACAGACATTTCTCTAAAGACATACAGATGGCCAACAGACACATGAAAAGATATTCATCATCACTTAACCATCAAGGAAATGCAAATCAAAACTACAATGAGATATCACCTCACACCTGTCAGAATGGCTAAAATCAACAACACAAAAAACAAGTGTTGGCAGGGATATGGAGGAAAAGGAACCTCAAGCACTGTTGGTGGGAATGCAAACTGGTGCATTCAGTATGGAGTCTCCTCCAAAAGTTAAAGATAGAACTACCTATGAACCAGCAATTGCACTACTGGGTATTTACTGAAAGTATACAAAACACTAATTCAATGGGATATATGAACCCCTATGTTTATAGCAGCATTATTTACAATAGCGAAGACATGGAAGCATTCCACGTGTCCATCAATTGATGACTGGATAAAGATGATGTAGTAGATATATACAATGGAATATTATTCAGCATAAAAAAGAATGAAATCTTGCCATTTGCAACAACATGGATGGAGCTAGAGAGTATAATGCCAAGCGAAATAAGTCTGCCAGAGAAAGACAAACACCATATGATTTCACTCAAATGTGGAATTTAAGAAACAAAATACATAAGCAAAGGGGAAAAGAGAGGGAGAGAGAGAGAGACAAACCAAAAAAGCACTCTTACTTATAGAAAACAAACTGATGGTTACCAGAAGATAGGGAGGTAGGGGGTGGGTGAAATAGGTGATGGGAATTAAGGAGTACCCTTGTTGTGATGAGCGCTGGATGATGTATGGAATTGTTGAATCACTATATTGTACACCTGAAACTAATATTACTTTAACTGGAATTAAAATAAAAACTTTAATTTTTTTTTTTTTAAATAACACAGACACACACACAAAGATACTATGTCCCTATTATTTAGGCTTTATGGTTCAGTGTTTTCTTACTTGCAGCCAAAATCTTGCTTATTGAGCATTCATATGACCCCGTAACAGCTACTTACAGTTATGGTCTCCTAATAGCTCTCCCAGCCTCCTTCCACCATCCTGTATCCAGAACATTCTTCCTAAAGAGCCACTTTGATTAGAGAATTCTGTCACTCAAGCCATTAGTGGTAACATTACACCAAACTAAAGAAGCTAGTCACAAAAGACCACATATTACATGACTCCATTTATATGAAATGTCCAGAACAGGGAAATCTATAAGGACAAGAAAAGAGATTAGTGGCTTTAGGCTTGGGACAAAGATGGGTGAGGGGGTGACAGATAAAGGTTTCTTCTTGAAGAGCCCAGATGTCCACTGACAGATGAATAGGTAAAGAAGATGTGGTATATATAGATGGAATACTACCCAGCCATCAAAAAAAAAAAAAAGAAAAAAAGAAAAAAGAAATCTGACCATTTGCAACGACATGGATGGAACTAGAGGGGATTATACTAAGCGAAATAAGTCAGTCAGAGAAAGACAAATACCATATGATTTCATTCATATGTGGAATTTAAGAAACAAAACAGATGAACATAGGGGAAGGGAGGGAAAAAATAAAATAAGACAAAAGCAGAGGGGAAGACAAACCATAAGAGACTCTTAACTATAGGAAGCAAACCGAGGATTGCTAGAGGGGAGGTGGGGGGGTATGGGGTAACTGGGTGATGGGCATTAAGGAGGGCATGTGATGTAATGAGCACTGGGTGTTATATGCAACTGATGAATCACTAAACTCTACCTCTGAAACTAATAATACACTATATGTTAATTAACTGAATTTAAATAAAATTTTAAAAAAAGGTTTCTTTTCGAGGTGATGATCATGTTCTAAAATTGACTGTAGTGATGGTTGCACCTATCTGTGAAATTACTAAAAACCATTGAATTGTGCACTTTAAATAGGTGAAGTGTGTGGTATATGAATTATACCTCAATAAAATTGCTAAAAGAATACAGCCTTCAGGGGCGCCTGGGTGGTTCAGTTGGTTAAGCTCCCACCTCTTGGTTTTGGCTCAGATCATGATCTCATGGGTCATGAGATGGAGCCCTGCGTAGGGCTCCCAGCCCAGGAGGGAGTCTGCTTGAAAGAGTCTCTCCCTCTGCCCCTCCCCCAGGCATTTGTGCACAAGTCCCCCTGCCCCTTCCCAAATGAATAAATAAATCTTTAAAAAAAATACAGCCTTCAGTGGTGATTCCATTACCTAGAAAATAAAGCACAGAGCACCTGGGTGGCTCAGTCAGTTAAGCATCTGACCTTGGCCCAGGTCTTGAACTCAGGGTCCTGGAATCAAGCCCTACATAGGCTCCCTGCTTGGTGGGGATTCTGCTTGTCTCTCTCTCTCTGCCCTCTGCCCCCTCCCCCTGTCAAGCTCTCTCTCGCAAATAAATAAATAAAATCTAAAAAAGAAGAAGAAAAGAAAGCACAAATTCATTACCTTGGCATTCAAGACTTTCTATCCTCCAGCCTCAAACTACCATCTAATTTAACCCCTGGCTACTTCTCTATATAGGAGCCAATCAGACAGCTCATGAGTGGTTCCAGAAACACAACCTGTGCTTCCCTGTTTCTCTGCCCTTGCTCCTGTGTTCCCTTGGCCTAGAATGACTTCTTCTACCATCTTGGTCTCTCAAAATTTAACCTGCCTTCAAGGCCCAATTCAAATGTTCTCCCCAGTCTTCCCAAGCAGAAGCATATCTTGCTCCTCTGAATTCATAGAATTCAATATATCTCCTGTGGTATTTGCCTTGTCCTCTTTTACAGGCTTGTGTTCACACCACCTCATTGGCTATATTAGCTGCAGTTTCCAAATCAAAAGTTGGATGGTAACTATGTGTCAGTAAGCAAGAATTTTGCAAATATGGACTCCTTTAGAAATTACAGATTATATGGTTGCCATAAGAGTTTTCCCACTAAAATGGATGGTCTTTTCCTCCTTCACAGAGTTTTTATCACTGTCTCTCAGGTGGATGAAAGAACTTAGCCTCCCTCTCTCTCCCGGATGCACAGAAAATGCAGTTAGGTGGTTTTAATGAATGGTCTTATCCCTGCATTATATGCAAAATAAGTAAAAGCTAGACTGATGATATATAAACATTTTTAAAGGCTATAAAAGTACCAGAAGAAAATATAAGAGAATATTTTTATAATCTTGTGATAGAGCAGACTTTCCTCAATACCAAAACGCCATCGAGAAAATCAATAATGAAATTCCCTACATAAAAATCCAAGCCTTTCGTATGGCAAAAGATACCATAAACAAAGTTAAAGGACAAATAACAGACTTTGAGAAAATATTTTTAAGAGATGTAATAATTAAAGGATGAGTATCAGCACGAACTGAACAAACAATACATTAGAAAAAGGCCAAAGCATATGAACAAGTAATATGTAGAGAAAAGGCTGAAACGACAGCATATGAAAGATGTTCAATATCATTAGCATCAGGGAAATGTAGAATAATATACAACGAGGGTCATTTGCCTCTCAGATGGGCAAACATGGAAAAGATTGAGACAATCCATAATTGTCAATTGAAAAGATCAAACATGCATAGCAGTGTTGCACACATACCACAATGTACATGATTTTGAAAGAGCAATTTGGTAGGCTCTAATTATTTTCTGCAACAAACAGGTATTACATTCATAATTCTCAAGTGAACTTGTAAAAATCCATTCTTGATGAGTAATGACGGAAATCTCAAATTCTTGCTTTCCCAGTTTCCCCATTCTAGGAGGCTTATACAGAACACACTTTTAAAGATCATTTTTGGGTTGACTTCAATACTAAATAAGGAAGCCTGGCAGTGCTGATCCTCTTTAAAAACCCTACTTTCTTTAAGTGAGAATTTATTTTTAAAATTCTCCATATTTGCCTGCACTGATATTAGCCCTGTTACCTGGCTACTTCTTAACATGGTGCATGACCGACTGGCTGACTCTGGGTGGAGTGGTGGGGGCCTACTTTGCCCTGATTTCCCCTCCCTGGCTTCCCTTGATCAACACTCAGTTGTATACATGCTTTTTGCTTTCCTGCTGTTTGATTAAGCTTTGATAAATGGTTGGGTCTTGGTATAAAGTTTTATCAGTCTTTATAGTCATCCAAATACCCAGACTTCTCCGGAGCCTGGCATATTCCCTCATCTCACTGTCATTCCTAAACAGGGCCATAACAGTCCTATGATGCCTTTGCATGAGTTAGGAAAATGTGTCCCCTCAGGTGCAGCTCCACGCCAGGCTGCATGGCTCTACGAGGGGAGTGCACGCAGGTGTCCTTCGGGCCCGCCAGTCTCCTGGGCCACTGTACTAGCCATCCTGCTCCTCACACCAGTCCTCGTCCAACTGCTGCACAGGAAATCTTTACAAACTGCCATTTCCTCATTTCAAATGGTCAGAGGACACGAGGCACCTGCTACAGTTAATGCTGCAGACACACGGCTCAGGTTTCTTTCCCTGGCTTCTCCTCCTAAGCTGCCCTTTGAGATTTCATCAGGTGTCCAAATCTCCTTTGTTAATGCTTTTAGCCACCCCCCTCCCCACTACCACACACACCCTACAGGCTCCCTGTTCACCCAGGAAACAGAGAATGATGGAGAAGTTAATTGCTGTCTTATCCTTTTTACTGCTGTGGCCTTATCAGCAAAAAAGAATGATAAGGTGATTTTCTTCTTGGCCTTGAGTTTTAAGTTCTGAGCTTCCCTTCCTCAGAGGAAAAGAAACAGCCCTTTGTGTTTCACAGTCTAAAACAGAGACGTTTCTAGGCCCCAGGATAAAGCCTTTTCACTCAGATCTTTGTTTGGAAGCCAGACTTAAGAATTATTCAGGATCAAAGGAGGGAAGTGTGGCCCAGCTCCACTCAGGGTGGCTCCCCAGGAAGGGGAAGTGTGTGCATGCATGTGTGGGTGTGCCTGTGTAGGGGTGGTGAGTACAGGTTTCCAGGGTGGCAGGGGTCTGTGTCCCACCACCCCTGCAGGAACTCAGATGGGAGGCTACTTGAAAGCCTATGGAGGTTGGACACTACCCACTCCTGCTTTGAGAGCCTGGGTGGGGGCCTCCATGGGTAACTTGTAGCCATTGGAGAAAGACACAGCACCAAGAAGCCTCTCCATGGTCTTCCAGGCATCCTCCCAGACTAGCACACGGGGTAGCAGAAGGAACAGTGGAAACCAAGGCACCCACCATGGTCTACAAATCAGGATACCCCCACTTCCCTGGGCCTATGAAAGCCTGGGGGACAGAAACAGAGTTCCAGTGATTATGATATTGGACTCTTCCCCAACTGTAGAGAGCGAGGAACTTGAAGCCAAGTTTAATTTGATTTTAGAGAAATATAGAAATGTGGCATTCCTTGCAGCTGAGTATTATGCAGCAATTCTTACTATTGCCAACATTTTCTTCTATACTGTAATCTATGGAATTCCCCCTTGGTAAGAGAAGGGCTCCTGCATTTTGAGCAGAGTTTCCTTAACTCTTTCCTTTCACCATAATCTTTACCTATTAGGAATTCTCTCTTGTCTAAACAAAATGTATAGTTTAATTCATAACATTCATTTATTAATTTAGTGGAAACATGAGTTCTTAGGATCTTCTCAAGTGCTCTACTCCCCACTTAAAAAAAGATAGAGACAGGATCTTCAAGGAGAATCATGAAAATGAGGCCTGGAATTGGGGCCCACCAGCCTAGACCTGGATCTTGATTACTCTAAAATTCTGGTGCCCAAGAGGAATCCATGGAACAACTGGGTGAACAGCAAGGAGACAAATGAATTTAGTTCCTCTGACTCAGAGTTTTAAAGTAACACCCGCTGTGCAAAAAGGCAATGTGTGTTTGGCACTCTGGAAATACAGAGAAGTAAGAGATGTAGGTCCTTCCAAGAGGATGGCACCAGCTCACTGGAGAGATAAGACTATGGGCCATGAAATATACAATGAGCTGGGTAGATAGGACATGCGGAGCCCAGAGAGACAGAAGGACTGATGAGTCAGGGAAGTCTCCCTGGAGGAGGGACACTGGGAGGAAACCTTGCCCATCCAATTCCCTGATTTCAGCTGTCTGGAAGAGGAAGGTGGAAGGGAAGGAGAAGAAGGTTCCAGAGCCTTGACAAAGGGACAGAGGTAGGAATGGTCAATGCCTGGTTGTGAGGTCAGTGAAGTATGCTGGGGGTATTGGGGAATACATGGAGCTATAGCTGGGGAGTGGGACCAGCTTGTGGATGGTTTTCAGTGCTGGGGAGAAGAGTTCAGACATGAGGCAGCTGGGTTTCCAGCCCAGAAATTACACGATGAGAACAGGGCTTACAGAGGATGAGCAGGCAGCTCCCATGGGAGATACCAAGAATTAGAGACTCTTTGGGTTAGTAATGATTTCTTTGTAATAATGCTTATAGTATTAAAAAAAAAGTTGACTTTGAGATGCAAGCATTGTGTGTTGTGCATAATGCTTCCGAAGGGTTTACACTTTGATACGACTTAATCTGCACTATTAGTAAGGGGGTGAAGGGATTATTGACTTATGAAATCAACGATCAGGAGGGTCTCGGGTGAAGAAATTTGGGATCTAGCATAAGACTAGATGCTCAAGTGCTGACTTCATAAGGTGGTTATGAGAAACTGCAGAAGTTGGCTGAGGACCATGTTCTGCAAGAGCACACTTGCAGGAGGAAGGACTGGAGTATCCCTAGAGACAAATGCTGGAGTGCAGGATAGCTGGCAGGAAACTGTCCCAGATGATGGTGAGTCACATGACACCTGGGAGCAACCTCACTGCACTCACTGCCTGATTTTGTCATATTCATTCATTCCTTCACTTATTCACTCAAATTCTTTCATTCATTCAGGTATTTATATCTGCTACGGCACTATGGATGGTGCAGACTTCAACAATGCATGACATGATCTCTATAATCCATTGGGAGAGAAAAACATGCACATGAATGATGGCAGTTCAGAGCTGTTGTTCTCTCCCTCCCCCCACCTTTTTTCCTCTCCAACATCCCCTCCCTCTGGAAAACTAAAGTATCTGTTGTATTGGTAGCTGACTGGCTCTCAATTTTCCTCCATGAGTTTCAATGTTAACTTTTGCTT
This sequence comes from Neomonachus schauinslandi, assembly GCF_002201575.2. Lineage (NCBI taxonomy): Eukaryota > Metazoa > Chordata > Mammalia > Carnivora > Phocidae > Neomonachus > Neomonachus schauinslandi. The sequence goes on from NC_058403.1 coordinate 118,480,726, forward strand.
TTTGTTTAATAGCAAGAGTGAAGACATTCATCAAGAAGTTTCTAGAATTCTTTAATTTCCCCTTCTTGCTAAGGGGTGTGAATTGGAGGAAGTCTCTTTGATTTGTCTGAGCTGAGGTAATGGATACAAATGGAACAGGCTGGAGAAAAGGAGTCACCCTTAGGGGAAAGGAACCAGGCTTCCTGAAAGGAGGGAGGATTAGAGTTGGGTTGAGGGGTGAGAGATTGCTTTAGAGAAAATGAGAAGGGGAGGGAGGCTGGAGGAACAGAGATAGTGAAGACAGAGATTGGTAGGGACAAAAGAGAGAGAGGGTCTGTCTGAGCCTCCGTGTGCGCAGAGGGATATGGGAGAAAGGGACTGTTGCCCATCTGGAGGAAGTTTTGCTGTGTGTTATGCAGTGAAACGCCTTGACCATGGCCTGTACTAGGCTACTTTTCAAGGCTTTTGGGTGGGGTGGAGATATTAGTAGTGCAAACTGGAGGTAAGACTGAAGGCAGCTTACTCTTATTTGGGGGTGTTCCTGCTACCTTCAATTTTGCAGTCAGGTTTCCTCAGACTTCTCTGTCTTTGCATATTTGATAGCTAAGCTCATTGGCCTGTGAGCCTATAATGGCTATAGATAGGATTTTTATGGCTGCTGCATGGCCTTACAATCTTCTCTAATCTCCCTCACGCACGTATACTATCGATTCCACCATTTTCTTGGCTGCTCCTTTGGCCCCGTCTAGCTAGCCCTCCTTTGATGGAATGCTTCTTCCATTCTTGCCTTCTTCCACATCTCTCTTTAAACTTAAACTCTTCCACTGACCATCTCCTCATCTATATATCTTCACTTTAAATATATTCTGAATTGTAGGATTCTATGAAATTTTGATTCTGAGAGTTCAAATTATCACCTGGTTCATTCATAGTCTATACACACCTTAAGGACAGAAATATATATATATTTGTATCCCCCCAAAAGAGGCACGGTGCTGGGATTATATTTCCTCAAGATAACCACACAGCTCTCTCCCTCATTTCATTCAGGTCTTGCATAGAATAGCAACACTCTGCTCACTCCTAGCTCCCTTTCCTGCTTTATTTTTCTTTATCACCTGATGTATTATATATTTATTTATTAAATTGCTGAATATCTGTCTGCTCTCCTAGAATGTAAGCTCTATGAAAGCAAGGACCTTGCCTGCATTTCCAGGCCTGAAACTGTGCCTTGCATAAATACTCGTTTGGTAAATGGATTCCAGATAGATATCAGGTACTCAGGCAATGTGGAGCTGAATTACAGAATCAGAAGTGCATATCTAAATATAACCTCATAAAACAAGGGTTTAACTTTGTTTGGATTGAAATTTTGAGCAACCGGAGGTTCAAAAAGTATCTTTATTTTCTCTTCCATGGGAATTTAAAAAAAAAACCTCAAAAAACATAAGCTTAACTCATATAAGTTAACTCATATAATCATTAGATGGAGAAGATTATATTTAATATTTTCAATTTATAATATTGAATCTAAGAGAAGCAAAAAGGAAAAAATTGATAATATACATTTTGATATACTAAGGAGAAGTAATATAATTTTTTTGTAAGGCAATTTTTGTTATGTGGTGCTGGACTTGGGCTACATATTTAAATTGGCATTTGAAAGGAATGTATGTCATATGCCTTTTTAAAAATATTGTGAATTGTATATTAGAAGAATTCATGAAACATGTAAGCAAAGGCTTTCCACTTATAAAGTATAAAGCAAGCAACTGGTTAATTGACTCCCAAGTCAAATAATGGTAAGGCTACCTCTCCAGGAGCCCTCAGTATCCCCTCTCTGAGTCCTAAGCACAGCCTCCCCCACTTGGAGGTAACACAACCCTGACTTGTATGATCATCTTTCACCTGCTTTTAAAAATAATTTTGCAACCCATGTTTATAATTTTTAAAGCTTTGTCAAAATAATCATGCACATTTTTAAGAAAAAATAAATAAAAGTGATGGTTTCCTGTTTTCCCCAGTACCACTCTGCAGAAGCAACCATTTCTCATCTTTCATGATAATTTTTTTTTTAAAGATTTTATTTATTTATTTGACAGAGAGATAGAGAGAGAACACAAGTAGGCAGAGAAACAGGCAGAGGGAGAGGGAGAAGCAGGCTCCCCGCAGAGCAGGGAGCCCGATGCGGAACTCGATCCCAGGACCCCGGGATCACGACCTGAGCCGAAGGCAGCCGCTTAACCGACTGAGCCACCCAGGTGCCCCCATGACATTTCTTCTGGTAGGTATCTTCATATCTTTGAACAATATGCTCATATTGTGATTGCATGATGTATTCATCTTTTAAAAAAGATTTGTGTGTGTGTATATATAGAGAGAGAGAGAAAGAGAGAGAGCATGTGAGTGAGGGGAGGGGCAGAGGGAAGGAATCTTTTTTTTTTTTTTAAAGAGTTTATTTATTTATTTGACAGAGAGAGAGACAGCGAGAGCAGGAACACAAGCAGGGGGAGTGGGAGAGGGAGAAGCAGGCTTCCTGCCAATCAGGGAGCCCGATGTGGGACTCGATCCCAGGACCCTGGGATCATGACCTGAGCCAAAGGCAGATGCTTAATTGACTGAGCCACCCAGGTGCTCCTTACAAATGTATTTTTAATTTCCAGAGGCTATTCATACTTCTCTGATCATTCCTCTTTCATTGCATCCTGTTCTCTTATGATGCAGTATCTTCTCAAATACCTCTGAGAATACTAATTGGGGGTTTCTTTCTTCCCTTCTGTTTCCTATTTTTACTCTTCCCTCTGATCTTTTTTTTTTTTTTTAAGATTTTACTTATCTATTTGACAGAGAGAGAGCACAAGCAGGGAGAGCAGCAGAGGGAGAGGGAGAAGCAGGCTCCCCACCGGGCAGAGAGCCTAATGTGGGGCTTGACCCCAGGACCCTGGGATCACGACCTGAGCCAAGGCTGCCGCTCAACCGACTGAACATCCAGGCGCTCCTCTGGTCATTCTTGTGTTTATTTGTATCTATCTTTCATGTTGTGACCTTTCTTCAAATATCTGATCATCCTCAGTCGTCTTTACTTCAGAATGAGGCAATAAGATATTTCTCGATACTTTTTTTTTTTTTTTCACCTAAATGGGGCCTATTAATTGAGTCTTCACTTGTGGTGATCTAGCTTTGCCAGCTGCTTGCTGTGTGATCTTAGGCAAGTTATCTCACCACTCTGTGCTTCAGTTTCTTCCTAGAGTTGTTGTGAGCATTAAATAAATTAACATATGATATAGTCATTATAGTGTTATATAACTATTTGCTACTTGTATAACTTTTACTATGATTACTTGGCAGAAACCCAGCTATTTGGCTAGGGAACTCCTAAATACCAACATGTCAGGGAACTTATCTGTGGGGCCATTACATTTTGTAGAGAAGAGAATATCGTTGTTGTTTTTTATTAGGAGCGGGGGGCAATGCAGTGGGGGAGAAACTATCTGGCTAGGGGGGTGAGAGGCCAACTGCTCCTTCATATTATTTTATCCATCACCACAATTTCAGCCCATCACTCACTCATTTGAGTTGCTTAGTGCCCCAAGTTCTTCTCTGCAAAAGATTTCCTTCTTGGTTCTATCCTTCTCCAACCTCCCACCCATGCAGTATGAGTTTAGCTTCCTCTGTTCTCTTTCTTTTTTTCTTATTTATTTATTTGAGATAGCGAGCGAGAGAGAGAGAGCACACATGAGCGGGGGAGAGGGGAAGAGGGAGAAGGAGAAGTATGCTCTCCGCTGAGCAGGGAGCCCATGTTGGACTCTATCCCAGGACCCTGGGATCATGACCCGAGCCGAAGGCAGACACTTAACTGACTGAGCCACCCAGGCACCCCACTCTGTTCTCTTTCTTCTGCCACCACTCTTCCATCCACTGTTTACACTCCAGAAAAATCTTTGAAATCTGTTATCTGCTGAGAGTCCCTCTGCCATTACTGGGTATTTATCACTTTTTAAATACCTTTATTTTCATTTTGGTGGGATCTTGGTGACCATAAAATCAAGCGTGCCTAATCTGCCATCTTTAAATCAGACATTCATAAATTCTCTTGACAGATACAGTGCCAGGTTCCATGTTTAAATCCTGGCTCTTTTATGCACTTTCTTGCACTTGTAGGGTCATTTAAGCTTGGGTGAGATGAGGAAGGAAGGGAAGAAAGGAAGTGGTAGTGTAGCCAAAGTGACTTGATTTAGTTGAGTCCCTTAGAAGATAGTCTGCTAATGCATTCCTCTCCTGGAATGATCCGGTTGATCTGAATTTGCAGTCAGCAGGAGAGAGGGTTTTAGGCAAAGTTTCAGGAAAGATATATGAGTAATAATAAAAATAAATCACTTAAAGAGTGAGATATAAATTGCTTCTAAGTTCCAAAGTTATTATGAGCATTTCTTTTACTGTAACTACTACCAGATCATTCCTTCATGATGCTATTGCTGGAAATCAGTATGTATATTAGCTTAAGAAGATTTGGGGCTATTTCTGCAAAATGCAGTAGTAATTCTATTATGAATAACATAATAATGGCATATGATTCACTATTTTCATTACATTTATGTAGATATTGAGTAAACTTAGGCCACCGCTTTGAAGCTCAAGTTGGTGGAATTCACAATCATGTGTGAAATCTAAGCATCTTAAAATTTTACTTTTAAGCAATAATAACTTCAATAGGTTATGAACTACCCTTCAAACAAATAATTAAAGAAATAATAGATTGGTAACCACAACCCTAATTAAGGAATTTACTAATAGCTAATCCATGTTAAAGGAAAATGTGTTTTAACCATGACATATGTTATTAGTTAGGGTCTAACCAGAACAACAGAAACCACTATACAGATTTATAACAGAGGAAGCTTAATGCAGAGAACTCATTATACAAGTTAATGGATGACCCTGAGAAGTTTAAGTTAGTGACGGTGGGAAGTCACTCACAACCCTGAGCTGGAGGGATAATCAGAGGGATGGTATAACCAGAGCCCAGGGGTTGGGATCACCAACAGCAGCTGGAACCACAGCAGGCCCTTCTGGCAGGGGCTGGAGCCTTGCTACAGCTACTGTCAGAGATACCACCCAAGGGCAGGAGGCTTAGGGAAAAACACCCTGGTCTTTCCCTTCTTTCCACCCCAGTGCTTCTCACTGGCTGAGCCCAGCTGGAACCCAAGTGACCAGGCAGTCTGGGAAACCTGTCTACAATGGGGTCAGTCCCCTGAGGCGTGGAGCAGAGCAGATGAAGGTGAGGCATGGGTCTGAAAGCAAACGGATGCATGACCTATACAACATATACATAGTATTATAGACCATATAGACATTCCTTAGTTTAAACATATGACAAGTACTAGTGTACACTATATGTATGTATAACTCTAGTTACATCTGTGCTCAGATTAAATTGGAACCATAGTCTTGGCCAGTTGAGCTAGGAGTATCTTAATGGGATTAAAATCAGGTTCCAATGAGCCACAAACAATTACAGACATAGCTATCAATTAAATGAGGCTTCTTGGGGGCACCTGGCTCACTCAGTTAGTAGAGCATGTGATTCTTGATCTTGGGGTTGTGAGTTCGAGCCCCATCTTGGGTGGAGAGATTACTTAAAAAAAAAAAAGAAAGAGTAAATGATGCTTTTTATTTTTTAAATTAGGAAACATATCAACCACCCACCTTTGGACATGCAAACCATTTCCCTCCTTTCATTTTACATCTAATACTAACGCTAGGAGCATATAGTCTGAGATGCACTGCAGTTCCCACGATGGCACGAATGATGTGCGACCTGCCCATGCAGAACTCACAGGATGTGTGGGGTTTTTTTTAAACCAAGGACACACCTACATTTAAGATTCTTTGGTAAATTTCACGAGACTATCAAAGAATAATACTCTGAAACGTAGGCTTCACAAATAGTGAAGAGCAGTTCTTTGATTCTTCCTTCATAAAAGCTAGTCATGGAAGGGCTGCACTGGCTGTTTTCCCACACCAATTTCCTCCTGGCAGATGACAGAATAAAACATTCACAGGAGACAGTGCCTTCTTTGAGAGACTCAAATCCACAGGGTATGTGGAGAAGGCGGTTTGGGTCTTGGTCTCCTTCCGATGTGAGCATTAAGCTATAAAGAAAACTCGGAGGCTTTGAGAGATGCCTTGGGCCTGTACCGATGCCTGGCTCCGTGGACTGGGCTGGGCTGAGCCCGGCTGGGCACTGACTCACTTGCCATTTACCCTGAGTGTCAGTGTCTCTCCCTAACCCTCCTCTGCTCCCTCCACCAGAATGTAAGCCAAGAGGAAGTGAAAACATTAAGAAGCTACAGACTGTGCTGCCTTTTCCATTCTTACCTTTTGTGGCCACAGAAGAATGGCTTGGACGAACAAAAGGGAACTGCACAATGAGTTCTAAATAATTATAATAAAAATGGGTAGAAGGGAGAAGCGGAGAAAAAGCAGAATAAAGGGGGAGGAGCGAATGAAGGCCCTTCCCCAGTCAATGGAAGCATTTATTCAATGCTGATCCCCTCACCCCCACGGTAGCCTCAAGGTTATTCACAAAGTCTCCTGGTAACTGGTTATCAGTCCTGGCTAATTACTGGGGGCATTAAAAGAGTTGGATCCCCAGGCCAGCTAAATCAGATTCTCTAGGGTGAGACCCAGGTGTAAGGATTTTTAAGATCTCTGTGATTCCAATGTGCAGCCAGGATGGAGAACCTCAGAGGCGTGCCCCATCTCAGGCATAACATGGCCGAAGGTGAACAGCGGGAGTTTTGGAGGTGACTGGAGAGGAATCGCAGTCACCATTTAGAGCAGTGGCTCCCAGTTGGGGGCTGTTCCAGGGAATCTTCTCACTGAGCAGCTCAGTAATCCAGCAACTGCCGCTCCCAGCCCCTCCTGAGGACTGACATTGCCTTCTACTCACATGCTCTGAGCAGAAGTTCCCAGTGGGGGTGATCTTGTCTCCTGGGTGGCCTTTGGGAACTCCATGGGGGTGTTTTCAGATGCCACACTGATGAATAGGTTAGGGCCTGGGCGGAAAGGGAGCTGTTAGAATGGGTGAGGGAGGCATGGGGAAGGAAACTAACATTGAAAGCCTCCTGTGTGGTAGGCACTCTGATGGGCCCTTGTGAGAGATGCGAGCCTCCTCCCCCCACTGCCTTCCTACTTCTCCACCCCCAACACATGCATGTGCACACGCTCACCCACGCACTATAGCCTTATGCAGCTTTTCTGAGTTTAGGGAGAAGAAATGTGCCAATGCAAGGAAGCTAAGAGATGGAACCCAGGGATGACATGGGAGAATACTCTCCTTGCCTAATAAGGCCTGAATAATGAGCTCACACAAAATAGGGTCAAAGTTGAGTTAACAGAAGCACTATGAATCTTGAATGCGGACAGATGGGGTTGGGAAAAGAAAAACCTATCCTCACAGAGCGAGGTCTGCTTGCCTTTAGATATTTTAGGACAGAAAGTGCGACAGCCTGAGCAGAACCCCACCATTTAACGCTCATCTCCCTGTGCCCTGTGTGGGGCAGAGTTCACCTTTCCCAGCACAACGAGCCCAATACCAGCTGTCCAGGCCCATGAGTTCATCTGCAAGCGCTGTGGCCATTCCACACATTGTCCCAAGGACTGACCCTGGTCAACCCTGACCATCCCTTCCAAAGCCTTTTTTTTCTTAAATGTTGTATCATCCCAGGAACACTGCATCTTTTTTTCCCACAGAAACCACCAGAACTTCTTCCCAGGCCAGACCTCTATCCAGAATGGGTGCCTCATCTTTTCAACCCACCTGAACACAGTCTAACCCAGCTTCCTTCTTTTGCCCACCCCCCAGCCTCACCTCCTACAATCTGGATATTGTGCCCACTTCTCACAGCTATTTTTCCAGGGGTCACCAGGGCTCTCCTAACTGCCTATTCTGGCGGCCTCTTTTCAGGTTTTTGTTTGTTTGGTGAATAAATTTTAGATTTTCTGAAGTTTTCAAGCAGACAGAGAAGTAGGATTATATAATGAATACATACACCCATTTCTTTGATTTAGCCATTATCAACATTTTGCCATAACTGTTTCCTTTTGTTTAATTATTATACAATAAATTACAGATATTCTGACATTTCACCCTAAAATAATTCAGTATGCATTTCTAAAACATAAGAACATTTTCCCACATGCCCATAGGATCCTATCACACCTAATAAAATAAAGAATAGTTCTGTAATATGCATTTTCCACATTCCAATTTCCTCACCTGTTCTAGAAATGTCTTAACAGCTAGTGCGTGCAGACCAAGTTGCAATCATGAATGTCCACTGTGTATGGCAGTTGTGTCTTGGTTTTCACCAGTGACCTACCTCACTGTAGCATTTGCTTCCACTAAGCAGTTCCTTCTTGGAGGTCCTCCTTGGGTTTTAATAACGTCAACTCTCTCTTCATTGCCTACTCTTGACCATCTGTTTTTATCACAGACCCTTCCTTTGCCACTTTTCTTTTCAGTATTGGTGCTTCACAGAACTCTGTCCTTGGCTGTCCATTCTCACCTTAAACTTACTTCCCAGGCAATTCTTCTGAACCATATTCCACTGTATGGCTACACCACATTTTGTTTACTCATTTACCAATTTATGGACATTTGGGTTGTTTCTATTTTTTGGCTATTATGTTTGTTTTTTTTTTTTTTTTTTTTAAAGATTTTATTTATTTGAGAGAGAGAGAATGAGAGACAGCATGAGAGGGAAGAGGGCAGAGGGAGAAGCAGACCCCTTGCTGAGCAGGGAGCCCGATGCGGGACTCGATCCCGGGACTCCAGGATCATGACCTGAGCCGAAGGCAGTCGCTTAACTGACTGAGCCACCCAGGCGCCCCTATTTTTTGGCTATTATGAATAATGCTGCTGTGAATAGCATTTGTATATGATCATTTGTATTTGTACACAAGTTTTTGTGTGGACAAATGTTTTAATTTCTCTTGGGAATATACCTGGGTGTGAGATTACTGGGTCATATGGTAATCTTATGTTTAACAGTTTGAGAAGCTGCCAAATGTTTTCCAAAGTGCCTTTACTGTTTTACAATCCCGCTAGCAACATACAAGGGTTCCAGTTTCTCTACATCCTTGTCAACACTTGTTATTGTCTGTCTTTTTTTAAAGATTTTATTTATTTATTTATTTATTTGAGAGCAAGCGAGCAAGAGAGAGAGAGAGAGCACGAGTGGTGGGGAGGGGTAAAGGGAGAGGGAGAAGCAGACTCCCTGCTGAGCAGAGAGCCCGAAGCGGGGCTCCATCCTATGGCTTGATCCCAGGACCCTGAGATCACGAGCTGAAGGCAGACGCTCAACCCACTGAGCAACCCAGACACCCCTATTGTCTGTCTTTTTGATTATAGTCATCCTAGAAGGTGTGAGGTGATAGCTCATTGTGGCTTCAATTTGCATTTCCCTAATGATTAGCAATTTGAGCATCTTTTAATGGGCTTATCAGTCACTTGTACATTTTTTTTTTTTTTGAGAAATGTCTATTGAGATTTTTTGCCAATTTTTAAATTGGGTTATTTGTGTTTTTATTATTGAGTTGTAGGAGTTTTTATATATTTTAGAAACAAGTCCCTTAGCAGAGATATGATTTGCAAACATTCTACAGGTTGTCCTAGGATGCTTTTTATAAAAATCTCACAGGAGTGGAGTATGCATGTATGTATGTATGTGTGTGTGTGTTTCTTGAGGTTTAGGACAGTACTTAGTCTCCAGCACAGTACGTATTCAATAAATACTTATTCAATTCAGTTGAATTCTTCATAGGTTTTTCTGGCAAAGTCTTTGACCATCTATTTTACTCTCCACTCAACTTCAACTTTCTTTCTTAGAGTGTAAGAAAACGCAAATAAAAATGAAGAATATGCACAATTTGGACTGGATATATGTATTTTTTAAAAAATCTAAAATGTAAGTGGTTTTTAAACAATAGATTTTAACAAATCACTTAATCTCTCTGTTTCCTCAGCTGCAAATTGGATGATTACATGATCATCGTGATGCTTGCTTCTACTCTAACATTGAATATGTTTAATAATAATAAACCAAGACCATTCCTGGTGGCATGCTGGGCTCAGAGCAAGTCACTTGGAATAATCACCGTGTCTATCTTGCTCTCTGCTTTATTACAAGCACAGAGCACTGTGATCTACACATAGCAGGTAATAAATTGAGTGAATAATCCCCAGTAAGCCCATACCTCTCCAAATACATTGGTGACTCTAGCCTGGACTCTTTTCCTGATGGATCCCTTTGCTGGTTCAATACTTCCATCTGCAGGGCTAACAGGTATCACAATTGTAATGTGTCAGAAATAGAACTTGTGATTCTCCACACCTCCTTAACTTGCTCTCTGACTCTCACCCAACAACAGGCTTTTTTTTTTGTCTTTTAAGTAGGCTACACGCCCAGCATGAAGTGCGGGGCTTGAACTCAAGACCCTGAGATCAAGACCTGAGCTGAGATTAAGAGTTGGATGCTTAACAGACTGACCCACCCAGGCGCCCCACTGGGCTTTCTAATTTCAGTAAATGGCAACAAAGAGATGCTCAGGCAAAACTATTAGTAGTCATTCTTAACTGCTCATCTTCTTCCTTAAAAGTTATTCAAGGGGCACCTGGGTGGCTCAGATGGTTAAGCGTCTGCGTTCGGCTCAGGTCATGATCCCAGGGTCCTGAGATCTGGGATTGAGCCCAGCATTTAGCCCCAAATTGGGCTCCCTGCTCAGCAGGGAGCCTGCTTTTTCCTCTCCCTCTGCTGCTCCCTCTGTTTGTGCTCTCTCGCTCTGTCAAATAAATAAATAAAAAATTTTTTAAATAAAAGTTACTCAATTTGTTAAAAAGCCTTATCAGTTCTACCTTCAAAACATATTCCAAATCCAATAGCTTCTTACCCTCTCCACAGCTTACCACTCTGACCCGAACCACTATCTTCTCTCCCCTGGATTCCTACAGCAGCCTCCTAATTGATGTCCCTGAATCTACTCTACCCAGCCTACACTGTTTTCTTCACACAAGGGGGCCAGGATGATTATCTAAAAACTGAAGCCAGATCATACCACTCTCCTGTTCAAAACTCTCCAAAGAATCTCCAACCATACTCAGAATCAATCCGAAGTCCCACCAATGGCCTAGAAAGCTCAGGTGATCAGGGCTTGGCTTCCTCTCTGATCTTACCTTCTCTTTCTCTCTCTGTCTTGCTAACTCCAGTCTGACCTTATGTTCCTTGAACATGGCTAGCATGCTCTACCTCAGGGCCTTCGCACGTACTGCTCTTTGCCTGTAGCACTGGTTCACCTGAGGTTTCAGCATGGCTTACTCTATTGCTTCATTCAGGTCTCTGCTTGAATGTCACCACCTCAGAGAGGCCTTACCCAACCGTCTTTCTAAAGAAGCCCCCTTTGAACGTACTGTCCCTTTATTCTGCTTTATGTTCATTCATGGTGTTTAACATTTCCTAAATTATAGTCTGTATTTGTTTACTTCTTCTTTCCCCCACTAGAATGCAAGCTTTATGAGGGCAGACAGCTCATCTTTATTGCTTTGTTCACTGCTGCATCCCTAGTGCTGGGTACCATTTCCAGTGCATTATAAACATTCAATAGATACTGTGGAATGAATAAATAAGCTGATGATATCATAATTTGTCATCGGAGAGTAAGCCCTGGCTTTGTGCTTTGGCTTTGCCACTTACTAACCGAAGAGCCTTGGGCCAATCATCGAATCTCTTTAGATCTCGGTTTCCTCATTTATAAAAACGAGCTATTAATACTCACTGTGAAGGAGGCTTAGAGATAAGGGATGAAAGTGCCTGATATCAGGTGCTCCCTTCATAGACCTGTAATTACCCATAAAAACAAACATCCTTCTTCATGCATGACTTGGGGGGACATGGAGGGACAAAGGAGATCATCAAACCTGCTCTCCTAGAACCTGAGCATATCGATGGAAAATGGCACACTTAGAGGCTGAGGAAAGGAAATGAACCCATTTCAATGCAGAAGACTCAGAAAGCTGGATTTATACACCAGCCAGAATAGCTGGGCTTAGGGATATGGCTTCCAAACTTAAGTCAAGGCACTGCTTTGTTCTCTGGACAGCAGCAGGGCTGCAGGCGATGATTCAAAATGACCTCAGCTTTTGTCTAATCTGGTCCTGTGACCAGACCGCAGGCAAGGCCTCATTCAGGGTAGCAATTTCCCTTGTGGCTCTCTGCTAAGAGGCCCTTCCACATTGTAAAATGCCGTGTAGCCGCTGCAAAGGACGAGGCACTGCTCCTTGTTCTGACATGCAAAGGTCTTTAACACATATTGCCAAGTGCAAATCTCCAGTTGCAGATGAAATATCCTGCACCAACACGTGCCCAGCAACACTCCACTATACGTGTATACAGGTTTCTACAGAAGGACGTAAACATATAGAAAGGGGTCTGGAAGGATGGAAACCCTATCGGTTGTGTTCATTTCTTCCGGGAGGTGCGGCGCTGACTGAAACTGGAAGTGGCATCAAAGGAGACCAGCTTTATCTAGAATCTATTTTTACGAAGAGAATGTATTACTTCTGTTATTGAAAATTATTTTTTAAAGCTGCCCAGGCAAGATGATGCTAAAACACCCATTTAAGTAAAATGAAGCAGTTTACTTTGCCCTAACTAGCAGTTCTCCAAGGGGGCAGTCACTCCCAGCGGGTGCTTGGTGGCATTTTTTTTGGTTGTCAAAAGACTTTAGCGCTATTGGCATTTAGTTCCCCAGGAACGAGGGATTTAACTGCCCGCGTGTGTGAGAGAGCTCCAGGGCACAACGTAGTATTCCAACCCAGATACCAACAGGGGTCCTAGTGAGAAACACTACCCAAAAGCTGGGGTTCACTGTACTTATGAATTCATCTGTGACCCCCCATTAAGAATTTTCTGTCTTTGGGGGCACCTGGGTGGCTCAGTCAATTAAGCAGCTGCCTTCGGCTCAGGTCATGATTCCAGGATCCTGGATTTGAGCCCTTCATCAGGCTCCCTGCTTAGTGGGGAGCCTGCTTCTCCCTCTCCCTCTCCCTCTGCTCATGCTCACTCATTCTCTCTCTCTCAAATAAATAAAATCTTTAAAAAAAAAAAAAGAATTTTGTCTTTTGATTTGAGCTACTGAAATGCCCAGCCCATGTTCCATCTGATATATAAGACAGTAAATTTTATAATCAATGGTCAAGAGAAGTAAGTTGAAAAGCATGCCAGTTGCTGGGTCTGGGAAGCACAAGTGTCTTGGATTTTATGCCTCTCATCTAGAATATTTCTGAGAATAATGCTTGTCCAGGCACCAGCCACCTTGTACTTTGTACTAAGGCTTTAAGACAAATGTCCCATTGGCCAGCAGTCAGGCAAGGGCAGAGAGCCCTTAAGGGCAAGTTGGGAAGGCCCCATGATTCCCACACAGGACAGTCTGCCTTTGGGAAGCAGCTTCCAGCCTACAGAACAGTAATGGACAGTGATGATAGGCAAAACAGAAAGAAAGTATTATCATTTGCCCCATCAATTCCACACTCTTGAACACTATCGTGGTGCATGCATTCAGCAAATATTTATGGAGCGATCGTTATGTGTCAAGCACTGTGCTTGGTGCTGGGGTGTACAGAGAATGAGACCGGTACATTTACATTCTAGTGGGGGAGGACATAATAAAGAAACAGATCCACATCCATCAGATCATTTTAAATAGTGGTAACTGTTGGGATGGAACACGAGTAATGTGGTCAATAGTGACTAGGAGTGGGGTCAACATAACGACAGAGCTCAGCAGAGGCCTGTCTCAGGTGGCAGGCTGGGCCTGGGGGAGGAGGATGGTGATGGTCCTGGGGGCCACCATGGAAGGCTTACGCCTGTGCAGCTGTTCCTGTCTCTTCCAGCCCAGCCAGGGCAACGTGCCCTTGGGGACAGCAGATGTGGTCCATGTCCGTGGGTTGTCGTAAAATTATCACGAGTAACATTCATGCTGCTTCTGATTTTGTTTTCCAGCTGTCTTCACCCAAGATTTCATCCACATCTGAGGAATTTGATTTCATGTGTTTCAGAGGTGTAGGAGTATATGGGCGGATAACTGGCATGTGCTTTCAAAGATATTGTTACTTAAAAACACTTGCATGGCACTCACTTTGTGTCAGGCACTGCTCTAAACACTTTGCAAATGTTAAGTCATTTTGTCCTTACAAGAAACCTACACACCAAGTGCTAAGGAGTATTACTATCCTCTGTTCGTTCACAAAGACGCGGGACTGTTCCTTCAATCACAGCCCTTCCCCATGATGTGCAGTGTCTTACCCGCTAGAAACATCAGCATCGGGTGGGGATGAGCCAGCAGCAGCCACGGGGTCAGAAATGCAGATTCTTGACCTGCCCACCAGCTACTGAATCAGAATCTGTTCTCTCCAGGTGATTCTTATGGAGGGCCAAGTTCAAAACCCCTGATCCAGTCCAGTTTTTCATTTTTAGGGAGATGATCTGAAGGATGAGCCTTCCCTATTAGCTGATCCTTCAAAATCAGGTAAGTGTTTTGTTTTTATGCACCCTTTTCCCTCCTTAGTTAAGGAGGGAAACCTCCTTCTCAGGTAGGGGAACCAAGCATAGGAGGGTTAGAATCAACCAGTAAACAACATGAAAGCAGGACACAGTATGTGCAAAGGGCTGGGTTTGGTGGTGCTGGGAATTGGGGAAGGTATAGTGGAGAAGCTGTAAACTACAAGACATTGTCCCTGCCTGGAAGAGTGCCTTATCCCCATGAGGAGAAAAGATACATAAATGTCAAACGGGCAGACAGACAGAGGTGATGCATTTTTACAGTGACATCTTATCCCACAAACAACTAAAGAGTCATCAATTCAACTATACATCTCTGAGAGAAAGTAAAGAAAGCAAGAGAGAGGGAGGGAAGGAAAGGGAGGAAGGGAGAGGAAGAGAGAGAGAGAAGGAAAGAAGGAAGGAAGGAAGGAAGGTAGGCATGAAAGGAGGGAGGAAAGAAGGGGAGGGGAAGAAAGGAGCAGGACAGGGAGAAGATTTAATGTTATGGGGTATTCCCCCCCATATTCCTCTGATGAGATGTCTCAGAGGGAGCCTGCATTTCCCTGGGGGTCCTCAGCTACCATGGGCTTCTCTAGCTGAGAATGGATCTAATATTTAAAGATTTTTCATAAAGCATAGCCCCTGAATGCCAGCCAACCACATCGCCCGCTTGTCAGCCAAAACACATGGTCCGCTCTGGCACTAGAGGAAAAACTGGCTGTGTAAGGCTTACTGAGAGACGTATGTGTCCCATACTTTATTGGGTGATTTAAAGGATTTTCAAGAGACATTTTGATTAAATATGTTTTCATTTTCATGCTGACTTCAAACACTACCCTTTACTTAAGATGTAACTGGACTGTGTGTGAAGGCCTCAAATTTTCTGACTTTCTCTGTTGCCAAAACTGAGAAAGAAACTGGCTAACCAGACCCCATCCTAGGCTGCAAAGTCCACACTAAGGGGAGGAGATGAGGTTGCCGCCTCCAGAGGAAGCAAGAGCATTACGATCGCTGATGGCATCTGTCATTGAGAATACCTGCCTGCATCATCACCAGGCTTGAAGAGTAGACACGTGCGCTCACACCTGGGCAAAGTACAGTGCCGGGTGTTTCTGTATCCATGAGAGGGTGCTAGGCAAGGTGTCACTGAGACCCCAGTTACTCTTTCCCCACCCACACTTTTCTTGTCCTAGAAAGCCGAGGCTCCCATACTTGGCCTCCTGCAGCCAGCCTCTAACTGTTGGTGCTGCTTGGCCCCGTTGTGACCTCTCCATCGATTAGGCAGGGAGTGGACCCCTCAGCATGGGCTGGACCCAGTCAACTCCAGGGTCTCCCTCTTCTAAACATGATCCGAGGGGTGGCCAGTCTGTGGCTAGATGGTAGCAGTCGCTGGCACCAGAAGGACCTGTAGATTTGGGGCTCGTTGCCATCTCGAGCACACAGGGACAGGCAAGAGAAAAAGGGACGAGGTAGCCTGAAGTGAACAACCAACCAGGTGAGCAATCTTCCCCTTCAGGTTTTCTGTGCCTGGCCACACCTGATACACTGTCCTAGGGGTCCTCTGCCTATGCCTTTATGCCCCCCCCTTTTCTTGAGCTGGTCGGCCTTGGTTCTGTCTTTTGCGTACAAACAAAGCTTTACTGGCCTGTGCTTTATACTGTCCTCTTGGGGCTCTGAAGGCCTGCCCAGAGCAGACAGGTCTTCTAACCGCTCAGACATCTCACTGGAGAGCTTCAATCACTTGTGACGTTTTGTGACCCCAAAATGAAAACTTCCAGAATTTAGATGGTCTTGGCAAGTTCATTTGTCTAATTAAATCCCTCTCTGTAGGACAGACATTTTTTTCTTGGTACTATGTAAAATGCCCATTCTTTGGGCCAAATTCCCCCTTTTCTGATGGTTTCCTCGGTGCTACTGGCGCTCCTTTCAATGGTGAGCATGAATTTCCCCTACTGTTTACCACGGCAGGCATGGACATAACAGTGAGCCCAATGGCTTTCCAACTTTTTAGCACTGAATTTTTTTCTTTTTCAAATTAATGTTATTCGAAGCCATAGAGAAGAGTTATATCCCCAGCCGCCTCTGGATTTCTTCTCTCTGCACCCTTCCTCCGACTCTTAGCTGCAGGCTCCTGTAGAACCCAAGGGCTCTGGGAACAAACATTCGGTGCACTGCTCAGGGCGGCAGATTGTTTCATCCTTATCTTGGGCAAACATCGAGGAGCACCCATTACATAGTGTAGACATACTAGGGCCCGTCCCAAGCTCTGGAAATGCTCCAGAAATACAGTGGCGTGAAAGACACATCCCCAACATAAAGGAGAAACCGGGCAGATAAGATGCTAACAGCCATCAAACAGAGCGTGTGCCAAGTACAAGGGTGTCACCAATACAGTTAGGACTATGGGCTCAGAGACTGGAGAAGTGGCCAGGGCTAGAACAGCGGGGGGAGGGGGGGGCGGGGGGGCCGGGGGGGCACCACAGAGCAGCAGGAGGGGCTTCAGCAGGATTTTAACAGATTACATAAGAAGAGAAAGTAATATCTGAGGGGAGGGGGTGGTGGCAGGGTACATCCAGACTAGAGGAGAAGCACAAACAAGGGTGGAAGTGTCTGTGATAGGAAATGGTTAGCTGATGAATTCAGTTGGATGACAGGGCATTCAGAATGGGAAGATGGGAAGGGGCCAGAATTTGAATAACAGGCTAGGAAAATTCAACTCATTTTGGAGACCATCAAGAGCTCTGAGTGATTCAATTTAGAATTTAAAAAAACATTAGGAAAAAGAAAAACAAGATAAGAGCAGAAATCAGACGTCAAGCTGCTCAGAGGCGGTGTCTGACATGGGTTTGCAGGAAAGACAAAGGGTCAGCAAAGGGAAACGGAGATGACACATTTCCCTACCGCTGACCACCCCCCAAAAGGGTCAGAAGTCTTTGAGACTGGGGAAGGCAAGCTGCATTATCTTCCACTTATTCATCAGGCATCAAGAAGCACTTGACTCATTTGAAGTCATCCAGCTGAGAACTCTGGGGGTCCTGACTCACAGGCCTTCCCAGAACAATCCTCTCCAGCAAGAACACATGATCGTGTGACACTTGCTCAGTGGCTGGTGAGAGCGATCTGCAATTAGCTCAGGGCTTCTCAGGCCTTTCTCCTGCCTGAATCCAGGGAAGGGAAAAACCCCAAGTCACTCCCAGCCTCAGCTTACCACAACACATTTACCAAAGGAATGTGGAGAAGCATGGCCTGAGAGTGAAACCTCTCCAAAATCATTACAGGGCAACACACGCACACGCACACACGGTCACTCTTGGAGAAGATGTGAACATCAAAGAAGGTGTGAACACAGTCACTCTTGGGGAAGGTGGGTAAAGGTGAGGGCTGCGCTTGGTCTGCCCTGAAGGAAGGCCCAATGCTACAGACTTCCATGGGGAAGGCGGTATAAAGACAGTCCCTCACCAGACATTGACTGATGGTGACACATCTGGGCTATCCAGGTGTCTCTGTCTGCTACATAATAAAGAATCCAGAGACACGGGAAGGGCATGTTATGGGAGGGACATAGGGCATAAAGAATCTGAGTGTCCTGCACACAGACCCTGGACAAGGCAGTGTGTGGCCACCCTCTCATCCTGGTCCTCCAGTTCCAGAGGCTGTGTTCTGTCCAACAGTTCCATGGGGTGGATGAGAATGACATCATCAGAAAAGGGAACAGAGAGAAAGGAGGACAGCCACATTCCCTGTGAGGGGAGGAAGGCTTTCCGGGAGGTTGTGCTGAATCCCCAGGGGGTATGTTCCTGAGGCTCTGGGGGCTGAGCCGAGGGGGCACCTGTGGTGGCCTTAGAGTCAGGAGAGCGTGTCAGCCACAGTTCAGCCAGTGACTCACCACTGATGGCAAGGCCAGGCCTCCCTGAGGTCATCCACTGCCGCCAACGCTGGACACGTCCACCTCCCGGCGCATCCCCACACATGTGGAGGGGACTCAAACTAACTTCCCAGTGACTGTCCCTTTTCCATACTAAACAGGCCATCTCCCCTTTATTGATTGTCTAATCCAACCAGTTTTCTAAAATTTATAAATAGAATAACGTGTACCTGATTTTTAAAAAATTCAAATAGTAGGAAAGGCTGTCCAGTAAAAAGAAAAGCAGCAGAGGTTTAAGTATAATTTTCTAGTACTTGACCCATCAGTGTAAAGCAGCTTCATGTGGCTTCTATTTCTGTAGGCAAGGAAATTAGCCCACTTTGTGTGTCCTTCCACTTCCACTCCCCTCTGTCCCATCCCTAGTGCCTGGCCCCCTTCCTGTCACTGTTACATGGCACCAAGGTTCATAACGTTTATGTTTTGTTCCAGAAACAGAATTGTTTGTGCTTCATCTAGGGCTTGGTTCTTAAAATTAAAATCAAACAACCAGCATTTATCATATTCTAGTTGTGTGACTACTGTCCTCTCCGGAGGCAAGTGGAGACCCAAAGAGAAGAACACGCGGACATGTCCCTAAACTCGTGCTGCTCAAAGTGAAATGAAATGAACTAAGTTGGGAGGAGGACTTGGAGAACGGAAGGAGTGAGGTATTAAAGTTATTACTCTTCAGCATGTTGAAGGAATTTCTCTGACTCCTATTGTTGGGTTGGCATGAAGGAGGGGAGGGACAAAATCAGGGGCCTTCATTCATGTATTCATCTGTAGTTTTTGAGTACCAATTATGTGTTAGATACTATGCTAAGCACTTAAGCTGCATATAAAAGCATTTCCTGCCTTCAAAGAGCTCCAAGGGAGAGGCAAGAAAATCAAAGACAGACTAAAAGCTCCAAGGCAGGGTTTTTGAAATTTTGTTTTGTTCACTGCTGTAGTTTTAGTATTTAGTCAAGCCAATTACTGAATGAATGACTGGGTGCAATGCCTGAGTTCTGCACATGGAGGCAGTGTGGGTTGGGGAAGGGGATAGGGACCGGGAGGGGCACCTATAGGAATGCAGAATGAGAGGAAGGAGCCCTGGAGGAACGCGTCGTGCTTGAAGGCTCAGAGGACTTTCCCAAAGAGATCTTGGGTTGAATAGTTAAGTAGGGGGAGGACGTGGGAAGAAACCAGGGAGAGGGGATCCCCAGTAGTACGGCAGAAGCAGGAGGTGAGTTTGGGAAGTGGCAGATGAGGTGAAATGACAGGAGGAGGCAATCTATGAGACTTGGGTGCTGGGCTGACTGCCTGGCCTTTATTCCAGGGTGCTAGGGAATCTGGGAGGCCTGTCAGCAGGGCAGTAGCGTGATCAGCTCTGTGCTTTAGAGACATCCCTGTGTGGGCAGGGGCAGGGGCAGATGCGGCTGCAAATGGGAGGTCAGCCAGGGGACAGGCTGTCTCTGGGATGAAGCATGCTGAGAAGCTGGACTGAGGCTCTGAGGGTGGAGAAAAGGACTCAGCTCTGAGAAACATTTAGGAGCTAGAATCTGGTCAATTTGGTAATTGAGGGGCTTTGTGGGAGAGCTCACACAGGGTGAGCTCCTGATTTGAATGGCTGATGGGGTGGTGGCATCATTCACAAAAAGAAGGATTAAAAGAAGATCAATGGACTCAGCAAGTTCCCAGGGGCGCTACATATTGCTGCATGTTGTGTGTGTGGGACATCTAACTGGGGATGTCCTTAGACAGGTGGATCTAATTATACATCAGGGAATTATTGGCAAGTAAGTGGTATATAAAGCCAAGGATAGAGAAATGTAAGATAATAGGTACATGAAAGTATATGAGAAACACCACCTTTAAGGATGGACAGACCCAGAGAAGTCCATGAAGGAGACTGGGAGGAGCTGAATCCAGGGAGAGGGTATCAGTCTTCCAGTGTAGGGGTGTGTGAATGAATGAATGAGTGAATGAATGTGTATATTAAATTATTTATCCCTGCCTTTCCTTCTGGCTTTCCTTCTTGAAGTAACTTCAAACACTAGACTGTACTGTAAGAATCTGTCCCTATAAATCTTAGGGCAAGAACCACCAGAAGCACAACTAACTCTGGATGTGGTTAGAAAGCTTCCCTAGGATTTTCAGGAAATACTGGAAGTCACAGAGTCTCAGTAGTTTTCCAAAGAGTGGTTTCTCTGGAAATTAGCTTTTTTTTTTTTTTTAATTTAAATTCAATTAGCCAACATATAGTTCATTAGTTTCAGATGTAGAATTCAGTAATTCATCAGTTGCATATAACACTTTTTTTTAATATAGACTTTTCATTTTAGTTTTAGGTTTGGAGGAAAGTTGAGAAGATAGAGAGAATTCTCATATACCCAACCCTCAGCTTTCCCCTACTGGTAATGCCTTACTTTAGTGTGATTTTCTTGCCTTAACTAGTGAATCAATACTGATACACCAATTTTTTTTTTAAAGATTTTATTTATTTATTCATGAGAGAGAGAGAGAGAGAGAGGCAGAGGGAGAAGCAGACCCCCCGAAGAGCAGGGAGCCCGATGCGGGACTTGATCCCAGGACTCCGGGATCATGACCTGAGCCGAAGGCAGACGCTTAACCATCTGAGCCACCCAGGCGCCCCGCCAATTTTTTTTTTAAAGATTTTATTTATTTATTTGACAGAGAGAGAGAGAGAGCGCACAAGCAGGGGAGTGGCAGGCAGAGGCAGAGGGAGAAGCAGGCTCCCCGCAGAGCAGGGGGAGCCCCATGTGGGACTCGATCCCAGGACCCTGGGATCATGACCTGAGCCGAAGGCAGTCGCTTAACCAACTGAGCCACCCAGGCGCCAGTGATACACCATTTTTAACTGAAATCCATACTCAGATTTCCTTGGTTTTTAAGTAATGTCCCTTTGTTGTTGCTGTTCTAGGAAAGCATCCAGGATTAGCACATTACACTTAGTTGTCATATCTCCTTAGGCTCTCCTGGGCTGTGATAGCTTCTTACACTTTCCTTGTTTTTGAGGACTTTGATAGTTTTGAGGAATATTGGTCAATTATTTATAGAATTTCCTTCAATTTCGGTTTGTCTGATGTTTTTCTCACGATTAAACTGGGGTTATGTGTTTTGGGGAGGAAGACAAGAGAGGTAAAGTACCATTTTCATCACATCATATCAAGGTACATACTCGACATGAGCTATCACTGTTGACGCTGACTTGTTCACCTGGTCAAGGTTGTGTTTGTCAGGTTCCGCCTCTGTAAAGTTATCCTTGCCTCCCTAACAAACTGTACTCTTTGAAAAGAAGTCAATATGTACATCCTACACTTAAGGGGTGGAAAATTATGGTCCCCTTCCTTGAAAGGAGCAGGCAGTTAACTTTTTAAATTCTTATCCTGCCTTTTCATTTGAAGATTTCTCTCCAGCTTCCTTTTCTGCCTTTCAGATACTCTCTCTCTCTCTCTTTTTTTTTTTAAGATTTTATTTGCTTACTTGAGAGAGAGCGCGCACAAGTGGGGTGAAGGGCAGAGGGAGAAGCAGACTCCCCGCCGAACAGGGAGCCCAATGCGGGACTCGATCATGGGACTCTGGGATCATGACCTAAGCTGAAGGCAGATGCTTAACCCCTGGACTGAGCCACCCAGGTGCCCTTAGATACTCTTTTAAGAACCCACAGACGTGTCAAACTATGGAGCCTGACTTTAAATGGACCTTTTATGGGACTGAATATTTCTAAATGTATCTAAACACATGCAATCTCAAAATACCATGTGGCCAGATTTTTTATTTTTATTTTTTTAAGATTTATTTATTTACTTTGGGGGGGTAGGGAGGAGCAGAGGGTGAGGGACAGAGAGAATCTCAAGCAGTCTCCCCACTGGATGCGGAACTCAGACAGGCGTGACTCAGGGCTCCATCCCACAACCCTGAGATCATAACCTGAGCCAAATCCAGAGTCAGACGCTCAACCAACTGAGCCACCTAGGCGCCCCCAAATGAACAGATTTTAAAATGCAAGTAGTGACTCCTCTCCAGGTAGGCACTGGTTTACTACTGCCTCAGGCATGATGATTACCTTTGAAGCAAGCCCAGAATGATGTCTTATAAAGGGCCCATCCCTTGTCCACTCTGCTGGTGTTATGTAGGAGGCTGCCCTAACTTAAAAGTCAGGAATGAGTGAAAACCCCTCAACAAAAGGGAAGAATCGGAAAGGAAGTACTTGAGAAGACTGATGATGTTCATTGTATTGTACAGATAAATAATGTCCCACTTCGTTACAATAACAGCATCTCTTCTATAAACCAACAGTATCATGGTAAAGACACACAACATGATCAGAGATTGCATCCCTACAAAAAAGGCAAAGAATTTCACACCAAGGAAAGATTATTATTTAAAGACATACTGAAACTCCACCAAGAATAATATAACATGAGTTAGGAAACACAGCACATGTATCTCAGCATAATAAATTTTTATAACTTAATTAAAAGTTATTGAACTCTGGTAAGATAAGACCCAACCCCGCTGCTTTGATTTTCTCCAGTGGCTGTGTCCTGCTGCCCCCCTTGGGGCCTCACCACAGGGTAAGGAAGAGCAAGGAAGTGACACAAACTGTTTTTCTCACACTCTTTTTTCCCTCCTTATTGCCTGGACTTTGAAGTCCTATGTCATGTAAATATTAACTCACTTCTTAAATAAAGCCTCAAAGAACAAACTGTAATCTGAGCATATGCTATATGCCAACATTCTCCCATGAGCTCTAAGGATTCTGATTCCTTCCCTACTGATACGTCTCTATTTCACAGAATTAGTTTGGAAATAGTCTTAACTTATCATCACTATAATTATTATTATGATTATGTGATTGAAGTATTTTCCAAAAAATGCCTGAGGTGATTTTAGGTGGGAACATCCACTAAGTTTCCTTTTAAATATATTTAAGTTAATAAACTAGTTTGACTTGGGGCACCCGGCTCAGTCGGTGGAGCATGCGACTGATTCTTGGTCTCAGGATTGTGGGTTCAAGCCCCACGTTGGGTGTAAAGATTACTTAAAAATAAAATCTTAAAAAACAAACCTAATTTGACTTGAAGAAAAAAACACATCTGTAGCAGTACACCTGGTAAAAGGTACGGCAAAAATGATCACTGGCTGAAGTTTGGGACTTACTGAACTCTTGTACTAATCAGTTTCACAGGGGAAATTTATTGCACATGTAAAGCCTGGATCATATTATTATAAATTCGGGAACAACCCCACAGCAACTAAGATGGTGGGCTTGGTTTCTGTTTTTTGTGTCTTGTTTTTGCTAGTCACCTTACCCACAGTTTTCTTTGATAATGCAATTGTGTTGATCATGATGGTCGAAATTACTCCGGCAAACCCTTCAAACCCAATTAGACACCTCATTGACATTCTTTGCAGAGGGGGTCAAGAGAAAGTGTCTCCGAATTTGTCTTAGAGATGTTTTTAGATGTTCTCCTAGGTTATATTTTATTTTCTCCAAATTAAAATAATACAAAAATATAGTGGTTTTTCCTAACATTGAGAACTTTAATGTACGTTGCTATTTGAATTGCTGAAGAAACAATCCCTTAGTTATGAGATCTTGATTTTATAAAAATTATATGTCTTGGGGTGCCTGGGTGGCTTAGTCGTTAAGTGTCTGCCTTCGGCTCAGGTCACGATCCCAGGGTCCTGGGATCAAACCCTGCATCGGGCTCCCTGCTCGGCGGGAAGCCCTCCCTCTCCCACTCCCCCTGCTTGTGTTCCCTCTCTCGCTGTGTCTCTCTCTGTCAAATAAATAAATAAAATCTTCTTTAAAAAATTATATGTCTTAATTATTCCCCTCTACCCCCGCCACGGTGGTGTGTTCTTGTGCAAGGTACGTGTCATGTAGAGTTGGCTTGCTGGACCTAAACCGTGTAGCCGGTATGAGCTCAAACAAATAAAGACTGATACTTAAAAAAATGCTAATTTCCTTAATCTTTTTTTTCTCCTGCACTGAAGATGTTTTTCCTGGACACATAATTAAATGCTTTTGAGTGTTTGCTGAATTACTGCTTGGTTAAGCCCCCTCAAGGGCAGGAAGCTTAGATATTTGTAAATTTCCTCAGCACACCATTTCTAATTAGTTAACCTTTTCTAAATACTAAGCCAACCAGTTGCAGTCAATTCTATCACTCCATGATCAGCCTGCATGTATCCCTTGCATGTATCCATACATAAATTCTTGGTTGTTTTTATTTGTTTTGAGAATTGGGTAGACAGAACAAATGGCTGTTAACATTACAGAGTTTTGAATTTATCTTAAACTATGATACTGCTGTTACCTTTATGCTAAGCGCCAAAGAGCATATTTGTGTTTTTCTGGCTGTTACTATTACTTTATCTTTATAAATACATCCTTCATTTTGCAATATGACTTAATTTGTTTTATTGATTCTAGGCATCAGAGGTAGTACACTTAATTAGCTTTGAAAACACAACTATGTTATCATCACATTATTTCTGAATAATACATTAACATTCTTTCAATTCGTGCCCATTCTCCAATCCCTTCTCTTTTTCCCACCTTCCCTCCTACTGTCCTTTCCTTCCTGCAACAAACATTTATTGAACATTTACGTATCAGGCACTATGCTAGACGTTGGGGAGTCAATGATGGATGAACTTTTGGTTCCCCATGAAGCTTATTCTATCAATTTAAAGTCTTTCCTTCCTGTTATTCCAAAGATCACGTGAGAAAAATACACTTACGAAATTCATGGGAAAGCAAGCAGACATAGACCGCTTTCACTGAACTGGAGAAAAAGCATGTCACCCACCTTTAGCTGCTGCAGAGTGATCTTTTTTTCTTGCGGGCTCTGGCTATATCAACAATCCTTTTTCCCAAGAACTGGCTCCGGGGAGGGCAGTCTTCCTCCTCTAGCAAAAATAACCCTGGGTGGGAATGTTGGGATGGACACCAGTTGGATGAGGCCCAGAGCAGTCGGAGAGTCCTCCTAGAAAACGCAGCTGCCCACGCTCGTTTGGTATGGCTCCTTGAGGCCCCTGGTAGAGAGCTCCTGTAGGAAACCACAAATGCACAGGAAATTGAGGAAAATCAGATAAAGGCAAACCATTAAATGATATATGTACAGAAAGGAAACAGTTAAGAATTAACCCAAATTAATTTAAGGCTATAAGAACAAGTGGTGCAACGGTTTAGTTAATCAGTAGCTAGTTTCCAAAGCTAGGGCATTTGAGCCAAATGACTAAGGACCTTCAGAACTATAAGGGGGCAAGAGGTTGGAGAAATTGACCTATCACAGAGAGTCACAGATCACTGTGGGAAGTAGAAGTAGGCACTGCGTAGTGGGCCAATATAGATTCGTACATACATCCATCTATCCACACCATACATCTATTGATCCATTCAGCAAACGCTTGTTGAGTGCCACTGTCCTAGAGATGGTGTTGAGGATACAGCAGTGAGCATGCCCTCATGGACCCTAACATTCAGCAGCATGCACGAGGCACACTGAACAATAAATTGGAATTTAGGTAAGGAATATACAAAGAAAAGCCAATGTTAAAACTTGGAGTCTGCTGAGTTTGGCTAGTTTCCTTGAAATATCAGGGCCCAAAGAACCTTCCAATAGAGAAAGCTGTCACCTACTCCCTCACCCTTTCCCTAATCTGAGGTTGTCTCCCTGTCTTTTCATTCTCTTAGCTTACTTAGCAAGACCACGTCACCATCCACATCTTTATGCTCAGGCCCATCTATACTCAGACCTCTGGTCCTGCCCTAGTAGGAAACATAAGACCCTTGGCTCTTCTGCACTTGGTCAAGAATCAGTTTCTTGAATTTCTGATTTCTTCCCTGTTTTTGACCTCTAAAAATTGAATTCAAGTTCCTGGACTTCCCAGACTCAATATTTATCTAATGTCCTCTGTTTAACTGATACCTATCAATCTACATGGCCCTACTCAAATCCCTCACCCAACTATGAAGAATTGGAGGAATGTGACAGCCTCGTCAGAGTGCTAGGGAGTATAGTCCGTGGACAAAGGTGAGCAAACCCAAAAGGGAGATGGGTTAAATGTCTGGAGACCAAGTCAGGAGATGTAGTCCACAAGGATCATAGTCTATAGGGGACATGTTGCTTCTAGAAGACTCTCCCAGAGGTAATTCAACCTATGTTGTGGTTTGGAGATAGTTTAGTGGTGAGAATAAGGGGCCTCATAGTAAATAAAATCAGGAAAAAGACCATTTGTAAATTCAAACGAGACAGGAGGGTATAGAAGGGTGACTATCCCTTTTTTTTTTTAAGTAGGCTCCACACTGGGCATGGAACCCAACACGGAGCTTGAAGCACTAAGCATAGAACCACCAGCTTCATACAGCAAAAAGTGCAATCCTTTCTGCCCACAGGTCCTGTCCCCATGCTACTTAAATAAACTTACTAAGGCCTCAAAAATTCTTTCTTGACCATTGTGCTCAACAACCTGTAACATTTTTAGCGGCCTGTGTGGGAATTACAGAGTGAATCCAAGAGCTTTTGTGCAACTTGGGAAGTCTCCTTTTATTTCTCCAGCCTCTACTTCTTACTTATTCTTTTCCAGAGATGTCCTGAATAGTATGACCCTTTGGAAAGTGTCTTGCCTGTGTGCTCAGGAGAGAACCTCTTGCTGGTGGCTACACCATGGAAAGGAATGGACTCCTGCTGCTCCACTAGATACAATTACTTTGGCTGTAACAGCATTGGGCTCGGAAACCAGACTCTCCTTATTTTTCCCGTTCTTTTAATGCATATATTCTTGTCAGGCACAGGACGACCACATAAGTTGTTTGGACAGCCATCAATCTCAAGACTCCCGTGTAAGGTTTCTTCCTAAATAACCCAGTGTGATCCCTCGATTAGCATAAGAACCAAGATACATCTGATCACATGTGCTTCCTGAAAGGGACTAGTCAGAACTATTATCCAGTTGGGGCACTCATCCAACAGGGGACTGTTCCCTTGCGGCTGAATCATGGATAAAGCTCCCAAGAAAGTTGTCCAGATTAGGTAGGAGTTTGTTTTTTTCATGTCTCTCATTTATCCTTACTCAAGGGCTGATTGGCGTTCTCAGTCCTGCTCTCAGATTGAAAGTACTTCCAGCTTAGATACATAATGCTTAATACAATATAAAATAGCTGCCCCTTCTTAACAAAGGCCAGGAACTCTACCCCATCCATTCATACTAGACCTAGGCTTACAAAGGGCATTATTATTGGTTGCCAAATACATTGACTCCCTCAAAATGGAAAGAGACAGCCCCAATCTCTGTGGTGTTTCAGTCCATTCACCAGCACCCACCATAGTCTAGGATGCAATGGGGAAGTGAAGGGAGGTCAACATCCCTTCTCAGGTACTACAAAGGTGACAGAGGGCTGAGAATGAGGGACGCCTCCCACCACTCTGTACCCCAGGAACCTTTGGCAATATTCCTGATGGTACTCCATTCAGAAGTGGAGGGAGATTTTGTTAATGGACTCTTAGTTAATGTACTCTCCTCATTTTGTAGGGATTAACTATGAAATCAACTTCCTTAGTCCCAAAGGATTGTCCTCTGGGCTGTCTCCTAGCACACTGGAATCAATTTGGACAACAGGATTTAAAGAAGTGCCTCATCTTTTTCTATAATAATGCTTGGCCTCAATATTCTCTGAAGGATGATGAAAAATGGCCTATTAATGGGTCCTTAAGCTTCAATACTATTTATCAGTTAGACCCTTTTTGCAGGTGTCAGGGAAAATGGACTGAAGTGCCCCGCATCCAGGCCTTTATGGCACTGAGTCAGGATCTTAAGCTAAGAGAGACTTGTAGATGTGTCTGGCAAGATTCCAGACCCCCCCACCTTTAGATTTTTCTTACAATGATTGTGTAGGACACCCCAATCAAAGAAACCAACTGAATCAAACAAGAAAATCAATCAGCAGCAGAAAAAGTCAAAATGAGCCCACAAGTGAGTCCAGGTCCCTTAGTAACCCCCCCTCCATATAAACCTTTGGAGCCTCCTGCTCCTAGCCCAGTGGGACATACTAGAAGCAGAACATCATACCTACCCAACACTCAGACTAAGGCAGGATTGTATCCACTTTGGGAAGTAGCAAATGGGGAAATGGGCACAATTAAGGTACATGTCCCATTTTCCATGTCAGATCTGGCTCAAATAAAATAACAATTAGCATGATACTCAGCGGATCCATCCAATTTTATAGATGGATTTCACCAGGTGTCTCTAATGTTTGATTTAACCTGGCAGGATATATATATTATTCTAACACATTGTTGTACCCCAGAAGAAAAGGCCTGATTTGGACTGGGGCACAAGAATTTGCAGAGGAGCTGGCAACTAGGGATAGAAATCATTATTCAGCAGGAGGAGATGCTGTTCCTAATGCCGAGCCTCACTGGAACTCCCAACAGGACAGACCTGGCAGGGAAAGATGAGACCATATGGTCACCTGTTTATTGGAGGGAATGAAAAGAGGATTTTCTAAACCTGTCAATTTTGATAAAATTCAGGAAGTGATCCAGGAAAATGTTGAAAATCTAGCTTTATTGCAGGGGCATTTAATACAAGCAATTTGTAAATATACAAATTTAGACCCAACCACATCAGAAGGGATGCTATCCTAAAAATGCATTTTATGAACCAGTCAGCACCAGGCATTCACCAGAAACTGGAAAATATGGCCCTAGGCCCTCAAACTCCAACCCAATGGCTGCTGCAAGGGGCCACTGGTGTCTTCAGTAACAGATACGGCTCTAATACAGGAGAAGGACTGCAGGGCTAAAATACAGGCAGAAAGCAAACTCAAATATTGGTTGCTGCTACTGCAGATCCCCCACAATGCCAGGTTAACCAGGGGCAGCTGAAGAAGCTGTTATCAGACGGCAGTTCAGGTAAGACCCCAAGTTATAGGTGTGGCCAAACTGGACATTGGAGGAAAGAATGTCCTAACCAGGGTCATTTCCGGCCTTCAAGGCAGAGAGACATTGGAAAAGAGACAGTCCTGGTCTCCAGAGAGAGAGAGAGAGAGAGAGAAAGAGAGAGAGAGGAAGACAGGAACTCATTTCCCAACCCAGGAGCAACAACCTGAAGAGATGGCATGATGGGGCTGAGGCTGGTTTGGCTCCGCTGAACATCAAGATGGCCAACCCCCAGATTAGCCTGGATGTGGGAGGTGAGTTCATTGGTTTTTTTTATTGATACGGGAGCCACTTACTCTGTCCTTGTTCAGCACTCCAGCCTGACCTGTCTTTCTAAAATTACTGGTATTGAAGCAGAACCTAAATTGTGTTTACAAACTTCTCCTTTAACCTGTAAATATGAAAACCAATTTGTTAGCCACTCTTTTCTGGTTCTCTGTTCCTGTCCCTCTCCCCTACTGGGAAGGGACCCCGTGTTTAAGTTGGAAAGCCAGTTCAAACTAATTGGACAGGAGGATGGCCTCTTCTCCCTGAGGGTCGAAGAAAAACCAGGCATTCATCCTTGAATTCTCCCTAATGTTTAGGAACAAGTAGATGCATAAGCTTGGAACTGTGATATCCCAGGGAAAGCAATATGGGTCCATCCCATCTAAATAGGCCTAAAGGATCTTGCTACTGTTCCACACAAAAAAACCAATATCCTCTTAAGACAAAAGCCAGGACTGGACTCCTACCACTTACAGATAAATTTCTTAAATATATAATTCTTAAACCTTGCCAATCCCCTTATAATACTCCCATTTTGCCTGTTAAGGAGCCCAATGGAGAGTACAGAATGGTACAAGACCTTAGAGCAATAAATGAAGCTGTAGTCCCTATCCACCCTATAGTGCCAAATCCTTATACTATACTGACTCCAATTCTGGGCAATACAGAATGGTTTACAGTGTTTGGAACAGGACACCTTCTTTTGTATTCCCATAAGCAAAGAGGCCCAGCCCCTATTCGCCTTGGAATGGACTCTCTTAGGAGAACATCAAGCATGCCAGCTTACATGGACAGTCCTAATACAGGGATTTAGAGATAGTCCCCATTTGTTTGGCAATGCACTCAGTAGAGAACTTAGAGATCTTACATTGCCTCAGGGAAGAATAGCACAATATGTCGATGATATTTTATATGTAGCCCCATGAAACAGGCCTCAGACTAAAATTCTATTGTACTAAACTTTCTTGGAGGATACTGAGTATCATCTAAAAAGGTTTGAATTTTGGGTGCCTGGGTGGCTCAGTTGGTTAAGCGACTGCCTTCGGCTCAGGTCATGATCCTGGAGTCCCGGGATCGAGTCCCATATCGGGCTCCTTGCTCAGCAGGGGGTCTGCTTCTCCCTCTGACCCTCCCCCCCTCATGTGCTCTCTCTCTCAAATAAATAAATAAAATCTTTAAAAAAATAAAAATAAAAAGGTTTGAATTTCTAAACAGAAGGTACAATACTTAGGATATGAATTAACTCCTGGACATCATTCCCTGTCAATAGAGAGAAAAAGAGCAATAATAGAATGGGACCTCCTGCCATAAAAAACCAACTCTGAACTTTTTTAGGAATGGCTGCATTTTGCTGCCTATGGATTCCAGGATTCTGAGTCTTAGCCAGTAGGGGCCAAATGAAGAGCCTTTAAAATGGGACAAAGAACAAGAGGACTTTCTTTTTTTTTTTTTTTTTTAAGATTTTATTTATTTATTTGACAGAGAGAGACACAGTGAGAGAGGGAACACAAGCAGGGGGAGTGGGAGAGGGAGAAGCAGGCTTCCCGCTGAGCAGGGAGCCCGATGCAGCACTCGATCCCAGGACCCTGGGATCATGACCTGAGCTGAAGGCAGACGCTTAACTACTGAGCCACCCAGGTGCCCCAACAAGAGGCCTTTCAACAACTAAAAACTAAACTATCCTTGGCCAGGCTCTGGCTCTACCAAACTTAGAAAAGCCATTTACCCTATTTGAGGCTGAAAAACAGGACCAAGCCCCAGGATTACTAACACAAAAACCAGGGCATAAATCGAGACCCCCCAGGATATTTTTCCAAAGCCATTGACAATGTAGCCCAAAGATGGCCAGCATGCCTCTGAGCAGTAGCAGCTACTGCACTACTAATAGAAGCATCTAAACTTTCAGTGGGACAGCCATTGACAGTGAGGACTCTTCATCGGGTTTAAGGAGTTTTAGAAACTCAAGGACATCATGGATGACAGGGGACGACTGACTAAATATCAAGCTACACTTTTAGACTCCCGTGATACAGTGCTCAAAACCTGTCAGGCCCTAAACCTGGCATACCTCATGCCTGGACCAGACCATGCTGCTATTGTGTCTGAACATGACTGTAAAGAGGTAATAGAATTAGTCTATTCCAGCTATCTGGATCTAAGAGATCAAGCCAGAGATAATGCCGCCAATAGTGGGTTTACAGATTGTAGCAGTCTGACAGAAGGAAGACAAGGAACGGCTGGCTACGCAACTGTTAGTTTAATGAAAACTACCGAGGCCAACCCATTACCGATCAATGCTTCAGCTCTAAAGGCAGAACTGATAGCTCTCACTCAAGGTCTTCAGTTAGCTAAAGACCTAAGAGTCAGTATATCTACAGATACAAAATACGCCTTCCTTGTGCCTCATGCACATGGTGCCACCTGGAAGGAGAAGGGATTATTAACCAGTCATAATTCCCCTGTTAAATATGGACCTGAAATTGTAACTCTATTACAGGCAGTTCATCTCCCTAAAGAAGTTGCTCTAATGCATCGTAGAGGACATCAAAAGGGAAAAAAATTAGAATCTAAAGGAACTAATTTAGATGATTGGGTAGCAAAAATGGCAGCTCAAACTAAACTAGCTATGAGTCTTATACCAGTCTCAAATCCCTTAAGCACTGTTGTTCCCACTTTTACTATGGAGGAGAACAATGGAACACTTAGGGAAGGATATACTAAAACTGCCAAGGGATGGTATAAGAATGATAAAGGAGAAATATTTGTCTCTAATGAAAAACAAAAGAAATGAGCAATAGGCCTGCACGGGCAACTCATATGGGAAGAGAAACTTTATGGAATTTCACCAAACCCTTGTTTGAGGGAATAGGATTAAGAGCCATCTTACAAAAGGCACATAAATCTTGTGCAATACGTGTCCAGGTTAACCCTGAAGATGCACTACGACCACCCCCTCTTTTAACACCTGTCCAAAGATGTGGAACATATCCTGGGGAAGACTGGCAAACTGATTTCACACAAATGCCACCTTATAAGGATATAAATATTTATTTGTCTATATAGTTACCTCTACTGGATGGGTGGAAGCCTTCCCATGTAAGACAGAAAAGGCTACTGAAGTAACAAAGACTTTATTAAGAGAAATCATCCCCGGGTTTGGGCTCCTTCAATCTCTTCAAAGTGATAATGGCTCATCCTTTACAGCACAAATAACTCAACAGGCAGCCCAAACCCTTAAAATTAAATATTTTTTACATACAGCCTGACATCCTCAATCATCAGGCAAAGTTGAAATGGCGAACCATAATTTATTTCTTTGAAGTTTTATTTATTTATGTATTTTAGAAAGAGAGTGAGCAGGAGCAGGGCAGAGGGAGAGGAAGGAGAAAAGCAGACTCCCTGCTGAGCGTGGAGCCCGAAGGAGGGCTCCATCTCATGACCCTGAGATCATGACCTGAGTCAAAATCAAGAGTCAGAGGCTTAACTGACTGCCACCCAGGTGTCCCAAGCCTCCTGATAATTTAAAAAGACATCTCACTAAGGTGGGCATAGAAACACAAGAAAACTGAGTAACTCTTTTACCAATAGGTCTCTTAAGAATAAGAACCACCCCACAGGAAAGATTAGGGGTAAAACCTTTTGAATTAATATATGGTAGGCCCTTCCTTACCATTGACTTATCCTAGGACCCAGATTATAATAATCTGTTACACTTTTCATTAGAAGCTGGATTAATCCATAAAACTCTTAACAAGTATGCTAATAAGGTACTGCCAAAACCGGACCCAAAGGAAATTCAAAATTCTTTGCAAGTAAACCCCAGAGAACTAGTCTATTTAAAATACTGGCAGGCAAAGAATTCAGGGGAACTAATTCCTAAATGGAAAGGACCTTACAGGGTCAGTTTAAGCACTCCACTATGGTAAATCCAGAAGGTCACTTGACATGGACTCTTATTTCTAGAATTAAATTTATATCCACTTCAACACAGAATGACAACAAACTGGACAATGTGTCCTCATAGTCCTGTGACCAACAAAAGATCTCAAATTCCTCTACGAACAAGGAAATAAGAAAAAATGACTTACTTGCCATCTCCACACCATACCCAAATGGTAACTATTTTCAACAATAGGCACAACATTATGCTGAGCTACGAAACCAATCTTCATGCTGGATCTGTGGCTTATGGTCCATATCAAACACTTCAGGCCTCCCTTGGTGGGTTTCTCCATTACAAGGTACAGATTGGCATTATTTACATCAATACGTAGCCAATATGATACATCACCCCAATACCAGCACATATGGGGATATTTCTATTACTAAAAAGGATGTTTCTTCCTGACCTATGGTAATTGTTACATGTGACTCTCCAGGCCATAAGAAGCCTTTCTCTTATCCTCAAACTACCAAATTTTAACTGAATATGTCAACCCACAGACAGGCTCACAACAACAAATTCCCTGACTACATAGTCCTTCCTATCGATACACCCGGGAAGGATTATATCAAATATGGAATGAATATATGTGGCTTATTCCCACAGTAAGACAACTAAGCCAAAAGGTCCTTCCATGCTGGGAACAGAAAAAAACATTCCCTTGATTCATGCCCAGTGGTACTCACCAAATTGGATGGCTCCCCCCAAAAGCCTGTGACCATACCATTACTTTATAGGCAACTGATTGGTTTGCTACTGACTGGAAAAGGCGACCAGGCATCATATGGTTAGCACCTAATGAAACACAATGGTTATGTGGGCCAAATTTGTGGCCATGGCTTCCACCAGGGTGGATTGGAGGATGTACCATAGGTTATCCTTGGATGCATGACCATTGCATTACAACTAGCACAAGTCCAGCTCATCTTCCATAACAAAAACAATGATGGACAAGATCTGTGTTCCATTGGCATGACCATTTGATGTCTATTTTTCTTCCATCAGTAGGTTTAGAAGATGTCATATGGCACATGGAGGCCCCTGATAAATACACAATTAAGGCCTTAAATGACTCTTGAAATAGCATTATATTATTAAACACTGAAATAACTCAAGTGTGTAAAGCAGTTCTATAAAACAGAATGGCATTAGATGTCGTAACAGCAGCAAAAGGAGGAACATGTGCCATTTTTAAAGTGGAATGTAGCGTCTGCATTCAAGATTATGACAAAAATATAAAAGGATTACTTACTGATATGAATAATCAAATTGGTGCTCTTGAAGACCCTACATTGTCACTTAATGACTGGCCACGTTCCTGGCTCACGCTAAAGGGTCTTCTCATTTGCTCTTTTTATTTTCATTATAATAATAATCTTAATGTGTTTTGTCTCTTTCGCTTTGTTCTCTATTGTTGAAATATATGCAAGCAGTTCCTGACTCCTTCACCCAGCTGACAGATGATCCATACTACTCGGAACAAATTTATGCCAATGTCCACTCTGGACTCTACAGCAATGGCCTTCCATAATAGTTACTTGTAGGGACAGATAGTGACCAATTTTGGTCCATCGGTAGGGACATCTCTACAACCTCTGTGAGCTTGAAGAAGTCACAGAAGATGAGGCCTTCACCCTTCAACAACCTTAAAGATTTAAGGACTGAAGATTGGTTAGGGGGGAAATGAAGAGGGATAAAAGCAGAAAAACGTTCACTTTTAGCTCAAAAGGCTGGCCTATAGCCTGCATACTTCCAATAAGGATCAAATACGTGCTGGTTGCTACATTCTTAAAAGGTCTCATGAATGCCTGTATATCCCACTGACAGTTGATATCAAACTGAATCATAACTACCAGAGAAACCTTGCAAAAGTAGTTTTATGAGTAGAAATTTGAAGAAAACATTTATGATCTAACACTCCCTGCACCCCCACCCCCAGCACTAAGCATATAAACACCAGCTTCATACAGCAAAAAGTGCAGTCCTTTCTGCCCATGGGTCCTGTCCCTATGTTACTTAAATAAACTTACCAAGTTGCACCATACAAAGTTCCAAGAATTCTTTCTTGACCCTTGCTTGAAGACCCCATAACACACCTGGGAACTTTTAAGGCCCTGTAAGAGCAAGTTCCACGTTTCCTGAACATAAAGTAAATATGTGTGTGGGAGTGCAGCTGGGGCTTCTTCCATACTCAAAGGAAGCACTTCCAAATAGTTCCCAGTAATAGTTAACTGGAGGACTTGAATTAATTTTTATTTTCCGAGACCAGTGAAGGCCTCTGTATTAGTTTTCTAGGGATGGCATGACAAAACACCACAGACTAGGTTGTCTAAACAACAAAAATTAATTTTATCACCGTTCTGGAGGATGTTAACCCAGGATCAAGATGTTAGCAAGGGTTGGTGTCCTCTGAGGCCTGTCTCCTTGGTTTGCAGATGGCTGCCCTCCTGCCATGCTCTCACATGGCCTTTTCTCTGTGTGTGCAAATCCCTGGTGGGGTTTTTTTGTGTCCAAATTTACTATTCAAATAAGGAGACCAGTCAGATTGGATTAAGGCCCACCTAAAATGGTCTCATTTTGATTTAAACACCTCTTTAAGGGTCTTATCTCCAAATACAGTCACATGAATTTTTAGGGAGACAAATCAGCCTTTGACAGCCCTCTCCCTTTGTTGATTCTTGCTGTCTGGGTTCCCTGTGATTCACTGTGTGGAAAACAGCATGAACCACAGAGAAAGCCAGTGACCACAGGGTCCTCTACTTCCTCAAAGAATGCTTGCCTCAAACCAAGAGAAGTGGAAGAGTCTTGGGATCTGCACCCCTTTATGCATACTTGCACTCCATTAGAGAGAGACCCATTGTTCACGCACTCCCAGGATTTAGGGCATTTCCCTGAGTTTTAGGAATGACAAAGTAAGTTTCTACTTGAAGCAGCTTTAATGCCTATTTTAGGCCTGAGGATCACATGAGAAAGATACAAGCCATTCAACCATCAGAGATTTCACACTCAGGGGTCTCTAAAGATACCAGGTTGCTTTTAGAAACAAACTACAATGTGCTAACAGAGTCAAGACAAGAGGAAGTAAAAGAACTCTGCAAGGCACAGTTAGTAGCACTCTGAAAGTCAGTGTTTCCTGTTTGCTAACAAACCTCATTCTTCCACAGGGGCCTTGTTCCATGTTGGCAAGTGCTGTAATGCAGTGGCTCTAGGTCAACTCCCTGAAAGGCAGGTGTTTCCATTTTACTTTCCTAATCCCTGCCTGTCCCTCTCGTTAAGTTTCTTCCTTTCTAATCCCTCCTAATCCTCCTACTGCCATTTGTTCTCACTTCCTCCCCCATCCTTTCAAGCTCTTAGTTCCTCCAAACCTTAGTCCCTTTCCCAATCAATCCCAGTCCTTTTAAATCACTTCCAGTTCTACAGATCCCTCCCTTCACAACCCACTCCTTTATGCCCCCGCCCCCCACCGCTTTTACGCCCATTAGGCCAGCCCCAGCCATTACGCCTAGTCCTCTAGCTCCTCCCACTCCATCTATCCCCTCCCCCGACTCCACCCACTCTTCCTCAGCTGCTCCCCACCCCAAAGGGAATGCAGACATTTTGATAGTGATAAGCACAGCCCAATTGCCTACGAAAAACAGTGTACCAGTTGAATTCTATGAACGGGCTTTATGTCAGAAACCCTATTACTCTTTTTAACTATTTGATAGCTTTTTTGTGTGTGTGAAAATAAACATCTTACTGCTGTTTTATCTTGTATTTTCTTGATTATTAGTAAATCTTAGTGTTTTTTTTTGTTGTTGTTGTTAACTGTATTTCTGATTCTGTGAATTGCCTGTTCTTACTCTTTGTCCATTTTTCAATTGAGTTGCCTTTGTCTTATTGATTTATATTTGGATTATTAGTCTTTTATATATCTCACGAATATTTTCTCTTCGATGTCCCTTGTCTTCTAACTAACTGGGCTGAGAAGGGACTGCATATTCCTTAAGATGCTGTTATGCAGATATAACGGAATACTGACCAACTAAGATTTTGTAGAAATGTTCAAAGTTGTTAAAAGAATTCCATCCAGTATGAATTCCCAGCGGAAGACAGGCAATGCAGGGAACAAGGGGTATCCGGGGCTGCATAGCTGCAGGCCTCTATCTTCAGAAACGCCGGGAGGTGGGCAGAGTTTGGAGCAGCCAGGCAAAGCCAGAGTAAGCAGCGGGAGCGGACCGCTGAGATGGGCGGGCAGAGGGACCGGAACACTGACGGGAGAAGCGCGGAAGGGCTGCGTGCGGCCAGGTCCTTTTCCTCCAAAGTCCCGGTTTCTCTGACTCACGAACGACCTCTGGAGGCAAATTCTCTACGAAACTTCGTTCCATTCTACCCATTCTGAAACCATCTCCACTGCCAGGCTCGTCCCCCATTTCGCTTTCAAAAATAAGCGCAGTTCCGGGGTGGGGACCTCAGGGGCCTTTCTGGGAAATGAAGTCTCTTTCAGAAGGATTCTGGGAGTCGTAGTTCCTAGTTACTTGGCGCACGCGCGTTTCTGTTTTCACGTTGCGGCTCCTGTTCCCCTGCGCGGGGAAGAGACGTGTACGCCTGGGCCACGCTGGCCATAGAACTGCGTCCTCTCTTGGCTGCTCTTTCCACGGAGAGGGGTCCTGGGTTAGAATGGACTTGGGTCTTCTGTCAGTTTTAATTGCAAACTGTATTTGGGCAATTACAGCGGTTTGTGAGAATCTCCAAGATGCCAGATGTAGGGGCAGCGCGTTAGGGCCTGGAGGAAGAGGCATCAGAGCCAAAACCTTGAGGTGTGACTTAGGACCAGGCTGAGGCCATGCGTCCAAATTCTGGGGCCTCGAGAGCCCAGAGACCCCAATGATCACGGCAACGGCCTTGAAAGGACCTTTGAGTTACTGAGGAGATGGCGTCGTCCTCTGACAGTCTAAAGGGGGTCTCCCTTTCAGGCAGGGGTGCGCTGCGCCCCTAATTTCATTTTATTTAGGTCACTGTGGCTGTGGTCGGGAAGGGTCGCCAAGGGAGGGCATTGAGGACCCAGCTGTAGTCCAGGGAGATGTGATAAGAGCTCATGGTGGAGGATGCCTGGATGACTCAGTTAGTTAAGCATCTGCCTTCTCAGGTCATGATCCCAGGGTCCTGGGATCGAGTCCCACATCGGGCTCCCTGCTCAGAGGGGAGCCTGCTTCTCCCTCTGCCTGCCACTCCCCCTGCTTGTGCTTTCTCTCTCTCTCTGTGACAAATAATCTTTGTATATATAGAGAGAGAGCGCTCATGGTGGCAGTGGCAGTGTAGACTGAAGTGGATGACGAGGGCTCAGGGTGAGGGAGGAGTTGAGCATTCCCAGATTTCTGGTGTGGGCTGCTGTCATGGCTGCAGATGATTTCTCTTTGTAAAATTCTTACTCCTAATCTGTCTCAACTCCAAAAAACACTCAAGGGGTCCTCGAGTGAGCACATGTGCGAATTTATTCTCAAAACTTCAGATGCATGCTTTGACCCAAAGGACATTCATTCACCTAGCCATACAGCTCTGTTATACCCACCCTTGTGAGCACACTTGGTGTGTAAATACAGCCATATAGCTACCCATGATCATATACTCACATATACTACATGCCCCAGACAAGGGCCCTGATAAATGCCCAGAACTGAAGATGCCCTGCCATCTTGGGCTAAGTGTGGCCTCCAGGCCAAAAGGACACATATTGACTCTTTGGGCTTCTCTTTGGAAACTTCACACACTGCTCAGTCTTTATCCTTTCTACTACATCCATGTCCATTATGACTCTGACTTTTCCTAGTTATCTTCCTGCCACCCTGGCCTGTTGGGAGGGATAAATGGGGTTTGAATTCAGGTAAGGGTTTTGCTTATGTGAATGTTTGCTGAGGGTTTTCCCAGAGCAGTAGTTCTGAACCTGTATGTGTGTGCTGGATCCAATAAAAGCTGTGAACTCTCTTTCAGATAAACACGGCTATATATCCATACTATTTTGAAAACAAAATTGAGACCCATCTATTGGTCCCTGGTTAAGAACCTCACTAGAGGTAGATCAGAAGGTCTGTTTCCCTCTCTGCAGTTTTCAAGTGGCACTAGAGGGGAGAAAAGTAGGGCCCCAAGCCCCTAGAGGAGTCAGGACATGAGGAAGGGGCAGCCTCTCCTTCCATCCTTCTGTTACCTTAGTTCTGGAGTCAGGATGTCAGTCTGCAAGTCCTCTGCTGGGCAGTGATTCAGCTGGTTAGTGGAAGACTCAGCAGGCAGGTAGTTCAAGCTTATCAGATGTTTAGTTATTTAGTGTTAGTAGGTCATTTAGAAAGCCATTAGGTCAATCAAATGATTTGTGGTTTAGAAACTTAATCAGCCAACCGGCCAGTCATTTAGGGTTAATTTTTCAGATGGACAGTAGTCCATCAGGATCCATCAGTTGAAGGTCGATTTAATGATCAGTCCATCCATCAGGGAGCCAATTGTTGAGAATGCCGAACAGCTGGGTCACCGGTGGGACAAAAGGGCAGCTGGGGTGAAACCATCTGGATACAGAGTGTGTTTCTATTTGCTACATCCTGAAGACAATACAATAACACACACACCCCTGTATTTGCCATTTTGCTTTCCAAGGTTTCAGCTACCAGCAGTTGTGGTCCGTGGTTGGGAAGCATATGATCCTCCTTCCGGGTTATAGTCAGAAGGTCCATAGTAGCCTAACGCTACATCACAGTGCCTACGTGGTTCACCTCACTTCGTCTCATCATATAGGCATTTTATCATCTCACATCATCATAAGAAGGAGGGTGAGTGCAGCACAATATTTTGATGGAGGGAGAGGTGAGGGACAGAGACCTCATTCACAGAAATTTTATTACAGTATATTGTTATAATGGTTCTATTTCATTATTAGTTAATATTGTTAATGTCTTACTGTGCCTAATTTATAAATTAAACTTTATCATAGGTCCGTTTGTATAGGAAAAATCATTGTATATATAGGGTTCAGTACTATCCGCGGTTTGAGGCATCCCCTGGGGGTCTCGGAATGTATCCCTCAAGGGTAAGTGTGGACTACTATATAGGCAAGCGGAGGGAAGAGTTGGCTCCTAGTCCACCAGAGGGAGCTTCAGTTTGCTGGGAAAGAGGCCTCCTCTGGTGTGGGGAACCAGGAGAGGAAAAACTGTAGAACAAGGGCCAGGCCAAGTTGCCAGTAGAGGGCAGTGTGGCTCCCCGTTCACATCCAGTAGAGAGCCAGCATTCACACTGAAGCACTCAGTGAATGCTGGCTCTTCCTCACAACAAACACACTCCTGCTCCGCTCCCGATCCTCTTGGCCTGGCCCACTCCAAAGCTAAACTTCAGGCTTGTGGGAGCCCAATCTCTGGCCAGCTTGAGGAAAGGCTCCTGAAAGGATTTCTCACTCAGGAAGTGCTTAACCAAGACATGCTTGACTCCCAAGCTAAGAGGAAGCCAGACAGCTGCCAACCGGGAGGCCTTGCCATTCCTGGTCACTGCTGCAAGGAGCCCACCAGCCATGGGGGAGGAGGGAGAATGGAGGAGGAACATCTTACCCTTCTCTCCCAGGACATGGAGGGGAGCAACTCCCTAAAGCTGAGGCACTGAGGGCAGGATCTGTCTTCTGTCCAGGTACATGTCACTTCCTGGGCTGCTGCTTCAGCTTCTCTAGGGGCCAAGGAGGGGCTAGACCAATGGACCTAAGCCAATGACTCCCATTCCTTTGCTGGACCCTGTGGTCGACTGCTTCTTCTGCCATGGGCAGTAACTCTAAGGCACAAAGATGGAGGTTAGATACAGACAACGAAGGAAACGTGGGGGAAAGGATGAGCTATGAGCTTAATTTCCCTTTGGGAATGGCTGAGATGTTTATATAAGGTGTCAAATATGGCATTGGGCACCAAGGCAGGACTCAGAAGATTCGAGTTCTTTTCTCCCCCAAAGGGAAGCGCATGAGCCCAGGTAGTTGTGTCTCCCAGTTATGCCTGGAGCATGATGTTATGCCTCCAGATGGGCTTCCTGGCTTAACGGGCAGGGACATATTCTGGCTCCAGCTGGTTTGGTTCTCAGAGCAGTTCAAAGAAAGAGTAACTTGGGGGCAGTAATGATCGTAGAGGTGTCCCATGTGCCTGGTGCTTTATGTACACTCTCATAGGAGGTCTCATCCGCAGTTTACAGATGGGGCATCTGAGGTCTCACAGCTGGGAAGTGATGTGGAACTGGTTTTTAAACTCAGTCTGTGTGGTTCCAAAGCTCTTCCCCTTTCTGTGAAACCCGACTCCAGACACAAATGGGGAAGGAGAAGAAAGTGAAAGACTCGGAGGTTGCTAGGTCCTGAGGAAGATTTGTTCCCGGGGGGGGGGGGGGGGGGGGGGGGGGGGGGGGGGGGGGCGGGAGGG
>NC_058403.1:118522887-118635398 GCF_002201575.2 Neomonachus schauinslandi
GGGGGGGGGGGGGGGGGGGGGGGGGGGGGGGGGGGGGGGGGATGGGCTGTGGACAGGACAGGACTGTCCCCTTCAGAGATTCTGCAAACTTGGCATCCCACATGATGACATTAACCTGTTTCCTCTCCCCCGGGTACGCAAAAATGCATCAACAATGGCAGTCTGTGCACAACCCCTTTGGCCTTGAAAGTAACAAAGCTGGAGAGGTAAGTGGGAGTCAAACCATGAAGGGCCTCGTGAGTCACTTTTGGGAGCTTGGATTTAATCTAGAAGGGAGAGGAGGACCAAGGGGTTTTAACAAGGAGGGCATGGTTTGATTTGTGCTGCTGCAAGTGTGCAGTCCACATGTCAGAGGGGAATACTGACTATGGATTTAGCATGTGAGTAAGCCCTCACACATAGTTTACATGGGGCCTCGGAGGAATGTTTACTATGATGGGGTCATGATTATGAGCAAGGGCTCGGGAGTCCGAGGCTTTGACTCCCAGTTCTGCCACTTCCCTGCTGTGAGGACTTGGCAGGGGACCTCTCCTCTCGGTTTCCTTCTCCATCTTAAAAATGGGAGACAATAAGGATGATTTCCAAGACACCGAACGGCTATGAGGCTGAAACAAAGTTTTGCTTCTAAAGCACAGCACAGTGCCCGAGACACTCAGTGAATGCTGGCTCGTCTTCACAACAAACACACTCCTGCTCCGCTCCCGATCCTCTTGGCCTCATGTCTTTGTGGGCCACTGTTGTGGTGACTGGGCCCAGGACCTGACAGCATCTCATTCTTTTGCTTTCTGCCCCAGGGCTTCTCGGATGCCAGAGTTCCCAGACAAACCCTCTGCCCTGATGCATGTCCAACCCAGAAGTGTGGGGCAGACAGCGGAGGATGGGAGCCAGGGATAAATGTCCCCCCTACCCCAGTCTTCCTCCAGGTGAACCGTTCGGATGTGTCTCAGGTTTCTCAGGCGGGTCTGGCTACAGCAACCAGTCACCGTATCAGCTCCGTATGCACCTTCCCTGCAGCTTTCCCTCTCCCCTTTCTCCCCTTCCCTGTCCTTCGCTTCTGCTCCTTGGAACCACATTCCCTAATAAACATCTACACTAAAGGTTTTTTTCTCAGGCTGCTTTTAAGGTTTTTTTTTTTTTTTTTTAAGATTTTATTTATTTATTTGAGAGACAGAATGAGAGAGAGAGCACATGAGAGGGGGGAGGGTCAGAGGGAGAAGCAGACTCCCTGCTCAGTGGGGAGTCTGCTTCTCCCTATTCCTCTCCCTCTGCCCCTCCCCCTGCTCATGCTCTCTCTCTCTCTAATAAATAAATTAATAAAATCTTTTAAAAAAATGGGAAGAGAAAGGAAAGGAGCTAGAAACATGAATGTCTGTAGCAGAGATCATTCCCTGGACTAGGGTCCACTCAGCTATACCCCCGGTTTCAGGTTCTAGTAATTCACTTGTATGAGGGTAGTGGAATAAGGGGGCAGAGGACAAGGTGTGCCAAGGGACCTGGAAGAGCTTTGTTGTCTAGGATGACCCATGTTCCAGCCCTGGATCTGCCACTTCCTACTGACTGTGGGATCCTGGGCAGATGTCTACCTCTGAGCCTCAGTCTCCTTACCTATACAATGAAGATAAAAAATGCTTACACATCTTGTGAGACATAAAGGCTATGTCAGTTGAGTGCTTAGCCCAGTGCCCAGCCCCTGGTGTGTGTTCAGTAAATGGGAAATCTTGGTATAACAGCTGTCTGTAATCAGCTTTGGGCTGTTCAGGATCAAGTTTCTCCTACTGCTTCTTGTGTGCTTACTTAACTTCCACAATAAAATAAGCCCCTCAAAGGCAGTTATAGAAGAAATTTGTGATCAATAGATACATTATCCCTTTCAAGTAAATGACTCTAGTTTTTCTGCCCAGACTCGCAGAGGCCTCAGGCCTAGGATTTGCTTGCCCTCTGCTGCAAGTCGGTTCCCAGGAGCAGACTCAGACAGGGATGTATGCGGGAAGTGTACCGGGGAATGTTCTTGGGGCCAATGCTGTGGAGGAAGGGAAGGCAGCAGGAGAGGCAGAAGTGGGCTGTGATGTAGTCAGGAGGCCTCAGCTGACCCTGTGTGGAGCACTGACGCTGGGATGGCCCTTCAGGGTTCTCCCCGGGGTTTTCAATCCCTGCCCTTGCCTTGACATCGGGTGTAGCCATCCTGGGAAGGAGGCACTGCCACCTTGCGCGTACACCCAGCCCCTGGGGAGAGATTCCTGAAGCAAGGGTTTGGGTGGGGCAGCACCCACCACTTCAGTCCCAGTGGTGGCTTTGGGGGATGTGGTAGCTGCTGCGAGTCCTCTACCCAGTATCCACTCCCCCTTCTTCCTTGTTAAGAGGCGCTTGATTGGAGACAGCAAGGTG
Organism: Neomonachus schauinslandi; assembly: GCF_002201575.2. Taxonomy (NCBI): domain Eukaryota; kingdom Metazoa; phylum Chordata; class Mammalia; order Carnivora; family Phocidae; genus Neomonachus; species Neomonachus schauinslandi. The sequence continues at coordinate 118,525,273 of NC_058403.1, forward strand.
CCCAACAAAAATACTCACTTTTCTAGATTCCTTTGCAATGGAGGTGGGCCAAGGGACCCTGTTCTGGCCAGTAAGATGTAAACAGCAGTCTGGGTTCCTGATGACATGGTAGGGCCACTGGAGAAAATGAAAGGCTTTGTTTGCTTAACCACTCAGGTTTCTGTTGCATGTAACCCAATAGTCCTAAATAGTTATGAGAGGCACCATCACATCCTGCTTAAGAACATGGTCCTTCAAGTTAAATGGACAGTAGCTTGGAGTCCCACCTCCACTGCACACTAGCTAGCTACGGGAAACCTCCGATGAGTCACTCCATCAGACTTAGCTGTCTCTCGAAAGTGGGAATGATGGTACTACCTAAGATGTGTCTCATGTCACACTGGGGTAACCAGCTTGTCCCAGCGTGCCTGGAACCTGCTCAGTTTTAGCAAGGGGAGTCCCGCATCCTGGGAAACTCGTCAGTCCCAGGCAAACCGGGACAGCTGTCCTCCCTATTAAAACACATCCCCAAACTACCCTATCTCCTTTACAGATACAAGCCTGTAGGCTGAAGGCTAAAATGAAGGCTAAAAATATTTGCCGCTATCCCCTAATGGCTGAGTATAATATAGCATTACAGCCAAGATTAGTTTTACATTATATAATAGTTTTTTCTTACCAAAAACGGCAACCACAGATGGTCAGAGGCACAGTTGGAATAGTCTCCTGTTCATTTAGATTTAAATTTATAACAGTTGTAACCCCACTATGTTTTAGTACTCATTGATATGCACCAGCAAATATGGTATATTGTAGGGCTATTGGGAGGATTAGTCTAGGAAAAGCCTTTTCCGTGGTGTGTTACACAGCACACACACTGTAAAGTTCACATACGCTTGGGTTAGACTCTAGGCTTTGACTCTTCCTTTGGAAAAGTCACTTCATCCCCTGCCCCCAACACCCAATCCAGCCTCTTTCCTCATTTGTATTAGGGGTAATAGGAACTTCTTGAGAGGGTTGTTTGATTGATAAAGAAATGCTTGTGGGGCCCCTCAAGGGAAGCATGAGCCCACAAAGGCCTCAGGCCACCCCCTGCTGAGGGGCTCTGCAGCTCTGGGAGGAGCCCAGCAGACCCTTCAGGAACACCTGCTCCTCGTCAAGGCCAGGCTCAGCTGGCAGATGGGCTTCAGGGGCCAGGAAAACCTGACCAGACCCTCGGAATTCAGCTGCTTCCTCTTAAGCAGAAGCTATTATTATTCATGAGATGGCCACGGGGTAGGCACTATACAGGGGTACAAGCCCAACATTTAGTTCAGTGGCCTTGAGCGATGGGAGCTAACTGGTGCCCAGGCTGGAACTCTGGCCACCATCCAAGCCAGAACTGCAATGTAAACCCTGGCTGTTCTCTGCTTTCGACTTGCAGCTGGGCTACACCCACACTAGCTGGGTTGCTAAATCTTTTCAGAAGGCTTCCTGAAGATTCACAGAAATGGAAGCATGCATCCTTGCCTCTCCAGTATCAGTCTAGGGGTCCTAGAGAAAGGAATCACTTTCTTTTTCTTTCCAAAGCCTAATTCTTTTTTTTTTTTTGAAAGATTTTATTTATTTGACAGCGAGAGAGACACAGCGAGAGAGGGAACACAAGCAGGGGGAGTGGGAGAGGGAGAAGCAGGTTTCCCGCCAAGCAGGGAGCCCGATGCGGGGCTCGATCCCAGGACCCTGGGATCATGACCTGAGCCAAAGGCAGACGCTTAAAGACTGAGCCACCCAGGTGCCCCCCAAAGCCTAATTCTGCTATAGCTTTGAAGACCCTCCAATAGGCTTAATAGCAGTATTAAGTTCTTCAGTTCTGTTTATAAGTGAAAGTGGAGGATACTCTGGTATATTAATATCTGTAGCTATATTGAAAAAAGGGTTAACTATTCAGTTGGGCTACAAAATTAACACATACAATTGCTGGCTTCTGCTTTTTCTGTGTACCTCAAAAGCCTGTGGCCCCATTTTAGTACCTTGGTTTTAAGTTTCAGTCTTGTTCATTTTTTGTTTTTTTTAAAGCTTTATTTATTTGAAAGAGAGAGAGTCTTAAGCAGACTCCACCCTAAGCTCAGAGCCTGACGCCAGGCTGGATCTCAAGATCCTAAGATCATGCATGACCTGAGCCAAAACCAAGAGCCGGATGCTTAACCGACTGCACCACCTAGGTGCCATTGTTTGTTTGTTTGTTTGTTTTTTTAATTTGACAGAGCGCGCCAGAGCACAAGCAGGGGGAGCGGCAGGCAGAGGGATAGGGAGAAGCAGGCTCCCCACTGAGCAGAGAGCCCAACACAGGGCTCAGTCCCAGGATCAGGACTTGAGCCAAAGGCAGACGCTTAACCGACTGAGCCACCCAGGCGCCCCCAGGTACCATTTTAATGATATTTTAAAATCTTGTGTTATGTATACCGTTAAATATTATGCACTGGCTATAAAAAGAGCTACCTATCTACCTACCTACCTATCTTTCTCAATGTGGAAATATCTCCAAGACATACTGTTAGGGGAAGCAAGTTAATGAGAAATATGTTTAAGACATACTGTTAAAGGAGACAAAATAATAAAATATATTTTAAGGGAAGCAAGTCACAGAACAATATATATAAAAGTGATCTTTTTTTTTTTATAAAAGTGATCTTATTGCTATTTAAAAATTACATATAGTTCTACATCTGCATGGAAAATTTCTGGAAGAATATCTGTCAAACAGCTCAGTGTTCTCTCTGGAGGTGGGACTAGAGGAGAACTTCACTTTTGAAGTTTTCAGTATAGTTTGTTTTCCAGTATGCATGTATTAATTTTAATCATAAAAACAAGACAGCTGAATTTGCACATGTATATACCCACACCTGCCATGAACTGTCATTAAGACCATTGTCCAGAAACCAAGAACTAAATGCATTAATCTCGGCTCAGTGCTCAGTGTTTGTTTATGGAGCGAGATGTCTCAGAACTTGATACTGAGGAAGATATATTAATGATGTGCGTACCTTATGTCTTGGGAGGCAAAAGCTTTATCTAGGCTTTTAAAGTTGGCTCTTATCCAAAATATTTACCTTTACCAACAGATGTTTCAAACTGATTCTTTTTAAAGATTTATTTGAGAGAGAGAGCCAGAGAGAGTGCCCCACCCCAGAACGGGGGAGGGGCAGAGGGAGAGGGTGGAGGAGAGACTCTCAAGCAGACTCCCTGCTGACCCCAGAGCCTGAGCCTGACGTGGCGAGGCTCGATCTCACAACCCTGAGTTCATGACCTGAGCCAAAATCAAGAGTCAGACGCTTAACCGACTGAGCCACCCAGGTGCCCCTGAAACTGATTTTTAAAATATCTTCTGATCCACTTTTAGTTTTAAGTCTTCAAGCTGTGTTTAGCAGTTCTAATTCAGATATACTGTGAGTGGGAGCAAAAAACAACTGATTAGGCTTTAAATACGCAAGAGACAACACGTGATTTTCAGCAATCAAAGAAGCAATTAAGATAGATTTTAAACCAGTCCAAGGCCACTGGCTGTGCACGTCCTCCCAGCCCCCGGAGCCCAGATGCTGCTGTCAGAGCAGCAAGCCCTGGCCCCTCCAGGCCCAGCACTGCCTGGCCTCCCTTTTCCACGCGTACCTGGGAGTTTTCTAATTTAAACGTTTTTACTTACACCAAAAAAACCCAAAAAACAAAAAACATAAATTTCTAAAATATTGGAACCTACTTGAAAAGAACTAGAGTGACTTGTAGGTACAAACCATGACTTGTATGTATGAGTATTCTTCAAAAATTTATTTATAGAAACAGACGTATCCAAAGGCAACATTAGACAAAAACAAAGAAAAGTTTGGAATGCCAACAACACTGGAGATTCTCACTTGCACTTTACGTTTCTTCACATGGAACTAGCACCATTGTAGTTCAGAAACCACAGATTTAATTACAATTGCTTCTAATATATAAAATATCTTATAAAGATTTTTCAACTATCTAGTAACAAAGTTCTTCCAAAAACTTATTTAAAAATCAATTAGAATTTACCATTTGAAACTGATGAAAACGGTTTAAAAATTGATCCAATTCTACGGCTTGTCAAAGGGAATGAGCCATAATTAGTTTTATTGGAAGAAAATGCCTGAATTCAGCTTCTGGCTTCCTTCTAACCACCAAGCAGGTACGGTAAATTGAATATTACCTACGAATAAGAGCACATCTAAAACCAGTCTTAGAAAATACTTTCCTAGACTATAAAAATACTAAATGGAATACAAAAATTTCAGCCTATACAGCAAATAGACTACAGCAGACAAATATTTAAAACATACTTAAAACTATCTTCTACCATAATCATCATGAACATCAAGTATTATCCTAATGATTTTTCTATGATTCATTCTGATTTGATGTTTATTTCCCCTCAAGTTTTGTTGTAACACCAGCGACAGACCAAATTCGGTGTTTCTCGCAGAAGTTCCTGGAGGCACCACTGAATAATTCTTTGTATTCAACTGGTTCTCAAAGTGCTGAAAGTGCAAATGTGGTAGAGCCTGTGTTTTTGAGATCGGGGGTCAGCAACCCCGGGCCGTGAACACAGCCACACGTTCATTTGTTCACATGTTGTCTGTCTATGGTTGCTTTCGTGCCACATGACTGTATGTGACCTCTGGGTCCCCCGAGTCTAAAACCTTTACTATCTGGCCCCGTACAGAAAAAAATGTGTCAACCCCTATTTTAGATAAATCACTGCAGGAAATGTTTTGCTGAACAGGGACAAGGCAAAATGGTCCCATTTGAAGAAAATTTTGGCTGAGGTTTGCTGGTTCCATCATATAGTCAGATCGAAATAATACACATGTGGATTGGCAACTCTGGGTATTGAAATATTCTTCTGGCATCATAAGCAAAGTCGGGCTAATGATGAAAGTACCTTCCTCTCTCTGTGAACTGGCCGTGATGTACCAAGTAACTCACGTACTTGATTATAACAGTGTACTTCCTGTTCAACCCAACCATCTATGTGGCTCCAACATGATTTCTAGCCTTTATAAATCAAAAATCTTATACCCTTGGCAATGGATAGAACTAGAAGTGCACCCTTCCCATCCGTCTGTATTCGCATAGATTCTATCGGCACCGCACTGCCTTCCTTTTAGAATCCTTCCCTGTGACATGCATCATAATAATTGGTACTACTGCTACTCCCCAGGGCCACAAACATGTCCCTTTTGACAAATCGGACTAAGTTTTCGAGGGGGCACATAGGCTTGGAAGAATACTTGTGGTGGTCCTGGCAAAAAGAGGTGTGGAATGTGACATCGACGCCATTATAAAGAATCCGGACAGAATGCTCACTGGGCTTTTCTCTGTCTTGCCAGAGCTCCAAGATCAACCTGGCTGCAAACCTTGGGAATCTGGCTTCCATAAGGCCCAAGGCACTGAGAACTGGTGACAGAGTGACATCGTGAGCAGAGTAGAGGGCAAAGACCTCCTCTCTCCTGCCCTTCGCGGCGCGCTGCATCCGGCTGATGGTCTGGTTGAGGATGGGGTGGGCGCCCAGGAGCGCATAGCTCAGATAAAGCTTCTTCTCCCGCCTCTCTCTCTCGTCTTCTATCTGATGTGTCTTGATCACCTTGAAGTGCTCCATGTCAATACAACCATTCCTAGTGCATGGGAAGCTGACGTTGTGGCAGAAGCGGCAGAGCATGGAGTCTATGGGGTTGGCAGCTCGAAGCTGCTTGGTGGGGATGTCCACGATCCTGGCCATGTCCTCGTAGGTCCTCTCCAGCTGGCTGTTTTTCAAACGTAAGAGGTACTGCCGACGCTGCTCCTTTTCCAGATACTGGTTTCTCACGGGGCAATAGCAGTTTCCAGAGCAGAACAGAGCGCTCGGCTGGTGCCTAAAATGAATCTTCTTCCAGTCAAAATCGGGGAGAAAGCCATAAAGCAAGGCCAGCCCACTTTGTAGGGTTCGGCTTTTCCCAGTGGTCTCCAAGTAAAGCTGGTCTGTGGACCAGTCACTCGGTAGGAGTTTGTGTTTCTTTAGATAGATGTCCCTCAGCAGCTGGCCATTCTGCAAATGCTGCACGACTCCTGAAACACACAGGGACACAAACCGTCCTCACTACCAGCTCAGCAAAAGAAGGAGCAAAGGGAGGCCGAGTCAGTGGCCAGCTCTGCAGTGCTTTCATCAGTGCATGAGAATATAATCAAAACCATTCTCCAGCGTGTGGAAGCTACAAGAATGGGTTTGCAGGAACTCATGAGGGGAGCCCCTTGGGGTTATCCATGAAGGGATGAGCAGAGGAGGGGAGCACCAGGACCATCTGCTCAATCCCTCCCTTCCCTGGGAGGGGGCATTGTGACTGGGGGGTCTGGAAGGGCAGCAGTCAAGCTTCCTGGCAGATGTCAAGGCTGTAATTGGCATGGGCTTAAGGAGAACTTTCTCCCTCCTGCCCAGGGACACAGCATTCTTTAGTGTGCAGGGAGGGACCATGGAAATCAGTCAGGTAAAGAGAAAAAGGTGCTGCTGGCTGCTTAGGCCCCTCACTGTTGGGAGGTTCTCTCCTTCGCCTCATTCTCCCTACTCTCCCAAGTGAAGGCTTGCTGCCAAACTTCTAGGTACATTCCACCTAATCCTCCTGGACATTACTGGCTCATCAAGGACATTCTGTCTGCAGAAAGATGGAATGATCTCTCAGACACCCAGATAGAATATTTGAAAAAAAAAAAAGCAAAGTGCAGAACAGTACATTTATTATACTCCTTTTAAATAAAAATGAGGGAAAAATAAGAATGTGTATTTGCAGTTGTTTGTGTTTTGCATAAAGAAACTTTGGAAAGATGCATAAGAAACCAATAGCAATGGTTACCTGAGGAGATGGGGGCACAGAAATGGGGCAAAAGAAACATGGATAGGAACAAGAATTTTAAATTTACCTGTCAAGTAAAAGCTTAAAAAGTTTTAGTTTTGAACTACCACAGTACGGTAACAAACTATCTTTAAAAAAAAAAAAAAGAAAGAAAGAAAAGCAAAGCCTTATCTTCAAGCAGGAGAAGCAATCCAAGATGAAAGCAAGCTCACCCTCCAGGCAACAGGATGGAGGGGGATGGAATCTCAGTAACAGATCTGAATTCTCTGAGGGTCAACCACACTCAGGCCCCCCGACCAGTTTATGACCAATGTTGCTTACTCAGATGCACAAACGGTGTGAAAACCTGAGACAACTCGAGGCTGCGATGCATGAGACAGAGGGCACTGCACTGGCCCAGGAAGGGGGAACAGCTCAGGAAAACATCACAAAGGACACCTGCGTCCCCTTCTGAAGGAAAAATATCGAGCACAGAACTCCCTCAGAGATCTGGGCTGACACAGGTCTTAGGCATTTCCAGAATGGTTTGCAAAAAGAGGCAAACCATGATGACAAACATTAAGAATCTGTGTCTGGCCCCAGTTCACCTCTGGGCCTGCCTTATATTCCTAGGCTGCATATATTAGGGTTGAGGGCTTCTCGTGTGCCAGACCTTTCTCCTTTCATCCTCACAAAACCCTGATAAGGTAGGCATGTTATTATTATTCCCTCTTTTCTTTATTTCATAGCTGAGGAAACTGAGGCCCCGAGCCAATCACTGTGAAGAGTGGCAGAGGTGGCTGGCACTCCAGCCCCTATCTGGGCCCAACCTTGCCCTCCTAGTCCCTGCTCGTAGCACTTCCTCCCGGTCTTTTCAGGCAGAAATACTAAGTTCTAGCCAGTTAGGGCCTCTTAGCCTCTCCAAACACTGCCCATATCTTCATGACCTTGGTCATGCCCTTCCCCTTTCCCAGCCTAGAGAAATCCTCATCTAGTGCCTGGCTCCAATACTGCGGGCTCTGTAGTCTTCCTTCTTCCTCCTCCAGGGCAGACCAAGAATTCCTTCCTGTTCCCGTTCCACTGGATCTCCAGGTCTTGAGCTGTGATCGCGGAGCGTCCCGCGGCAGCTGCATGCTCCTTTAGGACAAGGCGCGGAGCATCTATTCATCCAGCCACTCCCCGCCCCCCCTACACTCAGCAGCTGCCAAAGCATCTTGAATAGAGTAGGCACTAATGATCGGTCTTATATAGTTACTGTGGGGTGCCAAAAGTGTTTCAGTTATAAATGGTTATTCTAACAGCTATGCATTTTTAATGAAATTTAAAATAGAAGATAAAAGTGAGCATTAAAAGAAAATTAGGGAACAGGAGCAAACAGTACCGTGAAAATGATTTCTCGAGTAATGCTGATTTAGAAAACGATGTAGATAATAGAACAACTGAGAAGAAAGGTAGGCATGAATGAGTGTCTCTAAGTGTGTGAGGGACAGCTCCCCCAACCTCTTCTCGGGGAACAGCCCGTGGATCCAGAGGCTGGGCAGGCCCCCACTGCTCAGTGCACAGTCGCCCTGACCTCCGAGCCGGCTGATGGACACTGACCCTGAAGGACCCTGTCAGATTTTCTCTTTCTTACTCTCTCAAGAATTTGGACTTGCAGTTCATCTCTAGGTGTGGCCAGGACTGTCCCTCTGTGGACAGACACGGAGCAAAACCACAGAGGCTGGGATAGACAGATTTCTTATTCCTGGTTCCAGTTTCTGGAGGCCTGGTCATATTCTTGCCCTCAGAGTCTGGAGTCACCCTGAATTCGTACAATAAATGTCCCTCTTCTGCTGGAGTTGGTTTCTGTTACTTGCAACCAGAGGGTCTTCTAACCAATGGTTCTCAGCAAGCCTGGCTCTGCTCTCAGGGAGGGCTTGGGGGGTTGAGTTGTCACAATAATATGGGGAGGAACATTCTGGACACCTACTGGGTGGGGGCCACGGAGCCAGACAGTCTCCCCAAGGAACTGTTCTCTGACCCACATAACTTTTGAATGTACCACAAGATATTACCATGTGTGAAAAACCTATTTAAATACTTTAGCCTAGAGCCTGTTTCTTTGTATCATAAATACAAAACCATTTTTGCATACCATTAACATGCACTGATTTTTCCAGAAATGCAACAGAAATTAAGGGACATCTGTATTTTATTTTGGTCAGAACTTGTTAAAAAAAATCATGTCCCAAAATGTGGTGTTAGAGTTCCCCATATAATATCCCTCGGTCTGCCAATCTACATTTAAGCATTTAAGTGTAAACAACGAACTATGTCATTCTGTTTCCTAGTGAGGGTGTGCTCAGGCTTTTATACTGAGACACACAGCATTATATAATAAATTCATTTCCTTTCGTTTCTCCTTTATATTATAGTTACGGTGCCTGATATAACTGCTCTTCTTTACAATTTTGTATCTAGAAAGGTTATAATTTTATTTGAATTTCACTTCAGGAGAGTGAAGGGAGCACCACAAAATATTTGTTACACAAAGGGGGTGCTTGGTCTGGTCGGAGGCGAACTCCTGTTTTAAACCACGGCAAACCTTGAGCACACAGAACTAATTATCAAAACCTTTTGACAAAACTCCTTATTCAAGGCTAGTCTTCCAGAGCCTTCAGCTTTGCCCACTCTGTCACTGTCATTCTCCCCAATAATAATGGCTTCAAAAACATGGTGAAACTCCGCAGGGCCAACCACAGGACAGAGACCTTCCTTCCATCAGAGTTGAGGTCCCACGGTACTTGTGGGATGAGGAAACAACATGGCCGATAGGTCCTCTCGATTCTTCCAAAAAGGCTGGTGACCATGCAAAGGTCCTTTGAGGTCCCAGACTGAAGTAGGAAGAAGCTAGAACCTACTGGGGGGCTCCCAGTTCCTTCTCTTCCTAACAGAGGTAGCCCCCCAGTTAACTCGCCAACCTGCCCTGACATCCGGAAACTGGCTGTGTAAGGTACAAACAGGGCTGCAGAGGGAAAGGTGGGCTTCTGTGAGGGACACACTCAGCCAAACAAACTCTGTGCTCACTGGGGATCTGCCATATGTGTTTGCTCCTGAGATCTCGCACATGAGAACTGATCAGGTCATTTTCTTTGAAGTTTCTAAGAACATGGGATTGGTTACATAAATCATGGCCCAGTAATAGTGGGATAATATGGAGACACCAGAAATGATGCTGTTCATGAATATTTATCGATAGGGAAAGATTATCACAATGTACTGTTAAATGAAAAAGTAGGTTATGAAAGAGTGTGTCTAGTGTGTGCACGCACACTGACACATGAAAAAAGATGACTAATGTCTTTTTTTTTTTTTAAGATGACTAATTTCTTCGGTGGATTGGGATTATAGGTACGTTAAACTTTTCTTCCTTTTGCTTGACTGTCTTTCCTAATTTCTCTTCCATTGACATATACTGCTCTTGCACTAAGAAAAAGGGTTATTTTTAATTGTTTAGAAATCAGATGTTCATTTAGATACCTTGGTGGACTCAGAGCTCCCCGAGGCGCCCGTCCTTAGTCATCCCTGTGAGCCCACAGCACCTTGCCCAGGAGCGTTTGCTCCAACATATGCCACACGGAAGAGAGCGCAGGAGAAGGAGTGAGCCGATGGATGTCACACATACCTGTCTGCGTGAGCTCTCCCATCTCACACAGTGGGTGATTGGGGTAAAGAGGCAGGGAGTGTAAGGGGCTTTCGAAAGAGGCTCCGGATCCTTTCGACATGTGACTAACGAAAGCTTCCAGTTTAGGGTGATACGGTTTCCTAAAGAGACGACACAGAGAATTAGTGGTCACTATGCTCCAAAACAGTCCACAAGGGTTTCAACTTCAGCCAGCAAAATCCCAGCTGTGTCACGCCCTGCTCACCCATAACAACAGGTCCTGGCTCAATCATTTTGATTTTTTTTTTTTTTTAAGATTTTATATATTTATTTTGAGAGAGCGAGTGCGCAGGAGCAAGGGGAGGGACAGAGGGAGAAGAAGAAGGAGAGAAGCAGATCCCCGCTGAGCGCAGAGCCCAACACCGGGCTGGATCTCAGGACCCTGAGGTCATGACCTGAGCCAAAATCAAGAGTTGGATGCTTAACTGACTGAGCCACCCAGGCGCTCTTGGGTCAATCACTTTTTTTTTTTTTAAATAAAGATTTTATTTATTTGTCAGAGAGGGAGAGAGAGAGACAGGGAGCGCACAAGCAGGGGGACCGGCAGGCAGAGGGAGAAGCAGGCTCACCGCAGAGCAGGGAGCCCAGTGCGGGACTCGATCCCAGGACCCTGAGATCATGACCTGAGTGGAAGGCAGATGCTTAAATGACTGGGCCACCCAGGCGTCCCGGCTCAATTACTTCGAAATTCCAGTATCATTACTGCTCGACCCCTGACGTTCCATGAGGTCATCCTGGGCCCCCAACCTCTGCTGAAGCATCCATCATTCCGGGCACTGTGGGAGTCAGCTTTGCCCTCCCCCTCCCAGATCCCCAACCCGTGCCCCTCCTGTCTCCCTCCTCAGGAGTCTACCAGCTGCTACCAGACAGGCCCAGGCTGGGAGTCCTCCCTGATTTCTCCCTCCCCTGCTCCCATGCATGCCATCTGCTACCCAATCCTGCAGATGTGCCAGTCCTCCTGGGGCTTCTCTGCCCCTCTCTCCTGCATCCCTGCGGCCACTGCCTGGGTTCTGGCTCAGGCAGCTTTTGTCGGTAAGGCATGGGCTCCTCTTTGGCCTACCTGCGGCCTAAGCTTGCCTTCTGAACAGCCCGAGGTCGACTTAAAAGCAAGGCCGGTTGTCCCACTCCTGTACACTGCCACCTTCCTCCAGGACCCGTGCCCCTGGCCTCGCAGTCTGTCCTGGCCCCACCTCACTTTGAGGCTCAGGGCTCCCCACCCTCTCCGGTCTAATGCTGGGCGCTGGTCCCACATAACCCAGTGCCTTCTGTCCCCCCAACCACCTTGTTCTTTCATGCGTCCAAGACTTTCCATGCACCGCCCCTTCCTCCTAGCAAACCTACCTCAGCCTTCACCTCAGTAATCCTTAACTGACCTCTGGGAAATCTCCTTTGAAGAAAACTAACTGGTTAAGATAACCAAGATCTCTATAGCTCTCTACAATTCACTATGCATTTTGTACATACAAGTATCTCATTTTATGTGGGGTGGTAACGAAAAGCTAAAAAACGTCTCTTTTCTTAGAATACCTGACATTATTTATATTTCTGCCATGAAGTACATGGGGGTAAATCAAGATTTAATTTATCTTTCTGGTTGCTAGTATACAATTTCCCTGAACTATGAAATGACCTACAAATATATACACATTTTCTCCGAATAATGAGATGACCTATGAATATACACACCTTTTCTTTGAAATAATGAAATGACCTATGAATGTATATACATTCTCCAGCTGAACGGAAGTGAACAGGTAAGACGAGTTCCCAGCTAAGCTAAATCAGCATGAAAAGAAGCAAGGATTAATTGTTCTAATGGCAGACCTCTCCTGTCTGAAAGCCCAGTTAACTTTGGCTGCTAAAATGCTTTTATTATCTTTCAAAAACGTAAAACTAAAAAAGAGCCCATCTTTAAAAAAAATGTTCTAAATTTAGAAAATGCTAATCCTGACACGGTATCGGTATCGTCTAAATCATCCTGGATTGCTGCAGGGCACTCTTTCCATAAAAACAGAGGGTATGTTATTATTCCCGAGGCTAAAACACAGAAATATTTGCAAACTGGGGAATAAGAGTTCCAGACTGACAATGAGGCTGCCAATATGAATCCACATACACAAAGGCCATCCATCAACAGGAGTCAAATGTTCTGCTCCAGGCCATTATTTTGGGTTGGTGATTTTTGAGGATCTGAGAAGGTTTTGCTGCCAATTTCAGGAATGAAATTTCACTACTGGAAGTGTTTGCTGAGCTATCCCAGCTTTTCAGGACATCTGACTGCTTAATGATATGCTAATATCTAACTGTATACATGAGAACTTGTTGTTGGTCTGGAAAGATGGTGACTCATGGAAGAAAAACTTCACTTACAGAAGAGAGAGCAAATGGCTGGATCTTTTTAACAAGACGAGGACCAGGTAACCTGAGTCCCTGGGCCTGTCCTGGATCTAAATGACCAGATCCTGCCTGCGGAGTCCCATGGCCCCACCCCTGTAGCCAAGAGGGTACCGGGCATGTGGCAGATACTCCAAAACATGTGTCAATGAATTTGACTGGGAAGTACCCCATCCTTAGATGCTTTATGGAAAGTCCAGGCCTCCCATAATCTGTAGCAATGAATATGGCAAGTTCCTATACTGGTTTATTAAAATATTCAGATTTCAATGGAAATATGAATGAAACTGCTGTGATAAAGACTCTCTTTGAGTAAACTATAGTTAGGCTCCTCTGAACCCTCTTTCCAACTAGGCCTCAACTTTAGGACTTCCATATTCTTTGGACTTATATCCATCTTTGTATCGCTCCGTTTTAGCAAAACTCCTGCTAAGTTGAGTTAGCCAAAATCTCCCGCTCTTGATATCTGATCAAATTCCTCATCTAAAAAAAAAAAAAAACTTCCTCATCCCCCAGATGGTATCTGCTCACCCTGGCCTGCCTTCAGCAATCTCCTCACCCCTGAGGTCTCCTCTTAGTTTCCATCCACTGACCTCCACCCTGCTCCTTGGCTATAAATTCCCATTGCCCATTGCTGTATTTGGAATTGAGCCCAGTTCTACACTGAGATCTCTTTTCCCCTCCGGCATTAGTTCCTGAATACAATCTGTTTTTACTACTACTAACTACTGTCTGGCTCTGGTTTTTCTTTTAACAGCTGTACACTAAAATCTGTTCTCCTCTGGGGCGCCTGGGTGGCTTATTTGGTTAAGCATCTGACCCTTGATTTTGGCTCAGGTCATGATCTCAGGGTCATGAGATTGAGCCCCATGTTGGGTTGCATGCTCAGTGGGGAATCTGCTGGAGATTCTTTCTCTCCCTCTGCCCCTCCCCCCACTTGCGTGTACTTTCTCGCTCTCAGATAAATAAAATCTTAAAAAAAAAAAAAACAAAAAAAACAACTAGGGCGCCTGGGTGGCTCAGTTGGTTAAGCGACTGCCTTCGGCTCGGGTCATGATCCCGGAGTCCTGGTACTGAGTCCCACATTGGGCTCCCTGCTCAGCAGGGAATCTGCTTCTCCCTCTGACCCTACCCCCTCTTGTGCTCTCTCTCTCTCTCTCTTTCAAATAAATAAAATAAAATCTTTAAAGAAAAAATCTATTCTCCTCCTCTTGGGAAGTTGGTTAGATCCAGTTTCTGAGGTCCCAGTGGCTAGGCAGAGTCACATGGTATTCACTAATGGAATAGAAGGATGTATCCCACAACTGGGTTTAGGTTTTCAGACCATGGGGTGCCCCTTCGCATTCTTTTCCTTCCCACTGGCCACTAGGTAGACATGGCAGCAATCCAGGTTCAATCACGTAGACATCCCTAGGGCATGATGGGAGCCATGACCTGGAAGGGGACCTGGGGCCCTAAATGACCAAGTGGTTCCATGTCATATGACTTGGATCACTCATCTCAGACCTTCACACAAGGCAAAAATCAACTTTGTTATTTGAAGCAATGTATTCTTCAGTCTCTGTTATAAAAGGCTAGTCTTACTCTGACTAGCACAGAAATGATTATATTTGTCCTGATGAATTTTTCTTCAGGAAAAACTCATGTTATTGCAGCCTCATTGGAAATCTGTTTTCCTACTAAAAATCGAAAGAATTAAAGGTGCTATCTTAAGGCTTCAAACTATTCACTTGCAGAGTTCGTATTTACATTTTTGTATGCATTGTTTACATCTCTCTGTGCCACAAAGCTTGACACAGAACCCTGAGACTAATCTACACACCCATGAGAAAATTTATTGTGTTTTAGCTATAATCGGAGCAATTACTGAGTCTTGCACAGAACATTAAAACAGAGAAGAGATATAATACCAGTGATATTGTTATCAGAAAACACAATTCAAAAAAGCTTACATGGCTGGAAACTGGAAAGAGTTCATACCACAGATTTTTACAATTTATGCAACTGAATTTACTTTATATTATTAATGAAATAAAATTCTAAAAAGATCAGCTCAATATACTTTTCTTGGTCTTTGGCTTTCTGGACCTCTGCGCACTACCTGAGGTGATTAATTGCCCCTCATCCTTTCTTAAAACTTTCTCCTTTCTTAGCTCTCCTAACACCGCCTCCGGTTTGCAAAGTCACGGTCTCCTCCTGGGATCCTCCTTTCTCTCCGTGCTACGTTCTAGGTTGGTGTTTGCCAGGACTCTGTTTTTAGCCTTCCCTCGCTCCACAGGCTCTGTGATACCAGTCACACCCACGGCATCAGCTGCCATCGGCACGTGAACTCTCAAATGAACCTCCAACTCCCAGCAGGACAATGTGCCAGAGCCCCACACTACACGCCTATACTACCTTCTAGAAATTATCACTGGAATGTCTGATGACAGCTCACGC
Organism: Neomonachus schauinslandi; assembly: GCF_002201575.2. Lineage (NCBI taxonomy): Eukaryota > Metazoa > Chordata > Mammalia > Carnivora > Phocidae > Neomonachus > Neomonachus schauinslandi. Next base: position 118,540,645 of record NC_058403.1, read on the forward strand.
TTAGCACCGAGACCTGTCCTCAAAACTTCTTTCCCCTTCCTCCCTTCTTCTGCGCTTTCTATTCTGGGCAGGGGAACCACCACCAGCCAGACACCCAATCAGAAATCAGGGCATCATCCTCTCTGTCTCTGTCTCACCCCCATCCTACCTGTCAGCAGGTCCTAAAAACCCTAAAAACCTTGTGACCTCAGATCCAAGCCTTCTCTCCAAATCCACTGCCACTCCCTGAGTTTTGGCTCTATCATTTATTCATTCAACAAATATTTAATCGTGCTGCTCCCACGGGCCAGGTACCGTCTTAGACACTTGGGGTACAGCAGCGATGAACACTGCCCTCAGGGAGCTTACATTCTAGCCTGGGGAAACAGACAACATACAATGAACACTAGAAAGTGTGTGTGAGTGTGTGTGCGTGCGTGCGCAAGCACGCACATGTGCGTATGTGTGCATGTTTGCACATTAGAAGGTAACATGCCATGAAGCATGGACTGGTTTCTAAAGAAGGGCAGGGAAAGGGGGACCTGGGAGACTCGGGTGGATGAAGTGCATGGTAATTTTAAGTGAAGCATTCTGAGCAGTCTTACTGAGAAGGTGACATTTAAGCAAAGGCTTGAAGGAGGTGGGAGAGCCCGTGGGCCATAAAGCTGCTGGGGAAAAGCTGTCTGCAGAGAGGACACAGTAGGAAGGAGAGCTAAGGGCAGTGTGGCTGAGGCGGAGTAAGTGAGGGAGAGGAGAGCAGAGCCCCAGGGGAGGGCAAGGGCAGCACATGGGGAGGAGGGAGAGCACTGGAGGCCTTGTAGGTCAAGGACTTGGGCTGGGAGTCTGCAGGAAATCTTTCTTCTGGATCACTATCCCCACAGGAACGTAAACATCACCTCCAGCCTCTAATCCATCCCCCCGCATCATGGCAGCCAGAGATCTTCATAATTTCATCCCTCCACTTCCCAGCTCCTTCGCCACCTCCATGCCTGGCGTCCACACTCCTTAGCTGGGCATTCGAAGCATCCGATGACCTAGTCCCTCCCTGCCTCTACACTCATGCTCCAGCCTGTGGTTGAGCTGTCCACCTCCCCCCACCTTTCCACAGGTAGGTTTCACCACCCCAGGTGCCATTTATCATCAGCTGCCACCTGACATGTTCCTGCACACCCTTTAGGTCCCTCTGCCCCAGTGGCCTTTCCTGCCCTGCCATCCCACCTCTTCCTCTGCCCCAGGCTGAGTCAGGCTGCCCTCTCATGGTGCATGCCCCCAAATATGGTTCCCAAACTACTTGCACTTCTACTTTTTCTAATTCTTCCACTTCTTCTCTAATGCTGCTGCCGCCGCCATCAGTGCTGACCACCAGATCTGTCTCTCAGAGGGGAGTGGGCCCCCTGGGGGCAGGAACAGCCTTTCTTCTACAAATCTTTAGTAGCCGGCTCTCCCCTTTCCTCCTCCCATCCAGCTACATACTGATCTTACTGTTCTCATACCTGCGCAGATCTTCCGGCCCCAGGACCTTTGAACTTGCTGTTCCCTCTATCTGGAACACTTTTCCCCCAGATCTGCACAGGGCAGACTCCTTCATTTTATTTAGGGGCCTGCCCACATGCCACCTTCTGGTATGTGGGCCAGTCACATGTCACAATACCTGACACATAACAGGTGTTTAAAAATAAAATGTATTGAATAAATACTAATTGAAGCAAATATTCTTTTCTTCCTTGGATGTAGAAAAGAGTATCTGATTCATATTCATGAATGCAAAAAAAAAAGCATTCAATAAACATTGCGTATCTACAGCTAATAACCTTATTGCTGGCTGAACACTGTCCTAGGAGAGTGAAAATCGCACCTCTGTCATGAGGCACAGGACATTCATGAAGAGGCAGCTTCCACTACAAAGACTTGGGAGAGCCACGACCGTGTCCCGTGAAGGGAAACATTGGGGCCACCAACATGCACGGACATCAGCTCCTACATTCCCTGCCTGCTGGCCCAGATCTGCCCTCTCACTAGACTAGAGGAGCGGGCACATTCTAGGACCCACTGCCTTTAAGGGGCCATAAAAATTAATGATTCCTGAAGCTGAGCCAGTACCTGGGAAGGCAGCAGGCACAGCTGGTGACCCAGACCCCACAGTCCCAGGGGACTCAGAAGCCCAAAGTGGGGCCATGTCGCTGGGAGTCCTGCTCACTCTAAGTGTGCATTTATAATGACAAGTCAACTCCATGTTTTTAAAGATGGATTAAATGACAGTAATTAATTAAACATGCATACTCCTCCCTCTTTCCACCAAGGACTTCAAGCAGCTCCTAAAGATACAGAATGTGCAATAAAATAGAAGTAGGTCAAAAGATCAAGGCCAGAGAAAATGAGGGCAGAGACAGCCAGAGCAGCTGGTCTCCCCCCTAGGAACTGCGCCTCTCAAATGGCCCTGTCAGGGGATCCTGCTGTGGCTGTGACGGAATGAGGGGCCCTGGGACCTGGCCTGGCCTCACGACCATGACCTCGCAGAGTAGGAAGGAGGCCGGGCCCAGCAAGCCTGCAGGCCACTGCAGTAAATGAAACACCATCGCGGGTCCACCTCTCAGTATGACCAGCTCAGTGCTTCAGTCCATCCCCTTAGTTAGATTTCACAAGTCTGTGATCAGGGATGGACTACTGTCCCCACATTCCAGGACAGAGCGCTGAGGCTCACAAAGGTGAAGGGTTTTGCCCTCTATCAAAAAGGTTACAAAGTCCTCAGAGGATTCCACGGCAGAGGATGTAATCTATCATGAGGCGCTGGATGGGCAATTATGACTCATGATTCTAAGGTCCTGAATTTACTCTGCAACCAACTAGTCCAACAACTATTTTATGCCAGGCTCAGGCTGGGCACCAGTGATAAAGGAGCAAGACCCAATGCCCTTGAGGAGCCAGCCAGTGGCATGGGAAGGGCAGAGACCATCATGTTGGAAGACATGCCACAAAGCATGAAGGTGCACAGGGGAGGCCCTGCATGCTGGCGGGCAGCTGTGCCCAATGGGCACCTTCTGTAGGAGCAGCTAGGGTAACCTCCAGAGCCTCGAGGTGCTCAGGGACCCGAATGGTCTGGAGACAGACCCCTGGTCTGAGCCAAGCCACTGAAATTCTCACATCTGGGAGCAGAAGTCACGAGTCACCAGGGCTAAAGCATGGTATTGTCCACAGAGTCCTGGAGGCTGCCCCGAGTCTGGCCAACTGAGAGGCCTGTTGGCCTATCCATTCCTGGGCAGTTCAAAGGGCAGATACCCACAGTCTATGCTGGTGGTGCAAGGCCACTTCTCTGAGCTGCCCTGCCTGCACCCTCTCCATGTCCTCCTGCCATCCCAGACACTCCAGACCATCCCCCGATCCAGACACCACACGGTTAATACCCAGCCCGGCAAGTGGCCTCCAGCCCTGCCCCAATCCTAAGGCCAGTTCAGGACTGGTCGTTACTCTGTTCTGAGGCCCTTCCCGTAAGCCCCCTTTTCAGTGGCAGTATTCGGTACAAGCAGAGAAGCCATGCTCACACAGCAGCAGGGGTTGCCCAGACGAGGCAGCATCTCAGGGGAGCCTGTGAGGAGCTGTAGGAGTGGGTCACGCGGGGACAGGGTGAGCAAGCTAAACAGCAGGGGCAAAGGCCTGATGGGCTAGGGGGCCGGCGAGAGGGGGCAGAGCAAGGGTAGAAGGTCCCAGCAGGAAGGCTGGCACAGGCTAGAGACCGGAGGAAGAAAGCCAGTGTCTGCATGGCCCTCGACCCAGGGGCTCTTCCAACCCATGGGACGGACACTGCGACATGCACCCAGGCTTGTTAACATAGAAGGGACATAAGTACCCAGGCTGCGAGCTCCGTGACCTCTAGTAGGGAAGGAGAGAGTGCATGAAAGCCTACAGCCAGGCACTATTTCAGGATGTGTTTATATCTAAGGGTTCACTTTCTCTTCTCCATATAATCCTGGACGGTGAGAAGCCTGGAGACGCCAAGAGTCACCCTGAATCCCCCTCCCTGGGGTTCACACCACCATCCACTAGAAGGAACAGGCCTGGCTGCAGGGAGGCAACCCATGGTTCCCCCAGACCAGCCCTGCCCGGGGCAGGCTGGCATCCAGAAGCATTCCATCCGCATGACGTCTTCCTCACTGAGCACTTCCCTCCATCTCCTCCGCTCATTCGGTCAACCCTACGAGGGATGTTATGCGCCCCCTGACACGGCGCTGAGGCCCGGCCCGTCGTTTCAGCGCTAACCCGGCCTCTCATTTTAGAGCCGTATGCAATCTGTTGGATTATTTTTCATCCTAAGGGCATTCAACCAGGAACATGCTATCCCTAATCCTGTGAAAAATGAAAAGGTGGAAGTCAGGTCTCACATGTATATGGCTCTGCAGCTGGGGGTGCACGTTCTCCTCTATCGTGCGTCACTTCCTCCTGACCCAACGGTCAGCAGCAGCATCCCCACTGCACAGATGGGAGGGGGAGGCTCAGAGACTAAGGGACTCTCCTGCTGCCTCAAACAGCACAGCTGCCCCAGGGTCTGAGGACATCTGGCCCTGCGCTCACTGCACTGTGTCCCAGCTCTTTTTCAAACTGCAGAACATGGGAGGGGAGAGTGGGCCTCACACTGGCCTGAACCCAAATCTCAGTTCATCTGCTGTGTGGCCTTACACAGCTGTCCTTGCCTCTCTGGGCCTGCTCCTTCTCCACTGGGAAATGGCAATTAACACACAGGATTGTTTTTGAAGATCAGGCTCTTGGCAAACAGGACGTGCTCAACAAACGTAGCTTATTCCCCTTTTCTGCCATTCTCCAGCCAGCATTTTGATCGGGACAGAGAACAGATTCTTGAAAATGACTAGCAGGAAAAGTGCAATTTACCTGTTAGCCACCAGAGTGCAGTCAATTTCTGGTCGCTTCGTTTTGGGAATGACATACAGTGGGTACCTGTCCCCGTGTCGAATGAACACATGCACTGAGACCAGCTTAAAATGATGCGGGGCGTGACCTGTGGGAGAGGAGCATATCGCCTGGTTAGCACTCAGGAGGTGTGGATCCTGTCCACTTCGCACAGGTGGAGGGATGAGCATGGCAGGAGGGTGCCGGTATAGGGGGTGGTGCTCACAAGGCGGGTGGAGGAACGGAGACAGGGCTGGTTATGTCACAGACCCCCCAGAAGTAACAGGCTCTGGGGGTGTGGGCTGGGGGCTGGAGGCCAGTGAAATGGGGGCACGATGATTCAGGTGGCCTCACTCACATCCACAGCCTAGAGGGAGGCCTACAGAAGTGCTAGAAACAATGACTTCTGCTTTGAAGCTCCATGAAACAGGGGCTCCCAGCTGGCTCAGTCGTTAGAGCACGCTACTCTTAATCTCAGGGTTGTGAGTTCAAGCCCCACTTGGGTGTGGAGCCTACTTAAAAAAATAAATAAAATAAATAAAGCTCCATGAAACAAATCAGGGCACAAATTGATAAAAATATTCAATATCATTGATTGATACACTTTCAAAAAAGCAAAACTCAACATAGAAATCCTATTTTCCTACACTTTTACCGCAAGATACCAACAGAGCATCCCACATCCTGTGGATGTCCTAAGCCCCGAGAGAGTTTACTGGAAAGGGGGGGGTAGATGGGGGTGACACCCTAGAGTCCGTCAAGCCTACCTTTCCATCTCTGGTATCTCACCGAAAACCATGCTGGAGAATATGTACAGAGGGCTTCTCATGAGCTGTCCAGAGCAGTTACGGAAGCCTCCGGGCAGCCCTGTGAGTAGGGACTGCTAGTTACGCCCATTTCACGATGAGGAAGCTAAGATTTGGGAACTCATTCAGGGGCACGGCCTAGTGGCGGCTGCAGGATTTGAGCCCAGGCTGTCTGGCTCCTTCCTACCATGCTGTGCCACTTGAAGAACAACTAGTCCCCAGAGGGGTGCGGGTCCAGGTGCCACGCTGGGCAGCGCAGGCAGGCCTACCTTCCATGCTGCGCTCAGCCACGCTGGGAATGTTGCAGTACAAGAGAGCTTCGTAAATGGGGTCCGTCACGGGGGGCTCTGTCACTGGCTCAGGCATGACTCTCTTTCGACTCTTGCTACTCACTCCATTCTTAGCTGTGGACACGGGGGTCAGGTGGACTGCAAGGGAAGCAAAGCAGGCCATGACATGTGCAGTCACAGGAGGCACCAGGCCAGCCGCAGGGGCCCAGGGCGCGGCTGGACTTGCACCAAGTAACTCTTCTCTCCCTCGGCACTAGGGTGGGCTTCAGTCCAGCAAGTGGTCAGCTTCTCAACAAAAACTTTCTTGAGCCCTCAGTGTGCCCTGCCTCTTTCTCAATGCCATTACCTTCTCCTGACCAATAATTAGTTGTGCAAAAGGCAGGTGGGTCACCCCGGAGAAAGGGGCCTCGCTCCGGTGGTAAAGGAAGAACTGCGGGCAGCCTGGTTACTTCATTGCTAACGCCCTTTGAATTCTGGTAAATACCAGAGAGGAAACCCATCACCTTTTGAGTGCCTACGAAGTGCTAGATGTGCTGACAGATCTCATTTGATATCATCTGCTTTGCACTTTGGGGTCCCCAAGAGCCCAATGGCAGGCGTCACTCATTAAGCTTCCCAAGACCACTTTACAGAGGAGAGAGCCTAGTGCCAAGAGGGAGACGGAGGCAGCCACCCAAGGCGGATGTGGTGGATGGAGCCCCATGTCAAGCTCATTCCTCTCCCTCCCGGCCAGGTTCTCCCCACCAGTCTTCTGGATGTCATGCATTCGTCCTGCAGTCTGTCTGTCCATCTAGCACCCCTCTTTCTGTGGGTGAACTGCTCCTTCCCAGTGTCCCTGCCCCAGGCTAGGGGGTGGGGGGACATGTGACTGAGTCAATGAGGATAGTGATGGGGCAACTCGTCTCCTTTTCCTTGACAGAGGTGCTGTGCACACACTAGCAAAGGGTCTCTCGTATGCTGATCTCTAGGAATGGAAACCCGGGGCTGCTCCAGCTACCTGTCCCTCCTCGGACAATCTCTGTCTGCAGGGGGAGAAAATGATGCTGAATAGAGACAAGGCAGACCAACACATGCAGAGACCTAATCAGAGAGACAGAGAGAGAGAGAGAAAGACCTGAGGACATCATTCTTGGAGATTCTGGGTTCAGATGTGGCTGAAGCCAGAACCTCTCTTAGATGTCCCAGTAATATACATCATAACATAACCCTTCTTGCTTAAGCTAGTTTGAGTTGGGGTTTAGTTACTTTCAACCAAATGAGTCCTGACTAATAGACTTTATGAATTACTTATAAGCAGATGTAAGTCCATCTTCTGGGTCAATGGTCCCCAACTTTTCCATGTATGCGGGACCTCTTTGCAGCATCACAGATTTTCTGGAACTCTCTACACAATGATAGTTGTACTTTTAGCATCCACCAACTGAGGAAATGCACAGAAATAGCTGTGCCCAAGTATCATTTAATTTCTAAAAGGTTTATTAATCACCTAAGAATATATATACATACATTTGAACAATAGCTAAAACAGGGCCCAACCACCAGCCTAAATCCATTTAAATTCCCTAATTCCTTCTACAGATTTTTCTAAATAAATACTTAAGACTTCCCTTTGGCAAACAGATGTTATAAATAAAGGTAAAAGACAAACAATCCACTGAAAGGAAAATATTTGCAACGTACGTAACAAATTATTAATATCCAAAATGCATATGAGCTCCTACAACTAAAAAATCAGTAAGGGATATGTACAGGCCAAGTACAGAAAAATAAATACCAACCAAACAGCATCTTTTCATATGTTCAATGTTATTCATACTTAAATGCAAAATAAAACAACAGCCTCTGATCCCGCCTATCAGACTAGAATATCCTGTTTTTATAATAATACCAGTGCTGGCAAGGGTGTAAAAACTCACTTCCACACCGCAGGTGAGAGTGAAAATAGAAACCTTTTGGAAGGATTTGGCAGTATCTGCTAAATGTTATATGTGCCTTATCCCTGATCCCTTGACTCTACGTCTTGGAATCTACTCGTCAGACATCAATTCCAGTCATAAAGATGTATGGCCAAGGAGATTTGTTGCAGTGCTGTTTGTAATAACAAAAAAGGGAAATCGACTAGGTATCCATCATTAACAGAACAGAACGTTACACCCATATTGGGGAATATTCTGCTACAGTTAAAAAGACTGGAAAAGAATCAAAGATAAATGAAGTGAGGTGAATAAATCAAGCTACTGGATAAGAAAAAACAAATTATAAATGTATGAATATACAGGCATTTGTTTATTATGTAAATGCGTAGATGTCTATAAGGACACCCATTATAATGCAGCAGTGGTTTCCTCTGGGGAATGGATGGAATGGGGGTGAAGAAGTATTTTTACTTGTTTTTCTATAAATGTCTATATTGTTTTACAGTCTACACACATATATATTTACAGTAAGGATGTATTACATACTTCCTCTATGTACAAACATATATGTATCTTTCTATAACATCTACTCATACTTCTTTTATTAGCAGATTTTCATTCATTACTTGTATTACTTGTATTACAACAACCATCACAGAGGTATAGAATTGGTCCTTCACCAATTCAAAATTAGTCCTTTGGTTGGCCCTATATTCACTTTCTTCCCAGCAGCTGGAAACGGCCAGATCTGATAACATACAAGCTCAGGTGTCTAGAGGTAATTTACCATTGGGGGATTTGTGCCAGAGTAAGGGAAGGAGAAAAGTGTATGTCTGAAGGCAGCATCTTAATGACCCAGCAATTCTGGCTGTGTGGCAACCCTGAGTCCTTAACTCTGCTCTCTTATGAAATGGTGCCAGATTCTGGTCCCTTGGCCATGCCTGTGAAGCTAAGGACACATGAACATATGAGTGACACGGGGACATAGGGGCATAGGTTTGCTAGTTTACCTGTAAGCACATGGGGTAAGGCCTATGGGAACCACCACCACTTGGGAACTGCTCTAGACTGAATGTGTCCCCTTAAAATCCACATATTGAAACCCTAACCCCCAATGTGATGGTATTTGGAGGTGTGGCCTTTGGAAGATGATTAGGTCAAGTGGGATTAGCCTCCTTATAAATGAGACCCCAAAGAGTAACCCCCTCCAATTTTAATCTCAGGAAACAAACTGAGGGTTGCTGGAGTAGTGGGGGGTGGGAGGGATGGGGTGGCTGGGTGATAGACACTGGGGAGGGTATGTGCTATGGTGAGCACTGTGAATTGTGTAAGACTGATAAATCACAGACCTGTACCCCTGAAACAATACATTATATGTTAAAAAAAAAAAAAAGTAGGAAGGGGAAAATGAAGGGGGGGGAAATCGGAGGGGGAGACGAACCACGAGAGACTGTGGACTCTGAGAAACAAACTGAGGGTTCTAGAGGGGAGGGGGGTGGGGGGATGGGTTAGCCTGGTGATGGGTATTAAAGAAGGCACGTTCTGCATGGAGCACTGGGTGTTATATGCAAACAATGAATCACGGAACACTACATCAAAAACTAATGATGTAATGTATGGGGATTGACATAATGAAAAAAAAAAAAAAGAGTAACCCCCTCCCTGCCCCTCCACTATCTGAGTTTACAGAGAAAAGATGCCTTCTCAGAAGTGGGCCTTCACAGACACTGAATCTGCTGGTGCTTTGATCCCAGACTTTCAGTCTCCAGAACTGAAAAAAATAAATTTCTGTTGTTTTATAAGCTAGCCCTTTTATGGTATTTTTATTAAGCGACCCAATGGAATAAGAAGGAATCATGATAGTTGGGCCCAAAGGACCCATTCACAACCCAAGGAAGCAGTGGTTTGAAAGTCACAGATAAAGACTGGGTGATAGAGGCCTTCAGTCCAGAAAGATTTTATCTGCTGCTTCCCGGCATCTGGGCCTGTCGGCCTCACCCACTAGTTATTGAGATCACCCCATGCTGTTTGCACCCTCCTGAGTCACCAGAACTCAGGGCCAGCCCACACAGAGCCCTTCGATGGGTCCTCCAGATGCTAGACATTTGGGGAAGTTCTGATGCACAGAAGCCATGGGGTAGATGTCTCCCCCAGATCCACCCTCCTACCTCCTCGCCCCCAACTTAGTTCTCACAGTCCTGAACTGCTTGGAGCTGCTCCCACGGCCACAGGGTGTTTCTCCCCCCACCCCTCCTTTTGTGTCTAACCACCCTCATCCCACCCCGACATTCCTCTTTCATTGGCCCCCACCCCCGGTTCTTGCTGCCATCTTGGCTCACAACACAGTACCCATCAACAGGGGTGTCCACAGTTGGTCAACCAGCCACCCCAAACATCTGGAGGGTCAGGGCTATGTCTTTTTCATCTTTATAGTCCCTGTCCGACCAGCACAGGGCAGGCCCCCTATACCGCCTGTTGCACTGGAAGCCTACTCTGAGTGGCGCTGTGCTCCACGCTTTCGATGAAGTGTTTCACTGGACAGAGGGAAGACAGGCAAGGGCTCAGGGTCAGGATCAGATCATTACTTATCAGCAAAGGCCCCTAGGCCATAAGCCCCTGTGTGGCCTTGGGCCTTAGGCCACCTCAGTTACCTCGACAAACTCAGTGATCCACAGGATCAACAGGTGATCCTACAACCAGGTGTCTGTTGCCAGCTCATTACCAGGGAGTCACTTTGACTCACACACAGACAAGCTTAGAGCCCCTCCTCCAGGGCACCAAGCCAATGCCCATGAGCCCAAGCTCACCTCCCCATATCAGGGCCCTGGTATAGGACAGAGAACAAACATCTACCTCACACCTGGCCTTCCTCCACTAGCTCTAGCCTTAAGAACCTCCTACTAGTATGCAAGCCCTTCACAGACGCCTCAAATCTGACTTGACTGAGCATCGTGGGGGCTCCCATCCCGGGGTCAGATCACCACCCCTCCCCACCTTCTCTGGAGTGGCACTTCCCCCCAGGCCAACCCCGTGGCTGGGTGGGGGACTGTCATGCTGCTCCTCTAGGATCCCGTCCTTGCCATACTGACTGGTCTAGGGACAGGGACTCGAGTCTAGCCAACTGTGCCAAAAAGGGCCCTTTCCAGGAAAGAACAGCTTCCCCATGTAGAAGAAGCAATTTTATAAGAACAGGGATGCCTGGGTGTCCCCGTGAAGGCAAACACGACGGGGCAAAAGTGCTGGCTCACCTCTCCATCACTGGCTCAGCTGCCTGAGTCACACCACTGACCACACCAGCAAAGACCCTCATGGGGCCAAAGGCGTGGCCCTGCCATCTGCCTTTTACCTTCCTCGCTCGAGGGCGTGCCTCCCCGCCTAGCCCTGGGCTGCTCATCTCCCCAGCGGACGGTAGTCACCTCTTGGGACTTGTCGTTTCCAGGGCCGCTAAGGTCTGTCCTCATTCACCCCTGCTGCCATGGCTGTCCACGGTTCTGAATGCAGGGAGGTGATATGGGGCTGCGGACTACTGAGTCACAAACGTGGGTTCGAGTCCTGACCTTGTTATTTCCCGGCTGCATGACCTTGGGCAAATCCTCCTGCCTCACTATGCCTCATTCCCTTCCCCTACCAGAGTGGTGGCGTGGATGGCCTGAGACGTCCCCTGTGGAGCACCGCACGGGGCCTGCCATGTGGTAAGGGATAAAGAAGTGCTATTTGCTCGTCAGTCCCCTTGAGGGGATTATTCTGGCTACTTCCAGGCTCTTAGAAAGTGCTCCCTTCAACTGGGGATCTGGAAGGGATGCTGACTCTCTGTGTCCACACCTTTCACAGAAGCACAATGAACCAGTCTCCCTTCCCCTCTCAACCACCCAATTTTAGCAGCTTTTCTGACTCCTTTAAATACATCCAGCTGATCCAAGATGGCACCTTCTTTTTTTTTTTCTAAAGTAAGCTCCACACCCAGTGTGGGGCTTGAACTCACGACCCTGAGATCAAGAGTCACTTGCTCTACTGACTGAGCCAGCCAGACGCCCCCAAGATGTCACCTTCTTATAAGCTAAAATACCCCTAGTTCTAGTATCCCCCAATAATCCAAAGGCTCTCGAGTTCCGTCTCCTGCGCTGGCCTGCCAAAGAATAATGATTTGCTCTACTGGCAGTTCCCACAATTCCCTCAGTGCTCCTCAATCCACCGAGTTGTCTTAAAGGTCCGTTGTGCCTCTACCCTGCACTGAATATAAAAATGTCTGTGTGTAATTCTCAAATATAAGCCAGAACCACAACTGGAGACCCATTCTGTTATTTGCCTTTGGCCATTTGCTTTTACAGGCAGGAGTAGAAATCATGCTTAGGGATGCAAGGCGGAAATCAAGTCCACATTTGCATACTTTGAGAAACTTGGTTTTACATGGACAAGATTTTTTTTTTTTTAAGATTTTATTTATTTATTTGACACACTGAGAGAGAGAGTGAGCACAAGCAGGGGGAGCAGCAGGCAGAGGGAGAGGGAGAAGCAGGCTTCCCGCGGAGCAGGGAGCCCGATGCGGGGCTCGATCCCAGGACCCTGGGATCATGACCTGAGCTGAAGGCAGATGCTTAACTGACTGAGCCACCCGGGAGCCCCTACGTGGACAAGATTGATCAAGCAGCTGAATCTATCCTTTCTGACCTATCTACTTTGGGCCACAATACAATACCAACTTTTCCTGTTCTCCTTATTCTTAACTATTCTTCATCCCTCATTCTTGTTGCCTCATGGTGAACCACTGTTCGGTAAGAATCTAGTAAGTGCTTTTGGTGCCAGTGATTAATAAGCCTGGTCCCATTTAGGGAGCCAGCAAACCACAGGAGGTATGGCTCTGGGGGTTGGGACTCAGCAGGCTAGAGGTTTTGCCCTAGGCTGTTCCCAAGCTCTTATCTCTTCCTTGCCTGACCCTCCCTCTGACGTCAGCCACTGAGCCCTAAGTCCACTGACTGCCAGAGCACAGGGACAGGGTTCCCACGGTGGCCTGAGCTTGAGCCCAGCTGTGGCCTCCCAGCGGGGACAGGAAATCTCACTGTTCTCTGGGGCAACTGATAACTGGCCTGGCCCAAACAGGGTCCTTTGGGTTAGATGACAGAAGCACCACCGACTCCAAATCATGACAGAGGGCGCCTGGGTGGCTCAGTCGTTAAGTGTCTGCCTTCGGCTCAGGTCATGATCCCAGGGTCCTGGGATCGAGTCCCACATCGGGCTCCCTGCTCGGCAGGAAGCCTGCTTCTCCCTCTCCCACTCCCCCTGCTTGTGTTCCTGCTCTCGCTATCTCTCTCTCTGTCAAAAAAAAAAAAAAAAAAAAAAATCATGACAGAAACTAGAAATCAGAAAGCCATCCAAGGACAGGCCCCCAGAAAGAACTGTGAAAAGAACCTCAGTCATTCTTAACCATCTCATAGCCTGAATCCCCCTGCCTCCGCTTTGAGAATCTGATAAAAGTTACTGCTCCTCAACCCTGAAAAAGGACTACATACACAAGCTTCTGAATTTGCCTTCTGAGGGTTCACAGGAAACTCCGAAACCACACGAGATGATGCTGACATCTGTGGACTCAGGCTAACAACCCAATGTGCCTGGAAATAGTTTTCTGATTTCGACACCCTTGATAGATTTTTCTTTTTTCAAAATGAAAAGGGAGCTTTACAACTCACATAAACATAGGTTCATCCTAAAATAGCTGTTCAACACTAAGGTATAAAAAGAAGTGAAAATCACCCATAATCTTATCACCCAGAACAACCCACAGTCTACATTTTCGTGCATATGTATGGCTGGATATCCTGCCAGAGGTTATATCTATGCTTCCATCCCTGCTCTGAGGAGTTTCACTGAGGCCCAAGGACATTGTTTCCCCTCCCCTCAAGAGGAACAAGTAAGGGGCGCCTGGGTGGCTCAGTCACTTAAGCCTCTACCTTCGGCTCAGGTCATGATCCCAGGGTCCTGCGATGGAGTCCCGCATCGGGCTCCCTGCTCTGCGGGAAGCCTGCTTCTTCCTCTGCCTGCCGCTCCCCCTGCTTGTGCCCTCCCTCTCTCTCTCTTTCTGACAACTAACTAACTAACTAACCAACCAACTAACTAACTAACTAACAAGTAAGTTTTTGGTGTCTCAAAGGCCTACCTTTTGAGAGCACTAAACCCCACTGAGGCCACCAAACCAACTGCCCAGGAAGGCAGCTGGTCATCTGCCTTCTGTGGAAAGGGTCACAAGGAAGAGATGGCCAGGGGTGGGGGCGGGCTTCAGGGAAGCCCCCTCACTGAGAGACAGTGCTGAGGGAGGGGCCTGCACCCTCAGGTACCTGGAATGACCAGCCAGCCCACCCTCTGCCGGATACCCGGGGCTGGGGAGAGGCAGAGCTCTGGCTGGGTTCCAGGTTCCCCAAGAGACACAGCCCCGGGCAGAGGGGTCCAGCCCCTTCGATGACACAGGAAATCAAGGGAGGGGCATGAGGTGATGCTGCAGCCCAAGCCGCACAGGTCAGAGACGGGCCATGCATCATGGTCGACTCCCTGTGCCTCGCACCCAGGGGGGCAGCCTGGCTCTGCTGGGCGTGTGAGGCGCTGGGTGCCGACATCGAGACAGTCACACGGCTCTCTCTGGGTGCAGCCTGACTTCATCCTCATATTCCGGATTCAGATTCTGCCCTCAAGACCTCATTCCTGGTCGTTTCCCCCGAACCACCCGGCCACCCTTCCCTCGGGGCCGAGCTGCTATCAAGATCACGGGGCTCCACCGCCGATTACCACTGACCTCAAGTCAAGGTGGACTTTCTCGGTTTTTTTTGGTTTTTTTAAATGTCATCCAGCTTGGAGCAGGTGCCCTGATGCCAAGACAACAGGGACTGGGGCCCAAGTTCATCAGTGCAGTTGGCGCAAACTCCTTCCCACTGTGTCCTCAGCTCCCCTCCATCCCAGTTACTCCAATGCAAACATCCCCCAGCTTTCTCTATTTTGTCCCTCTCCCCACACAGTCTTGGCATAGGGAGGTACCCTCCCTGAGTTTACTGGCTACTTTTACTAACATTCTCTCGTTTTACTAACTAGCCCTGATAGTCTCTTCTCTAAAACGGGAGATCACCTTCTTGCCAATACTGTTGAGTTGACACACACACACGTATTCCCATATAAAACACCGTATGTACTTTCGGTTACTATATTATGGACAACCTTGCACGTGAATACAGACGGATCTGTGTAATCACAGCATAACGGCTGCAAGAGTATTTACTGTTGGACTCTTCAGCTGCCTTCCCCGCCTTTGCCTCCTGTAAGCAATGCTGCAATAAACATCTTTAAATATACATTTCTATTCTCTTATCTAATTATTTTTAGTAGAAATTCTCTAAGATCAGAAACTGGGAAGGAAGGAAAGAAGGAGGGAGGGAGAGAGAGAGGAAGGGGAAAGAGAGAGAGGAGAGAAACAATGTCCTCCCCACCCCCAGAAGAATACTAGAAATGACCCCCACACATAAATGTGTCATTTTTAGCTCATGGAAGGGCATGTCCCCCTGTTATGTAACTACAACATAAACTTAGGACATATGATGAAAGCTGATTTGTCACACCTACAGAATTTGACACCTACAGAATTTTTTCACCCACAGATATTTATTTAACTCTATGGGGTAGTTGGACAGGAAGCATTCAGAGAAAAAGCAAAATTAAAACTCTCAGAAATCAAACAGAAAATAAACCTCCAAGAAAAGAATTGAAATAAAAAAATACTAAATGTAAAACCTAAGTGATAATGATGAACTTCTTAGGTTAAAAATGCAAGCCCTCATATTTAATTCCTCATTTTTTCTGACTCCAATTCACCAAAATAAAATCCCAGGAGGAATCTTACTGTGGCTTTTAAAATAGAGTACATAGGGGCGTCTGGGTGGCTCAGTTGGTTGGGCATCTGACTCTTGATTTTGGCTCAGGTCATGATCTCAGGGTCCTGAGATGGGGCCCCCCCCTCATTGTGTTGGGCTCTGCGCTCAGCAGGGAGTCTGCTTGAGATTCTCTCTCCCTCTGCCCCTTCCCCTGCTTGTGCGCTGTTTCTCTCTCTAAAAGAAATAAATCTTTTCAAAAAAATAAATAAATAAAAGAGAGTACATAGTACATAAGACCCTTGGCATTCTAAGGGTTGCAGCCCCAAACCTTTGCCATGAAAACATTAAAATCTTCATGAATCCCCAGTTCACACACACCCCTGGGGCACATGCTTTTCTCCATAAAACAGACACAGGACGAAGAGCAGGAGTGAGGCCTGCTCAGCAGCCAGGAGCTCACTCCCAGCTATTATTATTCAAATCTATGCCTCAGCAAAATCCCTGCCACCATCTACCATGGAGCTCAGGGTGCCTGCGAAGAGTGGGAGCCGTGAATGCCAACAGCCGACTACGAAGAGCAGGCTGAAGCCAGGGTCTGAACAACCAAGGCGAATGTGACAAAACCCAGGCACCTTACAGGGGCTCCTCACTCTCCTTCTCAGAGGCAATTTTCTTTTAATTTACACACTGCTCTAGCAAAGCTTGGTTATTCTCCTTCCCAGAGGGCAATGGATCCTCTGGGGAAAGGTGAGGGGTGTGGGGGTTGGAGGCTGCGGGAAAATGATGGCTCTGTGGGAAGAGGTACCAGAGAAACCACTGAAGACTCACACATACTGTTCACACACACCGCTCACACACACTCACACACCACATACACACCACTCACATGCACCACATACATACCACTCACACATGCCACTCACATGCCCCATTCACATGCACCACACAAACCACATACACACATCACATGCACACGCTACCACTCACAGACACCACACAAACACACCACACACACACACTGCCACTCACACACACTACTCACACACCACATATATACAACTCACACACACTAAGCTGGTTCAGCTGGGGTGCCCACTGAACACACATAGAGCTGATTAAGCGGAGGCTCCTCAGCTGCCTACCTGCTTCCCTCGGCTTTGGGGCCCCACCTCTCGGCTGCCATTCTGTCACCTTCATGGCCTCCCTTCCTCTGTCTGCCCAGATCTCATCTTTGCCCTGTCCTCTCTTCCTCCTACCTGTACCACAGGGCGCAAACTCCCAAGGTGCCAGGGTTCTGCAAGTGGAGACCATGGAGAAAGGAAGAGCTTGCACTCCCCACAACGGGGGTGGCCAGAACCCAGCTGTGGGCTCCAGCCACTGTCCCTGCAAGAGACCATGGGTCTCGGCTTGCTGGACAGTTTTTTTTTTTTTTTTAAGAGGGGCTAGAAGTTTATGTGAAATTGCCTAAGTTCTAAAACATTGGTAAATAAATGTAAAAATGTGAAAACACTGGTTGAGCCGAACAAAACTGTCAGTCTGGAGTGGCTTCCGCATGCTCCTGGTCTCCCCAGGTCAGGGCTTCAGGAACAGTGAACACAAAGTCCCCCAGCAGGGTCTCTCTAAGGCTCAGATCCTGAAACCAGTTTCCAACAAGACATGGTACCCAGTTGGCCCTCAGGTACCTCATCAACACCTCCAACTCCTCGTCTTGCTCCACACCCAGCTTGTCCACTTGCCTGGGCCTTATCTAGACCCGGGGAGCCATCAGCCCCACATGGTTCCCTCCCAGTCCGGACACATTCTGGGCATTTTCTTTAGACTTCGGCATATTTAACCCAGGTGGAGATGAGACGTTCATGTGAATGAACACACAAATGCCTGACTGAATGAGGCATCTACTGAACTACCTGAGCCAGACTCCTGTGTGTCATCGTGGCGTCTTCCCCTTCTCCCCTCACCCTGGCCCACTCTACCACCCAATTAGCTCGACGTCCCACAGCCTCGCCTACCGCTTTGGCTTTGCTTCTTCTTCCAGGGCCAATACCTTCAAGGTGCCCCCTCAGTCTTTCATGTAGGCAAAACCGCCTGAGTTGCCACCAGGCTTCACCCTCCCATCAGCCCCCGAACAGGGAGTGCCCAGGATTTGTGCTTATTAGACTCACCCAGGGAGCTTGTCAAAAGTGCAGATTTCTGGGTCCCACGCCTGCCAAAATTCTGATTCTGTAGGGAGGGGCACAAAATGTGCTCATTTTCGGTTGTGGAACATGCATTCTTTACAAGTTTCCAGAGCCACTCTGCTCAAGGTGCTCAGGAGACCACACCTGGGCAAACACTATCCTGGACTGTGGTCCTTCCAAGCCATCAATCTCCTGGTGTGTTCCCTACTTCCAGTGGCTGGCTCCCCACAGCCTTCAGGATATAATGTAGGGATGGAGGTGGCCCCAGCGTTTGTCCAACTTAATAGCTACACATAGGTGACTAACTGGGTCCTACTCTCTTTCACTCTGTCTTTGCACACCCACCTCCATCTGCAGGAATGCCCCTCCCACCTTCCTCCATGGCCAACTCCTACTTACCCCTCAAGAATGAAGCTCAGATGTCACCTCTGCTGGGGAGTCTTCCTGAATTCCCAGACTGGATTAGTTTCTTGTCCTCTATCCTCCCATATCACCCTGCCATAAATGATCTCTAATTCATTTTATTTAACAAACACACATACAGTGATCACTGTGTGTCAGGCACTGTTATAGATGTCTTAAAATATGAGCTCACTAAATCCTTTACTAACCCTGTGAAATAGGGACTATCGTTATCCCCATTCTACAGATGAGGAAATTGAGGCAGGGAGAGGGTAAATAACATGGCTGAGGTCACCTAGCTGGTAAGTGGCAGGACAGGGATTCAATCTGGGCAGTCTGGCTTTTTCTTAGAGCCGTGTGCTCCACCACTGTCGCCCCTCCCCCCGCCATCACCTTCCATGTTATTTATCACCTCTTACCTGTCCTAGCACATCACACACTGTATTCCAAGTGTCTGCTCGTGATTTTCCCCCAGGAGGACACACAGCTGCTGTGGTCCTTGAGGGATTAAGCTCCCAGCCCAGGACCTAACCTAGGGTGGAAACTCAAGGAACATTTGCTGAAGGACAAAGCTGTACACACTCATGGCGCTGGATCAACAAGAAAAGATAAAATTCCTAAAACCTCAGAGTTTGAAGAGACTTTAAATGGAATCAGGCCTGATGACCTGCCTAATATCCTCCTCTTCACAGAGCAATGCTCCAGAGTTTGCACCCCATGCATTCTACCTCTGCATGCCACTGACTTTTAGGACGCTCCACTGGAATGTGGCCCCATGGTCACCTGGGCCACACAGAACAAGTCTGACCCCTGCAGAAAGGGCTCTTGAGATACTGAAGACAACCCTGGCTTTCACTGCTGTGGGGTAACCTTCCCTCTTCCGCCTGGGGATCTGAACCTCCAGTCCATCTTCGGTATTTTCCTCAGAAGCTGCTCTGGTCAACTGGGGAGCTGCCCAGGAAAATCACCCCCAGATATACTGCCATGTGCTCAGTGTAGACTGGCCACTATCATGCCAATGAACTCTAATCAAAAACAAAAAGAAGTATGATATATTTCAGAAGCCTCCTCTCTGACAAGCAGCTGAAGGAACACAAGCCTTGGCAGCCTTTGGGACCCCGAGAGCCCTGGTTTCTGAAGATGGTACCTGGCGATGGGATTCAGTGCTGTTGCTTAAAAGGTTTACATTGGCACGTTCTGCATGGAGCACTGGGTGTTATGCACAAACAATGAATCCTGGAACACTACATCGAAAACTGATGATGTGATGTATGGGGATTAACATAACAATAAAAAATTAAAAAAAAAAAAGGTTTACATTGACTACGCTTCCACAAGCCAAGGGCTTTCCCACAAGGTCTCTGTTCTCACACTGATGCTGCAGCTGCCACAACTCATTCCATTTTACAGAAGAAGAAACAGAGGCTCTGAGAGGTCCGTCTTGCCCAGGGCGCACGGCTGCCACGTGGCAGAGCAGCATCCAAGCCCAAGGCTGTCATTCCAGAGCCTGTGCGTTGCTGCTGTGCTGCCATTTTGGGAATGGCCGTTGGAACACGGTGAAATGAGCATAAAATAAGAATTAAGTACAGGCTGGGCTGAAGGAGGAAAAATGGACGATTACAGAAAAGAGCAGAAAAAGCAGAAATACAACTAATCAAGTCTTTACATGCTGGCGGTCTTTGCCCTGTTGCAATGAAGAAGTCCCTTAATCTGAGAAGTAATTTTTACACTGGTACACATTTTAACTAGAATAACTAAAGATAGGTATGTCTTACTTGTTCCCTTCTGCAATTTGGATATCAGGAATTTCAGAGTTTCCCTATTTCCAAACTCAAAAATATCCAGGACTTGAAAAGACAAAATGAATGATTTTCATTAAAGGCTGTTAGCCTACAGCAAGTCATTACTACCATTTAAAGTAAACATATTTTGAGAAACTATGAACTGTATCTTAACCTTTTTTATATCCTTTCCATCCACCTCCACCCCAACACTGTAGAAAAACGCCTGACACACATAAGCACTTAATAAATATATCTGGGGTCACAGACCCTACTTTCTGTACCAAGAGGAAGAAATGCTTATTTAAACAACCTGATTTTTAAGTTGTAACCCGGGTCGTAACTTTCTCATATTCAAAACATCAGAAAAAGCCAACAGGACAAAATAAAATACATGATCATTGCAGAAAGCAAACTATACTGGTTCACTTAAAGCCTGAGAAAAACCAAGTTATATTTGATCGCCTCACATATATTACCTAAAATAATTATATGTGCTAATCTGGTATTTATTCAAAAATTAGTCAAAAGAAATGATGAAAAAAAAGTCCACATATTTTAGGGTAAGAATGAAAACACAAATGTTAGTTAAAGGTATGCTTTTGTATTACCAAGTAGTGCAGTTCCTTATACCGTAATAACCAGCAAGCCACAACACAATTAAATAAATAAAGCAATTAAACTCCGTATCTACAGAAATGGGTACGTTTCAAAGTTACAGTTTACCTAGAAGTAGAAGAGCAGTAAGAACATCCATATCTTAATATCTTTCCGAACTCCAACGTATCCAAGAATAAAGAGCTCCAACCCGGGCAGGCTAATTTACCCTGCAAAATTTCCCTTAAAAAAAACTATGACTGAAAATTGGCTCTCCTAAAACAGAAGGTACTTTCAGAAGAGTTATATAAGCAAAACACACTGGCCAATTCAGTGACGTGGAAACCACCTCATGCAAGAGAAACGCAGCAAACACAAGTAACCCACATTCACGTCTCAGATCCTGTCAGCTTCGTAGAATAAAAAGTCAAGGTTGATTGTAACCTCCTACCTCCCCGGCCAAAGGATGGAAAATTTTTAATGAAAAGTTATGAACAATTAAACTACTGAGAGTCCTAACACACTTTTTGGAAAGGATTTGTATTTGATGGTTCATTAACCATCTGGAGTATCTTTAAACTTCCTATGCCCACCTACTCTTGACCTCGTTTCCCATTCTGTTAGGATAAAATGAGTATTTTTAATTGTCTTTAGTATTAGAAACAGCCTGTCGTGGGCACCAGATGTGTGCATGGAGTATGTCACAAATTGGAGGTGTATCAGGGGAAACTTGCTCAAAGCCTCCTCTCTTCAAACCACTTATTCCAAATGCCAAGTCTTTCCCACATTCCTCAGCGCTCTCAGAACATCTCACTTGCTGAGCCACCTGCTCTTCTTCCCATCACTCAAACTGCGACAGAAATGCCACCTCCTCACAGAGCCATCCTAGGCAGTGATGGGTGCCGACCACGTATCTCCCATCCATCAGGGTGCAGTGGTAAGATGGAGGGAAGGCAGGTGACAGCAAAAACACAATTCCAAGCATAGGACAGACATTCTCAGCTTTGAGTATACGGCACCAGAAGGAGAGGGAATTCGGGTCAGCCTGCTTTTCAGAGCAGGTGTAGATTCATTCATTCGTTTAACAGTCATGAAACACCTACTGTGTGGTTGGCAGTGCAGTTCCTGGGGTATAGAGGGAAACAGGACATGGTCTCTGCTCTCAGAGAACAGTCTTGTAAGAGGAAGAGTCACAAGAACTGAACATTAGAATACCACATGGCTAGTGTGAGGAGGGGAACAGGTTTAGGGCATCCTGGAAGCACACCAAAGAAGCATCAGACCCGGCTGAGGGGGTGGGGGGAAGTCCTGGGAGGTTCCTAGTGGAGAAAAAGACGGAGTGAACCATGTGGGGAAAGGATGGGAGGGGCGTGAGGAGGATGGTGCTCCAGGCAGAGGGGCTGGCGGGATCTGGGCACAGAGAACAGGGTAAATGCGTAGAGAACGCCAAGCAATTCGGCATGAGAGAGGGGCCACTGGAGTACAGAGAGCCTCCCGGACAGCATGGGCCACCCCTGCAGGGTTACAACCAAGGAGGTGCTGGGGCCAGATCTGCGTTTGAGGATGGCCTCTCTTGGCGGGAGCAGTGGGGTATGCAGCTTTGGGGTCGAACCTGAACACAGGCGCCCGGTGAAGGACAAAGTGCTGGGCGGTGAGATCCATGGACTGGCTTCATCGGCCCTGCCCTTGCCTCACCACACTAGATGCCCCGTGTGTGGTCTCTGCTGCCCAGGAAACTGAGTTTGGTACCTAATCCCCCTCCCCTCCCCAACAACTGCAGCCTCACAGCCCACTGAACAGAAAACAGACGCCCAACCCTCAAAGAACCAACCAGCAGGCTAAACACCCCGGCTCACGCTGGGCTGCTCGGTGTCTCCCCCTTGGGGATCTAAGAGTCCGGGAATAACTGGGCAGCTTAGGAATCTATGCAGAAGCCAAAAACGTTTCATGAGGCCTGGTGAGCACTCTAGTTCCTTATGGCCGAAAACAACACTCAGGACAAAGCTCAGCGGTTTAGGATTTGGACTCACAACCATCCACCGTCAGTACTGATAATAAAAAGACTTGGTTGTTTTAAACTGCATTGTTCGTTTGAAAAACAAAGGCTTTGGGGCCTGTTTGTTTCCTCCCCACAAGGGCCCTCTATCTCAGAATGAAGCCCCCTTCGCTCCCACGAGCCGGCGGCACCAGGCGATACTCACAGAACTGCAGGCTGAGGCTCACAAAGGCCAGCAGCCCCGCCAGGGCCAGCCCCAGCAAGAAGCGACTGCGGAAAAGCATTATTGTCTGTTCTATTTTCTCCTCATGGCTTCACCTCCAATCGGGAACACGTCCTGTGAACAAAACAGAGGCAATAAACATGTGCTCCGAGGTGGAAAACCAAGTTTGTCAACTGAAAATAATCCAATTAGCCCAGTCCTCCAGCAGGGAAGCGTGAATCCTAGTTGCAGAACAAGAGCGGGTTATGTCTTTGCCCCCAAATGAGCCCAGCCGAGAATGCGCCCTTCAAATTAATAAGAGGAAACCAGTTTGTGAATGCTTCGTTTATCCGACATCAACACAGAATGAGACACTTCCCAGCAGGACCTTTCCAAAGAAAAATGTAAGGAGCTTTTATCGAGCACTTACCGTGTGCCAGACACTGAAGTCTTGACGGACCAGCTCGTGCTCAGCCCATTCGGACAACCAACTTCTAAATCTTCAACCTTTTTTGGTGAATATTTTGCTGATATGATTCTGGTCTTTTAAAAAACTGTAATCATTAACCTGAACGCCAATCACTGCCACATGTCCCACAGTCACACCTTTAGGGATGGCTGGAGTATGCCAGAGGATTTGTCGCTACACTCAGTGGCCCCATCTGCTAACTGAAGACCTTCTCCCATCTGGATGGGTGACCCTATTTCTGCTGTGTCCACCGGCCTTCTGCAGCCCCACTCTACCCATTCTCATTTCCCCTCATCACGTTAGAGCTGCGCAAAACGACTTTCAAAAATGCTGAATGAGGCCCTTCTGTGAGAAAAGTGAATGGCTGCTCGAGGGTGTAACCCATCAGTCAAGTCTCTCTCCTTGTTCCCTCTGGCATTTGAAACAGAACTTGAAAATCACACTCTCTTCAGAAAAGGTCCAACCTGTTAGAGGACAAAAATAATTTCAAACCTGATTTTAGCGGCAGCACCTTTTCCTCCTTCAAATACAATCTCCTTCAGAGCCCCAATAGACACAATCAGACAAAATCTCATTTGCTCACACGATGAGGGCTGGGGTTGCACAACTTTGTGAATACATGTACCAAAAGCTATTGAGGGGCACCTAGGTGGCTCAGTCGGGTAAGCGCTTGACTCCTGATTTTGCCTCAGGTCATGATCTCAGGGTCATGAGATCGAGTTCTACTTTAGGCTCCAAGCTCAGCGTGGTGTCCACTTGGGAGTCTCTCTCCCTTTCCCTCTGCCCCTTCTCCCCTCGTGTGTGTGTGTGCGCATGCGTCCATGCGTGCACGCATGCTCTCATTCTCTCTCAAATAAATAAATAAATCTTTAAAAGCTATTGAATTGTGCACTTTGGGTGAATTGGATGGTTTGTGAATTCTATCTTATATCATCTATTTTTTTTTAAAAAGTGTATCTGTAGGGAATGAAGCAGGATCCAGAGCCCTGGAGTCCCTTGTTTCCCAGACCCTAACCCCAGGAAGGACCCTGCAAGGGAGTTTGAGAACCACTCCTTTAAAGGGATTTGTCAGACTGTCTATAAAAAGAGAACATTTGCTAAAAGACTAACAAAAATATACCTGTACCTCACAATGGAGACTGTATTTTGGCAACCAACATCTCTGTTGACAAACAGATCCCAATTTTACACCTTCAAATAACCACTGCTTCTGTCCCTTTAGTCACCACCCCTAAGCAAGGACCAGTGCCTAGTGTCCCAAGATGGCCTGGAACTCCTCCTGTGGACACCCCCTCCTTGACCTGGAGGGCACTCACTAGCCTCGCAAGCTCTCTAGCATCCTGGCTAAGACAGCATACTACCCTGGCTGATCCTACCCAGGACTTAATGTATTTGGGACCCCAAATAAATGTTTTGTTTCCAAAATTCAAATTCCTCATAAACTCCAGTTGAGAGTGTTTAAAAAGACACACACAGATCTGTTAAAAAGAGACACACAGTGTCTCTTAAAAAGATACAAGCAGCTCAGCAGAATCTGTGCTTGGTGAGAAACACTGGCTTCTACATTGAACCCCCAAGGAGGCTGAGGTCACAGTATGAGACAGAGCGTGGGTCTCCCTGACTGTGGCACTGCAGGTCGTCCCTTCTGTGCTAACAACGAAGGTGAACCCTTGATGCTGACAAACCCAATCCCAGATACAAAGTGTTAGCCTGGGTGGCTCTGGGCCACCTTGACCTTGGGGGTGTCCCTGGTAATGCTCATCTGAGCAGTTCAACAGTAAACCTCCCCATAGGGACCAAACAACCTAAGTAAAATCCGGGTCACAGTTTCTTTCTTTCCTTTTCCTTTTCCTTTTCCTTTTCCTTTTCCCTTTCCCTTTCCCTTCCCTTTCTTTCTTTCAAGATTTTATTCATTTATTTGAGAGAGAGAGAGAGAGAAAGAAAACAGGAGCGGGGAGGAGAAGGAGAAGCAGACTCCCCGCTGAGCAAGGAGCCCAATGTGGGGCTGGATCCCGGAACCCTGGGATCACAACCTGAGCTGAAGGCAGACGCTTAACCAATTGAGGCCACCCAGGACAGTTTCTGTCCTCCACCCTAGACAACCTCTACTGCCTGGCCCAGCTCCCAGGGGATGTTCATGGAAGGCGACAACATTCACCTGTGAACGCTGGCCACAGTGTTTTCAAAACATACCCCACTTGGGCAGAATAACAATGCTCGGCTACCCTCGCACCTCCCCTTAGAAGGCTTCTACCTTTGCTCTGCTTCTCCAGGGACCAGGAACTTCTAACTGCTCAAAATCGGTGTTCCCTGGGTTTCCATTCACAGAGCACAATGTGAACCAGCCACCATGTGGGGCTCTTGACACAACTTCTTTCATACTCTGCAGGGCAGACACATGCGTTTCTAATATGCAGGCAGAAAACCCAAACTCAAGAGTACAGGTTATCAAGTCTCAGTGACAAGATACAAAACAAGATCTCTGTGCCTTTACAGTTCGTTTTACATGTTGTGGTGTCTCCCCAACAGGTGTGCACGCTGACTCTAGCTGCAAGCTGTGGGTCAACACAGAACCAGGTAGCTCTTGACACGTGCCAGCTTCTTAGGTACTTGAAGACGGCTGACAGCTCCTCGCTAAATAGCCTGAGGGTTTCAGAACCCTCTCTTTGTCTTGGTCATTCCTGATTGAATTTATTTTGCTTTATCAATGACCTTCTTATAAGGTGACCCTTTTAATTTGGGGAGGGTGAGTGGGGTGTGCGGGTGGAGACTGGATCACAGAATGGGGAGGAGGTTCTAGAGGATATGCCTCCTTTGGGGTATCTCTGAACTCCCAACCATAAATATGCTGGGGTTTCTCTTGATGCCTTCCTCACTCTTCTGTCACCATGCCACTTTCTGAGGCCGCCATATTTTCCTTTACATGAGCATCTTCCAGCGTTCCTGCCTGGGAGATGGCCTTTGGGGTCTTTGAGAACTCTGCCGGTAGGAGGGCTCTGCAGCCCTTGTTGCTTGAAGAGGCTCTTTCTTGTGGACCACATCAGCAGCGCAGTGGGGAAAGACAGGAGCAGCCCTATGGAGCCAGACAGACCTGGGCCAGAACACTGAGCTCAGTGACACAGGCCAAGTTCCTTAACCTCTCTGAGACTCAGTTTCCTCATCTGTGAATTGGGGCTAATAACCTCAGGACGTTGTGAGGATTAAAGTCTACGTACAATCCCCAGCATATGACAGACATTCAAAAGACAATGGTTGTTACTAGCATTATTCCCTCCTCATCTTCTCTCAGTTCACTTTGCTGTTTCTTCCCTCCTCCTGGGAGACAGGAAGAGTTTCTTTACCTGTTTGTTGGTTTGTTGGTATGTGAGTACTGAAGGTTCACACGTTATTGCTCACCTCTCCCTCTGTAGCTCCAGCTCAAATGCTGTCTTCAGCCTCTCTCCCTCTGGGCGTGGGAAACAGTCTTGCTGGCCCTGGGAAATCACCCACTGCTGACTTCTAAGCCCAGTGGTTTCTTTTGCTCCAGTACCTCAGAGACCAGACCTGCCACTTGATTGCCTGCGTTTGGGTGTGGGAGGTGAGGGTCTTTCTTCCCATGCTGGGCCAGGTCTGGCTCTTCAACTACTTCTTGCCTACAGCCTCTTGGGGGATTTTCCACCACACTTACTGGCAGTGGGGCCACCAGAACGATGACTAAGTACTCTGCCTATGGTTTTACTTGACACTGCCTTTTTACACAAGGATGAACCACAAGACTGTTCAGAGTTGTCTTCTGGTGGCATTAGGTGGAAATAACCACTACTTACTGAGTTAGACCTTAGGCTTACAGCATGGTGGATTTGTAGCCTTTCTGTACCCATGGCCTATGTAGTTTCCTCCCACATGGACTCTAAGCTTGGACAAGGTATTGACTTTGGCCAATGGGGACAACATTAACTGAGCTATAAGCAGAGGCTTGAAAGGTACTTAATGCATTGGGGCCTGTCCTCCTTTGCTGCTTTCGGAACACTGAGACCACCATGGGAAGACACCCGGGCAAGCTGGTGGAGGATAAGAGACCACATGGAGCCAAAGCAAGCAGCTCCAGCTGAGGCTCTCTTCAACCAGCCTGCCCAACACCACACGTGGGAGCAAGGCCATCCCAGACCATTCCAGCCCAGCCACGCCACCAGCGGATGGGGACCAGGAAAGTCAGCCCAGACTTAAAAGAACTGCGCAGCCAATCTACAGATCACAAGCAAGTATAATGGTTGCTGTTTTAAGCCACTAAGTTTAGGGAGCTTGATACAAAACGAAAGCTAACTGATAACAACAAAGAGGAAATGGCTTGCATCTTTACTAGGAATTCCTAAGCCAGGGTCTAGAGCTCTCTACCATCATCTACAGAAAGCACATGCAAAGCTCTACTTTTCTACATTCCTTAATAAGCTGAGTGCCTTTTCGGAAAGGAGCTATATTTAGTTCCAGATTTAAAATACTGGGGATGTGCTGGGTTAACCAGATGGTGGGGATTGTGTGCCTGCCTGACTGCTTCTAGTTTTTAGGCTACTGACATCTCTACACATTTGCAGCTTTTCATTTGACACAGGCTTCAGTCTGGGAACACCCATCCTTTCCCCCTTAATACTCTCAGGATTTCTGCACCCTCCCCCTTCTGACCCTCCTTTGGCACCACAAACACCAAATGCCAGGTATGTGGTCATAGTCTCGTTATTTCCACTTATGCTAGTGTGATCACGGCCCCGGGGGTGAGCACACAGCCTGGAGGGGGTGGCGACCTCGACCCCCAGGGAAAACACACACCTTCTTCTGGAAGCCTATTTTCCTAGAAAACTTGGAAAGGAAGGTCATGCTTTGTTCTTAACTTCTTTTTAATGGCTAAATAAACATGGTAGCTAAAATTCACATGGATTTGAATACATTTGTGTTTGCCAGCTGGAGCTAGGACCCCAATGTGTGTGTGTAAGCACCCAAGTGCCAGTCCCATGGTGGGACCTGGGTTGCACGGGTCAGAGAAAAGATGCCTTTGGCAGAGACACTTCCTCAGCACGAGAGACGGAGAGGAGCCCTGACATGGTGGCAAACAGGTGGCTCCAGAGACCGGCAGATCTGGGCCAATTCCCTGCTCTGCTGCTTAGTTTCTGTGTGCCCCTCTGACAACTAACGAAC
This sequence comes from Neomonachus schauinslandi, assembly GCF_002201575.2. Taxonomy (NCBI): domain Eukaryota; kingdom Metazoa; phylum Chordata; class Mammalia; order Carnivora; family Phocidae; genus Neomonachus; species Neomonachus schauinslandi. Next base: position 118,569,175 of record NC_058403.1, read on the forward strand.
TTCATTTCTCTGAGTCCTGGGTCTCGATCTTTAAATGAGAGTGGGAATAAGAGAATGAGAGAGCAGGATGGCAGGGAGGTGCACAGCAGTGGTAGCAAACATATGCTGTGTTTGCCCAGCTCTGGAGGAATCATACAGATCCCTGCACCATCATCTAGACACAAAGACTTGCCCTTTCCCCTGAGCTCCTGCTTCTTACCCCTGTTGTGGTTCCTCTTCCAAATCCTGGCCACTGGCCACGTCTCTACTCGCCAGCCCCAGCTGTCGGGGCAGGCAGCCACGTTTGCAGCCTCATTCCCGACTCCCCCAGCATGACGAGTCTTCCCTTGGCTGACTCATCTGTGGCATGCCCCGGCACCACCACAGGTTTTCCAGCCTGGAACATCTGTGTCAGTTTCTTTTGGGATCCTAAGAAGACGAGGATTACCAGCCAATGGGCTCTGTCTCTGTGGCCTGAGCTCTGGCCCATTCTCCACAGAGCCCGTTCTCGTTTCCATCCGTAGGGAGGAGGCTCGTGCAGCCACTCAAGAAGTCATGCAATCCGTGGCTTCCCTCCAGGCATCTTCCCGCATATTCCTTCCATGGGGGCTCTATGCATACGCTCCTGCGGTCTCCGCCGGACACGCCATCACATTTGTTCAAGTCATGCCAAGTGACAGCCAGGCCTCTGGATCCACAGTTGAAACCCCAGAGCCTGCTCACTCACAGCCCAGAAAATAAAGTGCATGGGAAGAGTCACTGCTACAGCAGCAGGGTGAGATGCTGGGATTATGACCTACTTCAGCACGGTCCTCACATCTCCTTGTCCTCTGACATCTCTCAAGTCCCACCACCTTCCAAGGAAAAGACGCTCTACACTCAATATGGCATCACGACCCAATCCAACTCCTATAAATACTTCTGTAGAAACAACTGCTTTATGTTCCAGGCTGAACATGTAACAGTGACTAGTAGTCATCAGATGTCTACTGGGCACTGCCTTAGTGCCTGTGCTAAACCCACACAGTAAAAATACCTTAAATCCAGAAATAGAATTATTACTCTGAATTCCTGATGAAACAGCAAAAAACAAAACAAACAGAAAACCCAGACAACTTTAATCTTACAGCAGATTTGAATGGTGAAAGGAAATATTTTAGAATATAATTTTGAAAAAAGGACTAGTTGATAGGTACTTGCCTTTATATTATGGTAAGTACTGTTTCTGAATTAAGAGGAAAAAGGAACATGTCAAAGGCATTTTTACAAACTACCATTCTACCCCCAGAAATTTCCAAAGCCCAAGCCCTGGTCTGATTTTTACCTCATAAGAGTGAGAAATGCCATGTCTAATGACTCTGGTCTCAGGGTCCCCTTCAAAGTATACAGAATTTAGGGTTTTAAATATGACCACAACTGCTTGAAAGAAAAATGTGTATTTAATTATCTCTTATTTGTGTAGTTACAATACCATTACCAGGAATAGAAAGATGTTATTAAAAAAAATGCTTTAGATGTATTCTATACTTTGATTTTTTGGGTCTTAATCACTTTGGCCTAAGTAAATACGATATTATAATTAAAAAAAAAAACCCAAGGCTATAATTGTGAAGATATTCCATCTAAATATGAACCAAGCAAAGGTAAAAGCTACATCTTAATAGTCCTCTCTATCCAATGTCACCTCAACGTAGAGTTTAATTGCAAAACCAAAGATGTTTGGCTAAAAATAAACCCACCTTAAAGTCTGAGGAATGATGGACAGACTTCAGAACCTCCTAGAAACCCCCAGGCCGCAGGGCAGACACCAAGGAAGCTGTGGATTCCTAGCAGTTATTCACATTCCAGTTACTCAAATTCCAGCTAGTGTGCATGCTCAGTTCCAAAGGTTGAAACCAAGTCGCTCATCTGGTCAATCAGTTGATTCAAAACCACCTTATTTCTCAAGATCCAATATGTGTCAGGTATCATCCACAGTGCTGTGGACATAGAACACGGGATTCAGGACACAGTTCCGCCATCTTGAAGCTCACAGCTGAAATGTACAAAAGTATATATGGCAGAATGATACAAGATCTTGGAATTGCTTTAAAATATTGGGGAGGAGGGGGTGCCTGGGTGGCTCAGTTGGTTAAGTGACTGCCTTCGGCTCAGGTCATGATCCTGGAGTCCCAGGATCGAGTCCCACATCGGGCTCCCTGCTCAGCAGGGGGTCTGCTTCTCCCTCTGCCCTCTTCCCTCTCGTGCTCTCTGTCTCTCATTCTCTCTCTCTCAAATAAATAAATAAAATCTTTAAAAAAAAAAAAATATTGGGGAGGGGGCAGGTTGAAGAGGAATTAATAAATCAAGAGTGGCAAAATGCTGACAACTCCTGGCAAAACTAACAACTGGTTGATGGATTCTTGAGGATGTATTATATGATCCTCTCTGCTTTTGTGTATGTTTGAAATTAAAAGTTAAAAAAAAGAGAAAGGAAGCTCACAGTCTGGTCAGTGGAACAATGAATAAAAAGACCATTACACCATATGGAACCAGTGCCGTGAGGCAGAAGCGGGAGTAGGAGGAGGAGACCCACCTAGGCCCAGAGAGGGAGGATAGCTTTCCTGCAAGAGGCTCAGCTAGAGCTCAGTCTTGAAGAGCAGACTGGAGCTGGTGCATTTATAATTGCATTTTAAGAAAACAGAAGGAACCAAAGAGACAGCGCCAAGTGAGACTGTATTGACTGCTGGGGGGCAAAGGGGCGGAGGGTGTGGCACTGTTTGTGAGTGTCAGCAGCCACAGAAGGGAGGTAGGTTAGTCAAGGCACCCCACACCAGCTGCACATGCAGTGAGGCTGCTGTGCTCGGGGAAAGCTGGCTACCCAGGGCCAGGTGAGCTGCAATGGTCTCACTCCCCTTGCCCAGGCCAGCCTGCCTGATGACCCCAGGAGTCCTATCACCAAGGGCACCAGACAGTACATGCACTGATGCCCACTCCCTCCCTAGAGCCCCCTCTTGGCACAAAGCCCCTGACTTCCAGGTCAGAGCAGGGGGAGTGTGATCCCAGGATCCATGCCACCAATTAGTGCCAGCTTAAAGGACAGGCCGACTTCCTGGACTGACCCTCATTTTCTGGGGCCAGGGTCCAGGGTCTTCCCAGCCCCAGCCTCCTTTGGGAATACAGGACAGGAGCAGGCCAGAGGTTTCCGTGTTCCTCTCAGAGGGGCGACAGCTTAAAGGATGCCTATAGGGTGTGTGGTGGTTCTCCCCTTGAGCGTTCTGCACTTTGCCCCACGGCTGACCATCCCAGGGCTCCTCTCTCACCAGGGTACTCTCCTCCTAAGGAACAGCCAGTCTTCTCCCCTGGAGTAGTGAAAGGTGACGTAACCCACGGCTATGTCACGCACAGATGTGACAGAAGTGACAGGAGCCATCTCCTGGCTCTGAGGTAAAGGGGCAGTGGGCCCTTCAACGCTGCAGATTGACCCCCAAACTGGCCCTGGATAAAGGGGAGCATTAGGCCCCAAGCTCTTTAGCCCTCCTTGCACGGTTCGCTACGATCTGGCCACACCCCACAAATCCCACCTCATGTCCCAGCCCTTCCCACAACACGGAGTTAAGCGTGTGGGCTCAGGGATCAGTTGGCTAGGGCTGGAGCCTTTCTTAAACCCTTACGGAGCCACAGTTTCCCCACCTATGAAATGGGAACAACCACAGGCTCCACCTCACACACTGTGTTAGGGATAGTGAAGTTAACAGATGTAAGGGACCCAGCACAGTACCTGGCTCCTAATTAAGTGCCAAGTAAGTTAGCAGTGACTTCTCCTACGGTTTTAATACCTACGACCCACGTATGAGGTACTCACCCTGATTCCCCTTCATCTCTGCCCCCACTCTAGAAATAGGTCTGCAGGACCCTGCCAGAGAAGGTCAGAGTTGGGAGGGGGTTTAAACATCACCTGATTCAAGTCCTTTGGTTGACCAGAAGAGAGGCCAGGACAGATCAGAACTGGCAAAAGCTCCAGGCTGCTCAGGGAGACTGGCTCTAGTAACTCGAATCCTTCCTTCACAATCTGAGCGGCGCCCGGCACGCTCTCCTTGTTACGTGCTGCCTCCCCCTGTAGAGGACATACTATGTGTGGCAGATGCTTCTGTCTCCCAGTGTCTGTCTGCTCTTTTTCCTTCCTAAGGGAATCCTCTAGGTTTTAGCTGGATACACGGCCACCCAGCTAGAGACGATATTTTCCTGAGTCCCTTGCAACTAGTTGTTGCCATATGATCAAGTTTGGGCCAATGAGTTGCGACTGGAAGTATTATATGCCATTCTGGGTCAAAAGGAGGCTGTCTGCCCTATCTCATTCTGAACTTCCTTCTTCACCATTTCCCAGGCTCTGAAACACTGGCATGGTGGGAAGCCAGCTTTCTTGATGCCCATGGAGGCAACATCCTAGTGGATAACAGAGAAGAACCCGGGATGACCTCATGGGCCAGACTACCCATTTCCTTGACCGTCTACCAGCCCAAACTGTTTTGGGAGAGAAGAAACAATCTCACAACCTTTTACAATCATTGTTATTTCACTTTTGTCGAAGCAGTCAAACCAATATCCTAACTAGAACCTGCCACTAGCACTAAATGACACTGGTCCTCTTCATGGGGGCTCCCTCCGTAGGCAGTGATGAATAAACACACAGTCATGACAAATTGCATCCGGCAGAAAAATCTCATCACACATTTTAATTTTTTTTTTTTTTAAGATTTTATTTATTTGCGAGAGAGAGAATGAGAGACAGAGAGCATGAGAGGGAGGAGGGTCAGAGGGAGAAGCAGACTCCCTGCTGAGCAGGGAGCCCGATGTGGGACTCGATCCCGGGACTCCAGAATCATGACCTGAGCCGAAGGCAGTCGCTTAACCAACTGAGCCACCCAGGTGCCCCTCATCACACATTTTAAAATGTCACTCTTAGATATGATATACATGAGTCATGGTTGTAATAAACTTTGTTCTTTTTGAGTTTTATTTTTTTATTTTATCTTAAATTATTTATTCATCTACAAAGATGGCTTGGATGCAGGTAGCAGGAAAGCCTCACTAACGCAAAGGGACTCATCCATATTCTCCACATTATGAGTCATAGTGTGAGGAACGGCGGCTCCAAGGCTAGTTAATTCAGCACCCCAAAAGCGTCATCGGGAAGCCAGGATCTTTCCATCTCTGGTCTCTCTGCCATCCTGTCTTTGTCCTCTCCCTAGGATGACTTCCCCCCAGGATTTAAAGATGGTGGCCACACTGGCTGGCATCACAGTCACACTGGGCAATCTGTAGAGGGAGAAGGGACAATCCTGCACATTTCTCCTGGAAGCAAGGAAGGCTTTCCCAGAAACCCTCCAGCGGGCTTCCCCTAATATCCAACTGCCAGAACAGTGTCATGAGCCCACGCGCAAACTCATCACTGGCATGGGGAATGGACCACAGCGACTGAGTGAAACCAACTGGGATTCACCTCCTTCCTGGCAGAGGCCCATGGAGGAAGGGAGAGGGTGGAGGCCTGCACAGAATCAGAGTTCTGTTAGGAACAAGGGAGCAAGGGGATGTCTGCAATAACTGGAGAAGATTGGACAACACACACAAATATCCTAAAAAATAATGACAGGACCAGCACTTGTCAGATCTAGCAATCAAAGCACATACAGTCCTAATTATATGTTTAAGGGACATCAGTGCTGGTTTGCTCAGGTATAATTCCGCGGTGACAAACGGGAGGGCAGCATCCCTCACATAGCATGTCCTACCAACAAGACCGTTTATTCTATATTTTACATGTGTTTAAATATGCAACATGAATTATTTACCTACCATTTCTTTCCAGAAAGGATGTGAGGCAGATAATCTACAGATTTAGTATTTTTAATCCCTGAAATATTAGGTTTTTTCCCCCCATTTCTGAACTACACCTTCCTGCCCCTCTCTCCTTTGAGGTTTTGCCCCCCAGCTCTACAAAGGATAAACCTGTCAAGGTGTCTGATCACTTCTCAGGACCGGAACAGATTGAAATAACTAATTCGTCAAGCCAGGATTTCCAATCTTACGTACTCCTCAGAGATCTCTTTCGGATCCTATGGGAGAAGCCTGCATTCCGTCCAACGTCACCGCTTTGCTCCTTAAAGTTGCACCAGCAGCAACATCTGAAATTGGCATATTCTGACTTTAGAATGTCAAGAGCAACTACAAGTACCTCAACAAAAAATGGGAGAACATGCAGTTGGCATGATTTACTCACCACAAAGCCACTTAAAAAATAGAGCTGATTCTTTTTTATTTTGCAAGCAAACTGTGTCAACTAAAAGTTTGTTTGATGTCAAGGAAAGCACAAAAAATTCAATAGGCAGGGTTGTAAAACGAGAAATACAAATGTACAACAAAGGTTTGCGGGGTAAAAGCCAAATTTTACGGGCAAAAACTAAAAAGAGCTTCAGAGGGCCTGAGAATCCCAGCAATGCAATGTGAATCAGGCCCGTCTGGAAGTGCAGCTTGCCACAGCCCCTTTCTGAAAGCTGTGTTTTTCAGGTTAACAAAACTACACAGAAATGGGATTTTGTTCTAGATGGACGCATGATTGGGGGCACTGATGCATGCTACAGATCAAGGTGTTTTGACCAACGAGGGCTTTTTCAGGCTGGAAGCACACTTACCTACAGAGCTTTGACTAAACCTGGTGCTCAATGCCAGCTCATTCCATGACTCGATCATGATGAGGCACAGAGTACCAGGTCCCCTGTGGACCATCACTGCCTGTGCCCAGGGCAGGAACTCCATGCCCTTAAAATATGTTTTAGAAAACTTCTGGATGGTTCAGTGGGAAGTTGGCAGCCTCAGTGTCAGTACAGAATGAGTCCTCCTGCTCAAGGAGGTGGTCAAGTGTGGGTAGTCACCTGCTGGCGATGATGCGGGGGACTGACACGTGGGTGACCTCTAGGAGCCCTCCATGTACCTGAGATCCAAGGATTCTCTGGTTCAGATCCCAAAATAAGCTCTCAAAACTTTTTTTTTGGGGGGGGGGCGCCTTTGTACTTACAAACTCTACAAAAACAGAGCTAAGGGCATTGTCACACAGAATCACCGACGTTTAGCTTGGGAAGGAATCTGAATTGCTATCTAGTCCAAACTTCCTTCCAGTAAAGTAGGGACTAGCACTGTTATAAGCTCTAAAACTTTGATTTGGCTTAGATTAAAGCTGTAATTAAACATAAGCCTCAAAGTCAATGGTACTCATCATACACAATGGTGAAAAGCTGAGAGCTTTTCCTCTTAGATCAGGAACAAGACAAGGATGCCCACTCTCACTTTTACTCAACATAGTACTAGAAACCTTACCCAGAACAATTAAGTAAGATAATGAAATAAAAGACATCCAAATCTGAATGCAAGAAGTAACACTGTCTCTATTTGCCTCTATTTGCAGGGATGGATATATATATGTATGATATATATATATATATAAACAACCTAACCACCAAAAAGCTGTCAGAGCTAATAAACGAATTCAGTAAAGCTGCAGGATACAAAATCAGTGTACGAAAATCAGTTGCACTTCTATACACTAACAACAAATTCTCAGAAAGAGAAATTAAGAAATAATCCCACTTACAATCACATCAAAAAGAATAAAATATCCAAAATATATAAAGAACTCATACAACTTGATAGCAAAAAAACCCCCAAAACCACAATCCCCCCCAATTTGATTAAAAAAATGTGGAGAGGAACTGCATAAACATTTTTCCAATGAAGATGTACAAATGGCCAACAGGTACATAAAGAGATGCTCAACATTCCTGATCTACAGAGAGATACAAAATACAATTCAAAACCACAATGAGATATCACTTCACATCTATTAGAATGGCTATTATCAAAACAATGGCTATATTACAAGAGGTAGTAAGTGTTGGGGAGAACATGGAGAAAAGGAACCCTTGTGCACTACTTGTGGGATGCAAACTGGGGCAGTCACTGTGGAAAACTGTACGGAGGTCCCTCAAAAAATTAAAAATAGAACTACCCTATGATCCCACAATCCCACTTCTGGGTATACATCTGAAGGAAACAAAGTCAGTATTTTGAAGAGATATCTGTACCCCACATTTATAATAGCTAAGGCATGGAAACAACTTAAGTGTCCATTGACAGATAAACAGATAAAGAAAATGTGGAATAGGGGCACCTGGGTGGCTCAGTCGGTTAAGCGTCTGCCTTCGGCTCAGGTCATGATCCTGGAGTCCCGGGATCGAGTCCCACATCGGGCTCCCTGCTCAGTGAGGAGCCTGCTTCTCCCTCTGACCCTCCCCCCTCTCATGTACTCTCTGTCTCTCATTCTCACTCTCTCAAATAAAGAAAGAAAGAAAGAAAGAAAGAAAGAAAGAAAGAAAGAAAATGTGGAATATATATATATATATATATAAAATGGCATATTATTCAGTTATTAAAAAAAGAAGGAAATCCTATCATTTGCAACAACATGGATGGACCTTGAAGGCATTACGCTAAGTGAAATGTCCATTACACTAAGTGAAATAAGTTAGGGAAAAACAAATAATGTATGGTCTCACTTATATGTGGCATCTAAAAAAGCCAAATTCCTAGAAACAGAGAAGAGTTTGATGGCTGTCAGAGGCAGGGGTGCGGGTTAGGGGAAATGGGTGAAGGTGGTCAAAAGGTACGAACTTCTGGTTATAAGATAAGTAAGTCCTGGGGATATAATGGATAGTACAGTGGCTACAGTTAACAATATTCTATGGTATACTTGAAAGTTGCTGAAAGAGTAAATCTTGAGGGGCGCCTGGGTGGCTCAGTCAGTTAGGTGTCTGCCTTCAGCTCAGGTCATGGTCCCAGTGTCCTGGGATCCAGCCCCGCATTGGGCTCCCTGTTCAGGGGGAGTCTGCTTCTCCTTCTCCCTCTGCTACTCCCCCTGCTTGTGCACTCTCTCTCTCTCTCTCTGTCAAATAAATAAATAAAATCTTAAAAAAAAAAAAAAGTAAATCTTAGAAGTTTTCATCACAAGAAAAAATATTGTAAATGTGTGAGATGGATGTTAACCAAACTTGTGATAATTTCACAATACATACACATATACCCATATCAAATCTTTACGTTGTACACCTTAATACAATGTTATATGTCAATTGTATCTCAATAAAGCTGGAAAGGAAAGAAAATAGGATATAATTTGATGTTGAATAAATAGAAATGTACAGTGTTAATAAAATAATCCAAAGGAAAAAAGCACACTTGAGAGCAGCATATTATAGAAGGCAGAGCTTCCACTAGCCTGGGTCCCCAAATCTCTGTATGGAGCTCATGAACCCCCATCCTTGATACCACTGTCTTGGAACCAAACTGGACTGCTTTTATATGGGAAAAATAATCTATGTTAAGCCACCGAAATTTAGGAATTTGTTACAGCAGCTTAACACAAATCCTTATACTTGTCTATATATATAGACTTTTGATAAAGATTAAACAAAATAAGGGGCACCTGGGTGGCTCAGTCGTTAAGCGTCTGCCTTTGGCTCAGGTCATGATCGCAGCATCCTGGGATCAAGCCCCGCATTGGGCTCCCTGCTCCGCGGGAAGCCTGCTTCTTCCTCTCCCACTCCCCCTGCTCGTGTTCCCTCTCTCGCTGTGTCTCTGTCAAATAAATAAATAAAATCTTAAAAAAAAAAAGAAAAAAAGGTTAAACAAAATAATATATATAAAACACCTGAGTCATGGTTAATTTCTTTTCATTTTTGGTCTGCTACCCACCTGAAAATATACCAATACCCCAATAAAATCAATTTTTTTGCTTTGGAGCAAGGGGAGTTTTCTAGGACTATTTATATGCACAGATTGGGGCAAGCCCCATAAACTTATTATCAAGCAACATTTTCAGGAGAGTTTTGGTCATTTACATCTTTAAAACATTCTGTCATCTGGAATATGGTACTTACCTTGAAACCTAACTTGAAGCTGAGGGAGGTAGAGGCCTTGAAACAAAGATGTCACTTGGTAGATGGTAGACCCTTTCAAGTCTTCCAGAGGGGGCCATGCCTACCTGTAAATCACTACGTGTTCTAAAAAAAAAAAAAAAAAAAAAAAAAGTCAGTGGTACTTAATTAATGAGAAATGGGGAAGAAGCTGTTCACACAAGTGCTTCTGAGGATGCCAAGCACCGGGGTGGTCATGATCTTTGTTTACACATCAGTTTCACAAACTTAAACTAAATGAAAAAATACTTATTCTGTATTATCATCATAAAATTGAGTTTCTAAATTGAGTTTCTCAGTATGTCTACTAAAAGAGCAAAGAGCTATCCTGTAATATTTAGTCATCTTCCAAGGTTTCCTGGTTATTAATTGGGCACTATTCATTGTTAACTGTTGCACTATTAGTTGGGTGTTACAGGACAGCATGATGGTAGGAATGTTTGCTGCAGGCCATGTTCAGCTAACAGTGTTGTGAGCCCTGTCAGCTACGGAAGATTGCTCTGCCCACCAACTCTGTCATAACTAACCACGACTGCCGAATCACTGACGTTATTATAACGTGTTTAATCAGGATAGAGATCTATGCTTCCTCTTCTGAAATTAGGAACACACCTGAAAAGTCATCTTCTGTAAGCAAAAGAAATCATTCTAACAGGTTAATTTAAAAACATAATGCAAAATCTTGTTCTTCCCAGAGGTCTGTCGTCTTCTTTTCAGTGAGGTATAATTTACATATAACACTGTATTAGTTTCAGATGCATGACATAATGATTCAATATTTGTACATATTGCAAAACGATCACCACAATAAGTCTAGTTAACATTCCTCACCATAGTTAACATTCATCACCACACAGTTAAAATTTTTTTCTTATATGAGAACTTTTAAGATCCACTCTTAGCAACTTGCAAATACACAATACAGTATCACTAACCATAGTCACTATGCTATACATTAAATCTCCATAATTTAATTATTTTATAACCGGAAATTTGTACCTTTTGACTCCCTTCACCCATTTTGCCCATCCCCACCTGGCAACCATTAATCTGTTCTCTGTGTCTCTGACCTCATTTATTTTTTTTTTTCAGATTCCAAATATTAAATGAGATCATAGGACTGTCTTCTATAATATCCCTGGCAGGTGGTCATCAAAACTTTGGGCTTTTAGCAGTTTCCTATAATACTCCTGGGATCCTGATCAAACCCTGCCCATGGCCTACAAGGCCCCAGTATCAGTCCAGGCTCATCTCAGCCCCACACTATAGCCCTCCAGTCATTCTAGCAATCTCTTAGCCCCACAAAAGAGCCTTGCTCTTTGGGGACTTGGTGTCTGTGATCATGTATGTCCTCTGATGACCCAATTAGGAGGTGAGTCAGCTGGGCAGATGCTTGGAGTACCAGTCTGCAAGAGGCATCATCTCCCCTCCCTGCAAGAAAGAGCCAGAGATGAAGAAAACTATGACTGTCTGGAGCCATTTGAGGCAGGGGAAGAAGGTGGGACCCCCAAGGGGCATGCTGGAGCCAGGACGCAGGCCATAAGACTGTCTCCTCTGGAGAACTCTGGTGAGCAGAGCCAGGCAGGTAGGTTTTTTTTTTTTTTTTAAAGATTTTATTTATTTGACAGAGAGAGACACAGTGAGAGAGGGAACACAAGTAGGGAGAGTGGGAGGGGGAGAAGCAGGCTTCCCGCAGAGCAGGGGGCCAGAAGCGGGGCTCGATCCCAGGACCCTGGGATCATGACCTGAGCCGAAGGCAGACGCTTAACAACTGAGCTACCCAGGCGCCCCGGCAGGTAGGTTTAAAGCCAAGGATGAGGGCCACCTGGGTGACTCCGTTAGTTAAGTGTCTGACTCTTGGTCTCAGCTCAGGTCATGATCTCAGGGTTGTGAGATCGAGCCCAGTGTCGGGCTCCCCATTCAGCAGGGAGTCTGCTTGAAGATTCTCTCCCTCTGCCCCTCCCCCCACTCATGTGGATACTTTCTCTCTCTCTCAAATAAATAAATAAATCTTAAAAAAAAAAAAAAAAAGCCAAGGATGAAAAGCTAGGGAGAGCAGGGCATGAATGTGGTGGTTCTAGAGCACATCTACAAATTTTCTGTCACATCTCCCATCAAGAGGGGGTTCTAGGTCCCCTGAGCAGGCCTCAGGACTACCTTAATAGAATGGGACAGAAATGATGCTGTGCGACCTCTGACACCAGGTCGGAAGAGTCCATGAGATTCTACCTGGCTTGGTCTCTCTCAGGTCACTTGCTTTGGAGCCCTGAAGCTATCATACTGGAAATACCACATGAGAGGTCACCCAGAGACAGGGACGCCCAACTGTTTGAGGCTTCCCAGCCCAGGCTTCAGACATGTGAGTAAGGGAACGTTCGGGTGATTCCAGACCGGCTGGTGCCTGAACAATTGTGCGAGACCCGAGTGATAAACACAAGCTGGCCCAGTCCACCTCCAGACCATGAGGATAACAGTAAAATGACAGAGGTTTTAAGTCACCAAGTTCTGGGATGATTTGTTCACAGCGGGGTAGTGATGAAGCGAGAGACTCTGTCCGGCTTGCTCCTTACTCTTCTGTCCTCAGTACCAAGAACAGTACTGGCCCAGACCAGGTGATCAATCAAGGTTTGTTGGATGACTGAATGAGTGGACAGATGAATGCATGAATGAACAGGGGTAGGTTCATCACAGCCACCAGCAAGCCATCCTTTCTGCCTTCTCCCCGCCGGCACCCTGCCATCTCTCCTCTATCCCAGTGATGTGGGAAACAAAGGCAGAAGGAAAATGATTAAAATCCCTTACTCACTACAGCCCACTCACAAGTGCTTGAAACTGGCAGAGTGACAGTCCTCTGCGGACTCAACTGCCCCCATGTTAATGCTTTGCTAAGGCAACAGGCAATCCTAGCCCAATACCTCCCCCTCCACAGGATCTTTAAATCTACTTCAACATATAAAAATTCTTTTGGAAACTTTGTATCTACCCCCCAAGATACATGTTGGCAATCACCTGCCAAGCATATGGCCTACCTCCTCAAGGTTCTGGAAATCCTCCTTCCAAAATTTTAGACTTACGCTATCTCTAACCCCCTCCCAACTTGAGAGTATATAATGGGCCACTCCTCATGACCCCATTGCAGCCCTTTCTGCCCACAGGTCCTATCCCCGTGCTTTAATAAAATCACGTTTTTGCACCAAAGACATCTCAAGAATTCTTTCTTGGCAGTCAAGGCTTCGAACCCTAACGTTCTTTCCTACATCACCTCCACCTTTCCCACCTAGCTAACTCATGATTGGCCCTCAGCTCCCAGCTCCAAGATTATTTTCTCAGGGAGCTGCCCTTGAACTCCCCTGTCTAGATCAGATCCTGTCTGACACTCTCAAGTCACCCTGTCTTTCTCCTTCAGGACACATCTCAGGACTATCATTACATAATCAATATAGCCACGCTGAAATGCTGGCTGTCCCCTGTGATTGACTATAAGCCACCAGACGGCAGCAGTGGGGTCTGTTCACAAGCATGTCTCTAGTGTGGGACAAAGCCTGGCCCAGAGCTGGCTGTGTGTCAGAACATTTCTGGAGACTGGTAACATACAGCTCAGCTGTTTTTCCTCACAAGGCTTCTGACACCAAATGTGTAGTGTTTTGTCCTCGTGTCAACCAATTTTCCGACTCTGTGGACACCAGCTGGGGGTCCTACAATTCAATTCAATTCTGACACTGACTACCCCGAGTTAGTGTCAGACTCCACGGGTGTAAGGGCTAAGTCCCAAAGACTGCCCCACTTGAGTTGCCAGTTACAAGTACTGGGTCCCCAAATTGCCCACTTTTGTCAGACCTGGCTACAAAGTCAGACGGGGGGTCTCGCACAACCCTTTTTCCCCTTTCAGGTTTGATAATTTGCTCCAACAGCTCACAAAACTGGGAAACACTTTACTTGCTCTTACTGTAGATTTATTATAAAGGGTACAACTCAGGAACAGCCAAATGGAAGAAATGCATAGGGCAAGGCATGCGGCAAGGGCACAGGGTTTCCATACTCTCTCTAGGCATGCTGCCTTCCTAGCACCCTGACGTGCTGCCAACCTGAAAGCTCTCTGAACCCCTGCTGCTTAGAGGGTTTTGTTTGTTTTCTTTTGTTTTTGAGGTTTCTAGATGTAGTCACAATTGATTAAATTGTTGGCCGTTGGTGACTGATCTCAACCTCTGGCCTCTCTCCCCTCCCTGGAGGTCAGAGGGTGGGGCTGAAAGTCCAACCCTCCAATGGTGCTTTGGCCTTTCAGGCAACCAGCTCCCATCCAGAAGCTACCTACCCCCCACCCCTTGCCAGCAGATATTAGCATATAAAAGACATTCTTAGCACTCTGGAGATTCCCAGGGTTTTAGGAGCTGTATGCCAGAAACTGGGGGAAAATTACCAAATATTTATTTTTATGATACCATCCTGTTTTTAGACGGTGCTCATTTTTACTGTTCTCATCAATATTTAGCTAGAATTGGCCTCTAACTGCTAGCCTACCCTCGACCAGGCTGTCCAAACCCACTCATACCCTGGTCATTCTCACTACACAGACCCCAGGGAACCAAGAAGTTTAGTGTCTTCTTCAGGTTTACCCGGCAGTCAGAGGAACAGCTGGGGTCTGAAGCCAACTCTTCAGACTTGCCAGTTCCACCCGGTGTCCATCACATCACACCGCCTCCTGGATGTTCTCACTGCTGTGAAAAGATCTGGGAGAATCATAATCCCTCCCTTCAAAAAACAACCAGCAAACCTGCGCACTTTCCACAATGGAACACAGGAACCCAGCGAAGCTTCTTCATATTTAGCATACACTCTTCAACGTCTCTATAGAACAAAAGCTCAAGCCGATGTTTACTTTAGGCACCTCCCTGCCAAATACCTAAGGGATGAGCCCCTGGGCAAACATCTAATTCCGATTTTACTTTGACTCTTTTACTGGACAGAGCCCTGCAGAAGGTGTTCATTCTGCTTTCCTTTCTTTTCTATTACTTGTCATTCCCCAGGTCTTGGAGATTAAGGATTTAAATAAACAAAGATAAAGAATATTCCAGGTGGGGGTGCCTGGGTGGCTCAGTCGGTTTATGCGTCTGCCTTCGGCTCAGGTTGTGATCCCAGATTCCCTGGATGGAATCCTGTGGCCAGCTCCCCTGCTCAGTGGGGAGTCTGCTTCTCTCTCTGCCCCTCACCCCACCCGTGCTCTCTCTCTCTCTCTCAAATAAATAAAATCTTAAAAAAAAAAAAAGAATATTCCAGATGATCTGCAATAGTTCAGTGAGATAGCACTCCTGAAACTGAGCTTTTGAAGACAGTGCAATGACCCAGAAAAGAAAATGTGAACATTTTAATGTGACTTAATGTGAAAAATTAAAAAAAGATACAGAGCCATGCATTGCACGACTCTAAATTTTTATTTAAATGTGTGTGTGTATATATATATGCTTGGAAAAGCTGGATGGAAAAAAATATAAATTTAAAAATGACATGGCACGTCTCACCCTTTAGATTGGCAAAAAAAAAAAATAAAATAAAAAAAAAAAGATCACTCATCTCTAGTGGATGTTAGTCCCAATGGGGACAAATTCTTTCACACACTCTTGCCAGGAGGGTTAAACTGGAACAGTATTTGTTAAGAATTGGTGGTCTAATTAAAACAGTAAACACACATACCCTTTGCCCCTAGAATTTGTATTCTGGGTATCTATTCTCAAAAAATGCTCGTTCACGTGTACAAAGCAGCAATAGGAATAAATATAAATGTCTGAAAACTTAAATGTTCACCCATAGGGCAATGGTTAGAAAATTAGTTTGTTTATGATTCTGCCTTAAAAAAGGAAGAGGGGGGACACTTGGTAGAGCATGTGACTTTTGATCTCAGGGTTGTGAGTCTGAGCCCCACATTGGGTATAGAGATTGCTTAAAAATAAAATCTTAAAAAAAAAAAAAAAGGAAGGAAGGAAGGAGTAGGCTTAGGTGTGGATGTGGACAAACCTCCAGATTCTACAAGTTACAAATGAATGAGAGAGGGTATGCAAGGGGCAGCATCATAGATACGGAGCGTATCTACTGTGTAGGTAACTCGCGTAGGTAAACATTTGCACATCTCAACATATACAAGGAAATTTGAAGAAAACATGTAAACTTACAGAATAAGGTCTGGAAAGAAACAGCCTCTGTAGAGAGCAAAATGGAGTCTCTCATGTCAAGAGGGAGCCTGGGTCAAGCAATGACACAAGCGGTTAAGAAGATATGGCCGGGACCAACGTCAGCTGACACCCCAGTACCGATAAGTGGCAGAACCAGAGGAGGTTTGCAGAGACCCAAAACTGATGAAATCCCTTTAAAAAGGGAAGGATTTTGGCAGCAAACTGTCAGACTCTTCAGACCTGACCCCTCTATGTCTGACCACTTAAAAAAGGCAACTGTCGCCGAAGGTTCTGCCCGATGGATTCCCAAACAGAACCGAGTTCCTTCCCTGCTGGAACATCAGAAGCAGTCAGCACCGAGCTGACCTGGACCAGACCCAGGCCTTATCTCAACTGTGCGCCCCAAGACCGACTTCGCGTTTGGTTTGTTAACGTCCTGCACCCTCTGTTATCTTGTTTGTTGTGTGGCTTGTCTTCTGCCCTGCTCCGTATGCTGTGTAAGAAGCCAGGTTTAATCACACGGTGAATTGCCATTGAGTTTGGAATCCTGAACCTGCTTTAGAATTGTGATTTAACTTTGCTTTATGATTGAATAAAGCTGACATCGTGGAAAGACACAATCATGTGTGTGCCTTCATAGCGTGCTTATGACGACCACCAAATTGATAGTGGTCATCTCTATTGTGGACTTTTCAAAATTTACTCATATATTTTAATGCTTTGTTTTTACAATGCATTATGTACAAATAACAATATTAGTAATGACAGCAGAAAATGTGATGTTCTTAAGTCAAAAAAGTAAGCTATGATACAGCATATACAGTTTGAGCTCAATTACGTTATAAAGAAGATAGATTACAAAACTGGAGCGAGGGGTTTGAAACAGGGCTGGGAGTGGTACTTTTTACTGTTATACTCTTTAGAATTTTGAACCTATTGCTATTTTTTAAAATCATTAAAAGACAATTTTTAAAGGAATGCTGAAAAAATAAAATGGACCCTTGATGTTATGAGTGGTTATGACTGGGATTTACAAGTAATCCTACTTTCTTTGAAACAAATTGCAAGGGTGAAAGACTGGTTTACAACTCTTTTAAGTAGGTGGTGAGGTCCTGGAAGACTTCTCTCATTTATAGTTTTCTGTATTTTCCAAACTTTCTTAAACAAACATTTATTACTTTCAAAATTAGAAAAAAAGAAAGTCGCAGAACATCCTTAAATTATTTTTTAAACAATGCAGTCCATGGCGCGCCTGGGTGGCTCAGTTGGTTGGGTCTGCCATTGGCTCAGGTCATGATCCCAGGGTCCTGGGATCTGGGCCCCTATGGTTGGGCTCCCTGCTCAGTGAGGAGCCTGTTTCTCCCTCTCCCTCTGCCCCTCCCCCACTTCGTGCTCTCCATCTCCCATGGCATGCTCTCTCTCTCATAAATAAATAAAATCTTTAAAATAACAAAAAACCCCAACAATGCAGTTAAGCAAGAAGTCACAAGACTTCTTGTGGTAAGTTCTAAAGAGACCAGCACCTCCTTTCAAAACTAATGCAACATGAAACCTGATGTGTAAGAAAGATAAAATCAGAGTTTACTGGGAGGGGTAGGGTCCCCCACTCAGCAGAAGTCCCATCACAGGCGCCAAAACCAGGACTCTGGGAACACCATTAGGAAATGCACTGTACAGACAGACGGAAGCTGCAGGGGATCGGGGAGGGGCCAGAGTGCTAGCTGGTCGGGGGGCTGGGGGGGTGGCTTCAGGGAAGAGGCAGAAATTGCTAAAGCTACAAGGGCACAGTTCTAGAAGCTGGGGATCGGTAGTGACCAAGTCTGTCCAAAACTCTTCCCTCATGGAATTTATATTCTCATGGAATGTAAAATTACCCATTTCATGGGGTTGTGGAAGGGATTAGGTACTCCCTGGAAAGCATTTAGGGTATTAAGGATCCTGTACCTAATTCCAATGTGTGTATGGGTTTTCCCCCTACACCACCCAGCAGTTCTCGGACACGGGCTGGGTGTCTCACAATTCAACTCAATCCCACCCCACCTACCTGGACACAACCTCAGATTCCACAGGTTAAGGGCTCGGTCCCACAAGACTGCCCCTCCAGCCCCCACCACTTCAGAGGCCAATTGCAAATCCAGCTTGTCGCCCGTGCTTCTGACCAACTGGCAGACTGGAGGTTCCAACGACCCCTTCTTGGGTTCAACTGAGTTGCGAGGGTGGCCCACAGAACTCAGAGAAACATTTTACTTACTAGATCAGTGGTTTATTATAAAAGGATGGAATTCAGGAATAGCCAGATGGAAGAGGTGCACAGGGCAAGTCACGCATGTGGGAAAGGTCACCCAGCTTTCACGTCCTCTCCCAGGGTGCCAGTCTCCCACATCACCATTGGTTCGCCCTGGAAACTCTTCGAACCCATCCTTTTGTGTTTTCATGGAGGCTTCATTACATACGCATGACTGATTAAATCGTTGGCCACTGACAACTGATTTGACCTCCAACCCCTCTCCCCTCCCTGGAGGTCTGGGGATGGGACTGAGAGTCCCAACCTTCTAAAGGCCTGGCTGGTTCTCCTGTCAACCAGCCCCCCTCCTCAGGTTACCTGGGGGCTTTCAAGAACATCGCCTCATTAACATAACAAAAGACATCTCCTTTGGTCCCATCACAGGAAATTCCAAAGATTTTAGGGGGGTCTGTGCCAGAAACAGGGACGAACACATCTCTATTTCTTTCTTTCTTTTCTTTTTTTTTTTTTTTTTAAAGATTTTTTATTTATTTATTTGACAGAGAGAGACACAGTGAGATTGGGAGCACAAGCAGGAGAAGTGAGAGAGGTAGAAGCAGGCTTCCCGCGGAGCAGGGAGCCCGATGCGGGGCTCGATCCCAGGACCCCGGGATCATGACCTGAGCCGAAGGCAGACACTTAATGACTGAGCCACCCAGGCGCCCCGACATCTCTATTTCTTATTATAAATCACAGTAGAGGTTCTAAGGATCCTCCTTGTCCCATTTTGTTATTATGCACATTCCCTACAGCCCTTAGCACTAAGAAGGCACCCGGTAAACACCAGGGGACTGGTCCGAGTTCCCGTCTACGGATTGAAATTTCCTTACCTGGAAACAAAGCGCTATCCATTCAGCCCTGGGCTTAGACGAGTAGGAAGGTTCCTCTCTGCACCCCACCCCCCAGCACTGTCAATTCCACCTTAACAAACAGGGCTGGGGACGGAGAAAGAAGGGAACCACCCTGGGGCCATTCATCACCGGAAGGCAGCTGACAGCTCTGCTACACCCGGGCAAAGTCCTCATTTCCTCAGGAGCCGAGCAAACCTGCGGGCTGGTGAGAGCAGGTCCCTTCCCGGGCAGTGCTCACATCTTCCTCGCCTGGACGGAACTCCTCATGGACTGGGGGGCAGCACCTCATGGTGAGACCACAGAGATGACCCGGCCTCTCCCAACAGGCCAGCCCAGGGCAAGGCCAAACCTCACATGGTGGATTTCAATGTGCTCACGGGATGGGTAATAGGCACAACCAGGCCAGGTTCTGAGCCAAGTGGCCAGAAGTATCGGTAGGAGTTGAAAGGAGAGGGAAAAAATTGTAAACCAACTTCAGAACCTCATCCTCAGGGCTCCAGGAAAGTGTTTCATCAAAAATCTAGCTGGCACGTATCTTGATATGTAATGACAGTTTCAACTTTCCTCACCAACTACATGTCGGTGACCTGGTGCCAGCCTCTATTTTTACAGCCTGAGTAATGCCCGGGCAAAGGACCAGACAAGAATCGGAAACAGAGGGGCGCCTGGGTGGCTCAGTCCTTAAGTGTCTGCCTTCGGCTCAGGTCATAATTCCAGGTCTTGGGATTGAGCCCCGCATCGGGCTCCCTGCTCCGCGGGGGGCCTGCTTCTCCCTCTCCCGCTCCCCCCGCTTGTGTTCCCTCTCTCGCTGTGTCTCTCTCTGTCAAATAAATAAAATCTTTAAAAAAAAAAAAAAAGAATCAGAAACAGAGGGGTGGGGCAGGAGAAGTGACGGCGCAAGTAATGGGCCCATATCCTACTCCACCGTCAGCAGCCAAGCCTTCCTCAGATTCCTGCCCACCCTCCCCAACAGCCTCATTCCCTCTTCTGGCCCAGACCCTGTGCTCAGACCCTGCGCTCCCCTGGGGCTAGGACCTTATCTGCTTCGTTCACCGCTGTATTAAATGAGCGAATGACCACACTGCCCTACCGCAAGTCTGGCACATTGGACCTACTCACCGTTCCCCCTGAAGCCCCACATGCCCCTTCTCAGAACTCAGCGGCTGCACCCCTTTCACTCTCTCGGCCCATGTGCCTTCTTGACCTGCTTAACTCCTGCTCAACCTTTTTCTTTTTAAAGATTTTATTTATCTGTCAGAGAGAGAGAGAGCACAAGCAGGGGGAGAAGCATGTTCCCCGTTGAGCAAGGAGCCTGATGCAGGGCTCGATCCCAGGACCCTGGGATCATGACCTGAGCAGAAGGCAGATGCTTAACGACTGAGCCACCCAGGTGCCCCATCTCCTGCTCATCCTTAAATTCAGCTCAAAAGCCGGCTCCTCCTGGAAGCTCCCCCTGATCCCAACGCTAGGTGAGCCTCCCCCCAATACTGGGCAACCACAGCCTTCCCATAATACTCATCAACACACGGGCTCACTTCAGCTTCCTTGCCTGTCTACCCCCAGGGCTAGGTGGACACGGAGCTGAGTAACAGCAGGTGCTCAGTAGGTGTGTGTGGGAAGAAAGGAAGGGAGGGAGGGAAGGAAGAAGGGCACCAAGGAAGACGCTGCGGATGGAGAGGCACTTGTCACAGAAATCTACAACAAACTGAACAAGAACACTAACACCCAGTAGATCAATGGATCATTCATCAGACTGAGAAAAAATAGCAGGAAGTGGTTGGGAAAAATATTTCTCAAATCATTGGAGTGGGAAGCAGAGGTCACTCTTTCCCGCATCTTCTCCCTTCCGGATGTGGGCTGGGGTGGGGGCTGAAGAGGAAGAAAAACTTTGGAAGGCTAGGTGAGTGGGGACACTTGAAAGGCTCACAGGCTCAGAGCTCCTCTGGCCCAGGGGTGCTGAGGGCCATTTCTTCTGGGGGTAATCTTCAACTGCTGAGTGGGATCAATTGTGATTCATTCTCATAAAGCTGTTAAGAACATGCCCTGGGTCAAGAAAGAGGGATAATGAGGACCTGCTATTGTCCTGCTAGCCCAGTTCCCAAAGGTAGGGACAGAAGCAGGGATTTAAGACAGATGATCCAGAAATAAAAGACTATTTTTGGTTGGAGCCTTCTTAGCACAGCATTTCCTTGTAAGACAGACACCCCCAGCTGTCCCACAATATTCATTCCTTCTTCCTTGCTAAGAGAATTCTGATTTTGGCGGGGGGGGGGGGTCGGGGGGGGGGGGAAGTGTGGTAGAGATTGCCAGCTAATCATGAAACCCAACTCCTCTTCCTTCTAGGCACTGGACCATGTTCCCCAGCCTCTCTTGCAGGAGGTGTGGCCATGTGTCTGAGCAACTTCCCCTCCCACCCCACCGCCAGAATTAATTCACCACCTCCAAGCTTGGCCCATAAAATTCTCCCACACACCATCCTCCCTGCTCCTTTTTCTTCTGATTGATATAAACAAGCATGGCAGTCTTAAGAGCCTGGGTCCCTTAATCACCTCTTGAAGGAGAACTCCCCACGAATTAGGAACAGCCATTTTGGGATTTCTGTGTGTGAACAAAAAGTAAATGTCTACCATACTTGGGTCATTAAGCCTATTTGGGTTGTTTGTTTAGCAGTAAGCCCACCTAACTATTCTTGGCAACAATGTGCCCTGCCAGATACTCACATGGCCCTTTAAACTGGGAGTGGTCTGCTAGGTGTTTTGGGGAAAATGTCTGCTTTCCTGGGGCGCCTGGGTGGCTCAGTCGGTTAAGCGTCTGCCTTCGGCTGAGGTCATGATCCCAGGGTCCTGGGATCGAGCCCTGCATGGGGCTCCCTGCTCAGTGGGAAGCCTGCTTCTCTCTCTCCCTCTGCCCCTGCTCTCTCTCACTCTCTTAAATAAATGAATAAAGTCTTTAAAAAAATTTTAAAAAGAAAAGAAAATATCTGCTTTCCTGATAAAAAGTACGGATGTTGCTGGTGCCTCCTTCCTGCCCCAGTCATCTTGCCATCATGAAGGACAGGCCAAGAAAAGAAGAGAAGGCTCAGTCCAGACGGACATCAGCTGCTGAAACTAATGCTAGCAACCACCTACCTTTGGACATCTTGTTACAGGAGAAAAATAAACCATTATTTGCCTAAGCCCCTAAAGTAGGGCTTTCTGTTACTTGCAGTCAAAAGCCAACCTGACTGCTTTGCAACCGCCCATGCATTCATTCATGCAGCCTTTACTGAGGCGTATTTCTTGCCAGTCCTTGTGCTAAGGGGTGAAGAGTCAGAGACAAGCTGGATGTGGCCCCCTGGCCTCCAGGAGCCCCCCGGCAAGCCGGGGAGATGGGCCCATGAGCAGACAGCCCGCACGCAGCAGGAACAGATGCTATGATGGTACACGGTGTCCCAAGGGAGTGTGAGCATGGAGTGGCGGGCGGGCACTGGGGCAAGGAGTTCCCAACTCCCTTTCTGGCATTCAGCACACTGAGAAAACACTCCTCAAGCTCAAAAGCAAGTAAAAAGAATGAGCTATGCTCAGCCAAGCCAACTGCAATTACTTACTGTACGCTGAGTTGTTAAACACCATCAATTAATGCAGCTGTTCCAAGATAATCAGCAGTCATGAAAGCAAGATGCACAAGAGGAGAAAATAAAAGTATCATATGCCACTAACTTAGAGATGCTGTAAATGAGAGGAACCAAGAACGAGGCAGCCTTGCCGACATCTTCCCGCCTGCTGATGTTAGTCATCTCCTGAAATACACCTTCTCTTTCTCAAAAAAGACCCAGTGATTTTTCACCTTGAAGACAGAGCCAAAACAGAATCAACTGTCTGTGCCATGACCTTCAACCAGAAATGTCCAAGCTTTGATTTCCAGGTCTGTGTTTCCATTAGGAACTGTGATGGAGACAGACAAATTGTCGACAAAAGATGACCCCATCTGGGAAATCGAGAGGCACCCGAGGCCAGAAAACTTAGAGCACTCTGTTTAACTCAGTTCTGCCTACATACAAATAATGGTTTTTAAAAAAATGAATGACATTATTTGCCATGTCTTTATCTTCCAAGCATGGGGCAAAAAACCCAACAATACAACAAAACTTCATTTACTTCAAATTCCAGTAGTTTAAAAATGAATAAAAATAAGCAGGCTCCTCATTAAGAGATCTATCAGGTTTCCAGCCTGCCTGCCAACTTATTAACGTAAGTGCTCCAGCATAGAGCCAAGGGCGTACCAATCACACTCACACAAGCCAGAGAGGCGCTCATGTTCCTGAGGCAGTGATCCCAGGCTCCCTGGTCCACGGCCCACAGCTAGGGCCCCTCTCCAGGCCCTGATGGCAGGGGCTAGTCAGCAGGCTTCCAGTGGGAGTTTCTTTGTAAGTCACACAGAGCAAGTGAGGACCTCCCTTCTCCAAGAACGAGTTATTAACCCAAGCCTATCAACACAGTTTCCCAGAGATCTTCCACGTCCAGAAGGTTCTGGCTATGGCAGACTCGGGCAGCACGGGAGTCTGGCCTTCTGCCTCTGGCAAGTCTCCTACCCACCCTTGGGAGCAGCTGTGCCAGTCCTCACTCAGAACTGGGTCCCTCCTGGTATTGCAGGCTTCTAGGGCTGCTAAAAGACCAGTCCAAAGCAGTGGCCAGGGCAGTATGCTGTCCACCAGGACCAGGAGCAGTGCTGGCAAACCAGGTGAGTAAATACTGAGTTTACGGTCTCTTATCACACTTCCCACTAACAACCTGAGGCCAAGAGTTATAGTGAAAACATTAACAACCAGCACCGGTCGGACGCAGACCAATCAATTGAGTGCCTACCTTAAACAGCTGGCAAGGCCAAATCACACCAGTGTGCACCTGCTGAAGATCACCAGCTCCCCCTCCTACCATGGTCAACCCTTTATAGGCCCACCCTAGGCTCTCATGACCGCAATAGGTGGCCGAGAGCCAGGTGAATGCCTGGGCAACGTCTGTACTACCCTTCGTGTCCTTCGCCGTGAACTTAAGTATAAGTGTCCTCTGTGCCAGAGGGACAGAGACTACGTGTGTCTTAGCCACTCTCCTATATCTATCAACTCCGTGCAGCTGGCTGGCACCAAAAATGTATTTTTAAGGAATGAATGAATAGCAATAACAGCTAACATTTTTATTTTTTTAAAGATTTTATTTATTTATTTGACAGAGAGAGACACAGCGAGAGAGGGAACACAAGCAGGGGGAGTGGGAGAGGGAGAAGCAGGCTTCCCGTGGAGCAGGGAGCCCGATGTGGGGCTTGATCCCAGGACCCTGGGATCATGACCTGAACCGAAGGCAGACGCTTAACGACTGCGCCATCCAGGCACCCCAACAGCTAATATTTTTAAAGCATACCATGTGCTAGGCACCGTTCTAAGTCCTCATCATGATATCTCACTTCAGCCTTACAATAATAGCATCTCATTTTTATCATCATCATCATCTCAATTTTACAGGTGAAGAAACCGAGGCACAGAGAGGTTAAGTCGCTTGCCCAAGTGTACAAGACCAGTAACGGCAGATCCAGGATTCAAAGCTAGCCTGGTTTCAGAGTCTACACTCTTCACTACTGTACTATGCTGAATATACAAACTCAGGTACTCTAGTATTAGGAAGTCATCAGCAGAGAACCTCTGAAATCCACAAACCCTTAGAAATCCTTCCAGGTGGTTTCTGGTGGTGCTAATCATACAGTTTTTGTCTGTTTGACCTGCAGAACATTTTAAAGAAAGCCTACTTTTACCCCTAAGCAGAAGACTACCTATAATTTTCAAATAACTATGTAGCCACATTTGGTTATCAAGCAACTGTAGCAGGAATATCTAGGTTTACACAGTATTTCCCTGCTCAAGAGTTCTGAGCTCTAGAAGCCTCTGAAACCCCCAGGGGTCCCGTCTCCATCTCTAAGATCCCAGACTTGCTGGAAGGATTGAACGAGATCATGGACTCAGTTGCCCATTTATAATGGTAAGGTATTGCATAAGCATAATGTATGATCATATTAATATATTTCAACAAAATGACCTATTAAAATTTCTATACTCACCAGTCTATACTCACCAAAATTCTATACCTGCCTACACTTCTATGGAAGTTCCTGTTTATATCTCTGCACATTTTAATAACAATGTTTAAACCTTAATAACTGTGTCCCTCCATTATTATTTTTGACCTTCCAGACATTTCTACTATAATAATGTTCTTCCACCTTAATCTACTTGCTTCTTTCATTTGAGAAGCATAAAGAGTTAACAAGGCAGTAAATGTTTTATTCTAACTTCAGATTCTTCTATATTAGTTGACAAAATTAGCAAGCAAGAGCTTCATTTTATTTTATAATTTCAAAGCTCAAGATGATATGGCTGTATCTCTGAAGGCCTAATGTTGGGTACTGCATCCAAGAATGAGGTGGGTCTAGGAAAATAAGCTGTGGTTTTGTTAGTTGGAAAGACACATGTCTCCCTCTAATTGAGGGGTAGGACAGATAGTATTCAAACTATTTGTAAATTTGGTGTAAATTATGACTCCAACCACAAATGAGCAGAGAAAGGGAGGGGTGTGTCAAAACCAGGTGCAATAATTTTCACCTTAGTTTGTTTTTTAAAGCTCGGGTTTCCATGCTATTGATTACAGCTCTCTCTAAGGAAGTCGGTTATACGCAGAGGCACACAGTGGTAAGCACATGACAAAAGGATACCCCATAATATGGAAACATGAATGTGTATGTTGCGGAAGTGACTGGGCAAATAGCAACAGAATTTTCAAGTTCCTACAGATGTTTGAGTTCCCCAAATTCTTGTCCACCCCAGGGTACCAGCACATGAGGCAGCTCCACTGCTGTGTGTAGTGCGGAAGGACAGACTGGGGACTGGGGACGGGACAGAGGAGGGAGGGGCAAAGGAAGGGAGGGAGGGTACCTGGATGACCCAGCCAAGAACACGCAGTGAAGGCTGCCTCCTGGTGCAGGAACTCCTCCACGAGGCCCCTCTAAGTTCCTTTTTCAATCATTTTATCTTTTTAATCATTTATCTTCCTCCATGTTCCTGGGACTGCTCTCCTCTTCATTACTGATTGAGCGGTTCCTTTCCAAAAACCAGGGGTTTCCCCAACAGAGGCCCCAAACGTTCAGAACAGCCTACTGGTTCTGGAGGTGGAAGCTAGCAGGCCAGAGTCTGTGGCTCGGTTGGATAACCCTGACCCTCCTGCCTTTTGAACTCAGGGCAGACGCTGCGATTCATTCACAGGTGCCTCCTCCCGGCTGCCCTGCAGGATCTGCAAGGTTGAGGGGCTTCAGAGGGCCCTAATCCACCTGCCAGGCTGCCCAGCAGGTTCAAGAAGGGTCCCCGGAAGGCTGCTTCTGTCCAAAGGCCCACCATCCTACCAACAAGCAGCTGTTGCCTCTTCTTCCCCCCTAGTGGGGGTGCACAGACTCTGCCAGTTGCTTCATCTTTTCTGCTCCCCTTTGTGCTCTCCCCTCAGCATCTCAGGTGTGAGGTGACTCCCCAGGGCCAGATCCCAGACCAACATCACTCAAGCCATCTCCAAAGGAGCACAACCCTCCCTCAAAAACGTAAAAGAGCTCTGGACTCTCCCACTTTGCTAAGGCCAGCTCTCGGTTGTTCTTCAAGGCCTTCTAGAAACCAGAACAGTGAGCCCAGCAAACCATATTTCAGGTTACCATGGGGCTATTCTTCCTCTCAGTGACTCTGCTCCTCATGGTAACCCCTGGACCAGAATGTGGGCACATGTCCTCATCCACCAACCAAAAGCCTTGACCCAGGGCAAATCCTGGGGCTGAAGTCTACCCCTTCTGTTTTTCCAGAACCCTGGAGAGTCTCCCATCCTTTTCCCTACCCACCTTGAGATAGCAGGCACCACCACCCCTCCCAGTCTCTCCCTCTCTGTCTCACTCACAGACTGCAGGCAATAATTAAACTTCTAGAAAACAGATTTTCACCAGCTGCAGGAATTCTGGGTAAGAGCCAGACCCGAAGACAGAGAAAGTCTGTGTAAGAAAGATAAGCCCATGACAACCCTGGACCTGTGGGCAGTGCTGGGAATTCCCACACCCAGGTGACATTCTGAATACCAGCCCTTCCCGGATTCCTGGAAAAAAGTGCTGTGAGGCATGCCCACTCCCTCAGCCTCTGGATGTTCTTCAGGGCTGGCCTTTGACAGAGGCAGAAAAGCTGGCCTTTGCTCAGTCTGTCAGTGGGTCATAGCCACCTCCAACAGACAGAAACATCCTCATAAAACACCAGCCTCCCTCCCCCACTCCAGAGCTGCAAACCATATTGCCAGAAATGTCTAAGAGGCGGTACTCCCCACTCTCCATGGGCAAGTGATCTGGAGTGAACAGCAACCACCAGACCGAAGATGGTGCCCCCTGAAGCAGCCGGCAGGGCTCCGCCAATGGCACTCAGTCTCCCTGAGGGCTTCATCCCATCACACACAGGGATGAGGGATGCCTGAGGTGGGGGGATGCAGCCACAGCTCAGGGCCCTATAGGATAAGCTGTGCAGGACTCGTTCCCTCAGCCAACAGCCTTAGCTCCCCAGAGTGCCCAGCATTTCCTCACTCCAATTCTAGGATGAGGACAACTGATTTCCTTCGTGGAAATTCTGGAGTCCCCACGGAGGTCAGAGACACAGCTATCAGAGCCTGACCCACAAACTGAGCTCTCTGCCCCAAATAAACATGAAAATGAGTTTCTCTCTCTTAAAAAAAAAAAAAAAAAAAAAGTTTGTCTCCAGTGACATTACGTACTTTTAAAAAATTGATGAATTTAAGGATAATATTTTGAAAACAGTGAAGCACAATGGAAAACGTAAGTTATGGACTCGGACTAGATTGAAGAGGGGGATCTATTTCTTTCCTAGATAAACACTGAGTACCTATCACTTAGAGGGTGCCAGGCTGGGTGCTGAGGCCCTCTAGCTAGTGGGGCATCTGACAGCCAACAACTCAGCACCCAGCAGTATGGTGAGGACTGAGCAGATGCCCGCAGCAATCTATGGGCACTCAGAGGGAGCCCACTGAGCCCCCGTGTGCCCTTGGGCTAATTACTTATTAATTCACTCTTCAATGCTGAAAGAATATTGAGCTAATTACTATTCGGGCCAATCAATAGAAAAAAAAAAGTTACTGATCCTGCAGTTTCACAAATGCTCAGAGTGTTGTGCTTCAGAGGCCAAGTGGCCCATCCTGTCCCTGGTGCCCCAAAGCAGCCTCCCAAGCATGAGTGAGGGTGGGCTGGCCAGGAACTAATCCCTGAAAGAGAAGTATCCCCTACATGTCCTTTTTCTGAAATAGGCAATTAATTTAAGTGAAGACTTAATGAAGGCCAGGAGAAGGGATGGGGCAGATTCAAGCACTGGCTTCCAGGCCGTAACCAATACATCTCCACCTCTCTCTAGGGACCACGAGGCTTTTCAAACCATCTGCTTTAAACTCTCTTCCCACAGATGTCCAGAACTGAACACCAACACCTCTAAGGAGAAGGAGTTGTTGCCAAGCCCCGTTTGCAGGCACGTCACGTTTGTAAGGCTGGGCTGGGCACGGTCTGCTTCACACTCGGGTTCACCCGGGGGCCCTCGGCAAACAGCAACAAATGTCCCCAAGTTGGGAAGCCCTCTTGGGGCCCCCGTGGCCATCCACCCCACGCTTCCCCATTCGCACGGATCTAATTCCACATCTCTCCTGATTTTTACTTTTTGAAAGCCTACAAAGCATCCCAGCCTTCCCAGGAAGGCACTGGCCACCCAGGCGGTGAGAGCCTCGCTGAACGCCCAGCGGAGCGGGAAAATATGGCTCCACATCCTTCTGCACCGCTAATCCTTTCACCATCCACAGGTACAACTTGAAAGACCCCTGCTGCCACAAAGAAAGCAACCGGCTCTAAACCAATTCCATTTTTGTGTGTGACAAAGCCGGCTTCTTCAGAAGATCGCGACAGACGAGCAAAAGCAACGCCGTGGGGTCTGAACCACGCAGCCCTAACCTGAGCACCCAGGCATGACAGCCCGCGCGCGCAGCGGCCCCTCGGCGGGGTCCCCGGAGGCCCGCAGGCGCGCGGCGCAGGCAGCTGCGGGGGAAGCCAGCCCCACCCCCGGGAAAGGCCGCGAAGTTGCCGCCGCCTCCTCACCTGGAGACCAGCAGGTTCTGAAGTGCCGCGGGATCCCGGATCCCGGGAGCTCGAGTGCCGGCTGGAATTAGGCGCAGAAACGCGGGGGCCCCGCGGGAGCGGGTTGGAGGGGCGGGGAGGCGGTGGAGGCAGGCGGGGCAGGAGAGGCGCGGGGCTGGAGGTGGAGGAGCCAGAGGCAGCGGGATTGGGGGAGGCGCCCGTCGGGAGGTGGGGGCGAGGGCGCGGGAGAGGGCGCCGGAATCGTCGGCAGAGTTGGAGGGTGCTGAGCCTTGGAGACAGGGGAGGGAGGGGCGGAGGGCGGGGTGGCTTGGGGAGAAAGCGCGAGTCGGGGGCTGGGGTTGGGGGGGCTGGGGAGGGAGCGAGAAGGGAGGAGGGAACTCAGGCGCGGGTTTCAGACCCGGTGTTCCGAAGCCCGCCCCAGACCCCAGCACTATTCTCCCACTGGAGACTCTGCCCCATCGTCCCGGCCTCGGAGCTTCCCGAGGACCCCCCTCGGGCTTTCAACCCCGGACCCGGGGACGCCTGTCCGCCTCGAGCCTCCACACCGCTCAGCAGCAACGGCAACCAGCCCGACCCCGGCCCGCCCCCACTCACCGTCCATGGTCCCGGCCCGGCTCCGGCCCCGGCTCCGCTGCTGCGCGCCCGATTCGGCGCTGGCCGCCTGCTCAGCCC
Organism: Neomonachus schauinslandi; assembly: GCF_002201575.2. Taxonomy (NCBI): domain Eukaryota; kingdom Metazoa; phylum Chordata; class Mammalia; order Carnivora; family Phocidae; genus Neomonachus; species Neomonachus schauinslandi. Next base: position 118,599,314 of record NC_058403.1, read on the forward strand.
GGTGCGGGGGGGCGGCGGGGGGAGGCGAGGGCGGCGCGCACCGACCGCCTGGTCGCACGGCATGCCGCAGCGCCCCCTGCTGGCCCCGCCCCGCGCCGGGCTCCCTCGAGCTCCGCCCCGGAGGCGGCGATGCGGGGCGGTCCAGCCAGGGAGAAGGGCGCGGAAGGGTTAGCGGAGAGGACGTTGACCCGGGGAGGCCAAACAGTCCCCAGAGACCGGTCAGCCCGCGGAGTTCCCGGCGTGCCTAAGCCACGGTCACGGGCATCCTGAGTGCACTGGGACCGCGGCCACAGGCGCGCAGGGTCGCCGCGCGCCTCACAAAGCCGGACTTGGGATGGATCAGGGGCTACGCAGACGCACGCCTTGGCCAGGGTACCCGGACCCGGTCCGGGCCCCGGGTCCCAGTGAGGGTGCCTTTGGGCCGTGTGCCCGGCCAGGCGCCGCCCCGATCCCGGTGCTGGGAGGGGCACGCGTGTTTGGGGTCCTCCACCGCCGGGGACTGCTGCCGCGTGGACCCAAACTGTCACGATTCTTGCCACCGTGCCTCCGCCCTCGTTCAGCCTTCCTCACGTTTCTCTTCCGGCACCGACCACATCCGGCCGTGTGTGCCAACTGTAGACCTGCTGCTGCGGGGTCTCGGGATGGCCTGCAGGCGCCCTGGGCAGGTCGCGGGCCCCAAGGCCTCTCCTTCACCCCTTCCCAGCCGCGGCTTCCTAGGAGCGGGCCACTGAGGATTCACCCAGCGCTTGAAACGGATTTGTGTTATGTGCTGTTAGCCGTGAGGCTTGTGGTTGAACTTGATACATTTGTGGGTCATTTCTTTCCAATGTTGGGTTCTAGCTGGGGCGAATTCCTACATGATTTCTCTGTGGGAGATGATCTCACCAACTGTGACTGTCGGGCTTTTTTGGTGTCAGTGACCCCTATGTGCCCTAGCACAACTGGCCTCGAACAAAATAGACACTGCTAAGTGTTTACGATTTACCTTAGAGAAGCACGTTCTGGAGGAGCTCATCACTTGGCCCCTTCTTTCACTCATGTGTTAATGGCTCCTAAACTACACAACACCCAGATATTTACCCATGTTTCTGCCTGCTCTCTGGTTTTCTGCTTAGAACTGCTTAGAACTTCCCTCACCAAAGTCTTCTGTTCCCACCTCCCAACCCCATCTACCCATGTAGTCTCATCTTTCCCCCAGCCACCTCGGATGCCTTCCTCCCCTGAAGGTTCAAGGTTCCTCAAACCCTGCTAGCCTGCCCTTCTCGCCTCATTCCTGTGATGCCCTGCCCTCCTGAGCTCCTTCCTGCCCTGACCGACACACAACCCCTTCCAGTCATGAAGCCGGGAACTGTGTATCTCTCACTGTGCCTGTAGCATCACCCCTGACTCTCTCTCCTGGTTCTCAGTCTACCCATCCCACCCAGCACTCCTCCTTCTGACTGTCCTCCCACTGATTCCCGGCTCCAGAGCCCTTGGCCGGTGCTGCCTCCCTCTAACTTCCATGGGTTAGAGCACTTTCTGCTGTAAATGATAGACAATGCAATTCCCACTTCCTTAAACAAAGAAAAAAAAAATTGTTGACTTATGCAAATGAAAAGCCAGGGCACATCTGCCTCTGGTCTGGATTTGGTTCCAGAGACTGAAGAATCCAGAGATTCTCCATCTCTCAGCTTTGCTTCCTTCCGCGTGACGCCCCAGCAGATCCAGGCTCACAACCTCACAGCAACAAGTCCAGCAGAGAAATAGCTTCTCTTTGTCAACCATTCCACCCGGCCTTGGGCCTGACTCTCCTCAGCAGGAGTGGGTCACCTGTCCTTCCTGTTCTCTCAGCCACTGCGACCTCAGGGTAGATTAGTTTCTTCTCTCTCTCAGAGCTGCCTTCTCATCCCCCGCAGGGAACATGTGGGTGCTCCTGGATCCCTTCCTTGTCACAGGGCAACTGAAGGTGACTCTGGGGCCCCATCGGGAGCCATTTCCCATTAAATATGCCACATCACCACTTCACTTTACCACAGCCCTCCTGTGTTGGCACATGGCATTCTGGGGCAGAGTTCCAAACAGGAAGTGGGCACAGGCTCTCTCTGCTCTCAGCTTTCTCCTCAACCTGCTGGGATTTCTCTTGTTGTACTATACCCCTTCCTAGGTCAAGACTTGGCAGAGATGTGGCCTCAGGCCCCTCAGGGCACTTGGGCATCATACTCTCCCTAGACTCATCCTCTTCCATCTCTTTCCTCACATTGCCTATTTCCTGAGAGCTTCTGTGCCACCTTCCATTCTGGTGGAAGTATCCCCTTCCTCCTCCCTGTGGGATTTTAGTTCTGACCAGTACCCATGCTGCCCAGCCTCCAGGACAATAACACCTCATGGCTGAGCTATAAGGAAGAAGCGGCTCTAAGGAAAGAAAAAGAAAAGGTTCCTATGGGGAAAAATATACGGGGAAGTATCTCGAGACCATGATCCCCATTCAACCTCTTTCCTTGGTGGTTGTTGAGGAGGCAGGATGTCATCGGCCCGAAGCAGCCAGTAGTCATCTGGCCGGAACCTGGGACGGCTGTACCAGAGATTGTAGCTGACAAAGAGGGAAGCAGAATCGAGAGGGAGGCAGCTTTCTGGCGTGCCTGAAACCAGGACCTGGATTTTTTTCAAGTACACTGTCTAGTAAATCCCCTGCATCCCCCAAACAAGTTAGAATTGGTTTTTCTGTCACTTGCAAGCAAGCGAGTCCTGAGTAGTACCAGCCCACAGCACAGTGCCTGGCACCTTGCTTCCCACAAAATAGGAACCGTCATCAACGTGCAGTGTCATTGGATAGAGGAGCAACTGATGCCCATCGAAGACGGGAAAACAAATGAAAGCGTGCAGCGTCATCAGCTCACAACCTTGGTCTCCCCTTCTTTTCCCAGCCTGTTCCTTTGTCCTTTCCACTCACATCTTGGCCCCCCCAGGGAAACTATCAAAATTCAGTGAAAGCTGAACCCATCCATCTTATGAAAACAGTCCCAGGCTCACCCAAGTTATGAATATTCTGCTAGGCAGCTGCCATTTGCTGAATGAATATTCTGCTGAGCTTTGCTGCCATTTCACACAAGCAGTCCCTGCCTAAACCAAGAGCAGCTAGGAGCAGGTGCCCATCTTCAATTCAGTTTCAATTCATTAAGCAAAAACTGAACAAATATTTGTACAGCCTCCTTTGTCTTGCACTGTAGACTCAGAGAAACAATGGGCTACTGCCTCACCCTTAAGGGAACTTCACTGCAGGGGAAGACAAGCAGTCTAGGACAGAAACTGACAGTGACCTAACGATACTGGGGAGTCCTCTAGAGGAGGGGGTGGGGTGGTTTATTTGCACCAGATTCTAAGTTCCAAAGGTCTGCTGCCTGCAATCCTGCCTTACGACAGAAGTATATGTCCACACAAAATATTTCTTTTGTGCCCACCACAATATCCAGGTTACAAATATTATTTTTAAAATTCCATTTACCGTGGGTTTTGTTTCTCTGATTATTAATGGAGTGCACATTCACTGTGGAAACTTGGAAGAATACACAGTAAACAAAAATAAACAGGAAAATAAAAATTCTCCATCATAAATTTCTGTCGATTAATATAGTACAGAATATCAAACTAAACCATCAAGAGAGAAGATCGTCCCATGCAATCTTCCACCTCACTGCTGACAACACCGGGCCTCAGGAGATAAATATCTTACAAAAGGCAAAAAGGTCATTTCAGAGGTTCTTGCAAAAATGTTGTACTCTCCCTAACACTTGCATATTTTAAAAAAATGCAATGAGAGCCTCTCAGCTTCGGGGTGGTCTGTTCTTTATTATTTATGTATGCATGATTCATTTTACCAGCTGCAATCTTTTCTCGCTGCCGCAGGCTTATTATATAAGCCCCTTCCCCTCCTGAGAGCAACTAGGGAGGGCAAATTCATTTTACCATCTATCAGGGTGAAATTTAATTAGAAAGACAAATCTGGAAAAACAGAACACAAAATAACCACGTTAAATAAAAATAAAAGATGGCTCTGAACCTGACCTAGAGCCAAAAAAGATCACAAAGGACTGAAGTAATTTGCTGAATCAGAGATCTAAATATTCATTTTGGTCCTCTAAACTCTGAGCTCAACTGAAAGAAGTTTCTAAGAAAAAAGAAACAAATAAGCACTAGATGAACTCGCACGAATCTCATTTAGAAATCATAAAGGGACAACAAAGATTCTGGCAATCTATTTCATCTGCCACAGTACTTGGCACATACTTTATAAAAATTGGATGAATGGATGAATGGATGAAGAGTCCCTCCCTCTCAGTTAGAAGCCAATCAGAAAGGGGACAAGAGAAAGTGGGAACATGGTGGAGCTTTCTGCAGTCTAATGGGGTTCACGTTCATGAACGTAATACCCCAGACTTCCAGTTAGGACCCAAAACAGGAAAGATGGAAGCTAGAAAACAGCTTTAAAATGCCAAAGGAGGGGCACCTGGGTGGCTCAGTTGGTTGACTGAGGCTTGGTTTTGGCTCAGGGTTTTGATCTCGGGGTTGTGGGATCAAGCCCCATGTCAGGCTTTGTGCTCAGATGGAGATTCTCTCCCTCTCCCTCCTCTTCTTCTTACCGCCACCCCCCACTGCCACTCTCTCTCACTCAAATTTTAAAAAATGCCAAAAGAAAGTCATTGCCAATGCAGAATTCTGTGCCAGAGAAACCCGGGGACACAGAACAGTCAGCTTGTCCAAAATCAATCAGAGAAAAGGAGAGATCTGGGGCACCCTGAACATTTCAGGATGAAATGTTGATTTCATTGGATGGTATTGATTTACCATCCTGAAACATTTCACTGAACCAAGGTGTTTTCTTTACTTCATATATATGTTTTAAGCCACTGAATGAAAAGAAAATGAAACATCTCAGTACTATCCAGAGAGGAGCTGAACAAATTTATCTTCTAGTCAGCTTGAAATTTTTTTGGAAATTGCATCCCAAAGCCAGCTGGGGTCACCCATACTCTCAGTGTACTCAGGTTACTTATATATATATATATTTAAAGATTTTATTTATTTATTTGAGAGAGAGAGAGCATGAGTGGGGGAGGGTCAGAGGGAGAAGCAGACTCCTCGCTGAGCAAGGAGCCCGATGCGGGACTCGATCCCGGGACTCCAGGATCATGACCTGAGCCGAAGGCAGTCGCTTAACCGACTGAGCCACCCAGGCGCCCGGTTACTTATATTTTTTAACACTGGCTGAGTTGACTTGGGTTCTGAGATCCTTTGCCTCCAGCCCAGGCCTCTCTGTTGAGCAACAGACAACAACATCCAATTACTTGCTCAGTGATGCCCCCTGAACCTCCACGAACTCCACCATGTTAAAACTGAACGCTCTATCTGATGTCCTACCTGGTGTTTCCTACCTTAGGGAATAACACAGCAACCAGCTTCCCTAACATGGAAACTAGAGACTGGGAGGTCTTCCTCTCTCCCTCATTCCCTGCATCTACCTTTCCCAGCTCTTGTTAATCATACCCTGTTTAAATATTTCCCCAATTTGCCCACCTTGGTTCTCCCCATCACTGCCATAGTCCAAACCACAGATCTGCCTTCTATCACTAGAGAGTACTTTGCATTTTCTAGAATTTTATATAAGTGAAATCACACAGAATGCATGCTTTTTGTTTTGTTGCTGGCTTTTTTCACTTACTTAGCATAATTATTTTGACATTCATCCATTCTTTTTCTTGTTGAATATTATTCCATTTTAAAGATATACCATAATTTGTTTATCAATTCACTGTTGATGGACATTTGGGTTGTTCCCAGTTTGGGCTGTTACAAATAAACCTGCTATGAACACTTGTGTACAAGTATTGGTACTTGTATTAGTGGGCTCATGTTTTCATTGCTTTTAGGTAACTATTTAGATATGGCATGGCTGGGTCATATGGTAGGCATATGTTTAACTTTTTTTTTTTAAAGTAATCTCTGCACCCAACATGGGACTCGAACTTACAACCCCGAGATCAAGAGCCCCATCCTCTGCTGACTGAGCCAGCCAGGCATCCCTATGTTTAACCTTTAGGAAGCTGCCAAATTGTTTTCTAGGGTGCTTATATCATTTTACATTCTCTCCAGCAGTGTATGATAATTCCTGTTGCTCCACATCCTTACCAACACTTGATACATATGGTCAGCACTTTAAATTTTAGCCATTTTGGTGGGTGTGTCATAGTATCTCACTGCAGCTTAAATTTGCATTTCAGCACTGTTTAATGATGTTGAGCATCTTTTCATGGGCTTATCTGCCATCTGTATATCTTCCTTGGTGAAGTGTCTGTTCAAACCTGTTAACTATTTAATTGGGGTTTTTTTTTGGTCTTATTATTGAGTCATGAGTGTTCTTTATATATTTTAGACACAAGTCTTTGTCAGACATACATTTTATAAATAATTTCTCCCAGCCTATTGTTTGCATTTTTATTTTCATAACCATGTTTTTGAAGAGCAAAAATTTTTAATTTTGGTGAAGCTTAACTTGTTGATTTTTTACTTCTACAGTTCCTGATTTTTGTGTTTTCTTTAAGAAATCTTTGCCAAACCCCATGCCAGTAGGATTTTCTCCTAACTTCTTCAGAAGTTTTAGCTCTTATATTTAGGTCTATGATCCATTTCAAGTTAATTTTAGAGAGAGTGTGAGGTTAGGGTGGAGGTTCAAGTTTTTTTTTTTTTTTTAAGATTTTATTTATTTATTTGACAGAGAAACAGCGAGAGAGGGAACACAAGCAGGCGGAGTGGGAGAGGGAGAAGCAGGCTTCCCGCAGAGCAGGGAGCCCGATGCGGGGCTCGATCCCAGGACCCTGGGATCATGACCTGAGCCGAAGGCAGACGCTTAACGACTGAGCCACCCAGGCGCCCCTGGAGGTTCAAGTTTTTGCATATGATTTCCAATTGTTTTGTGTAATGTTGGTGTGTAAATATTATCCTTTCCCTATTGATTTGCCTGAACACCTTTGTTGAAAATCAATTGCTTTATTCATGTTTGTCTATTTGTGACCTCTCTATTCTGTTCCATTAAAATCTATGTATCTATCTTTATGGCAATGCCACATGGTCTTGAATATAGTAGCTTTATAATAAGTTGTAATAACAGGTAGCACAATCCTCTGATTTTGTTCTTCTTTTTCAGAATTGTTTTGTTTTAGGTCTTTTCCATTTCCACATAAATTTTAGAATCACCTTGTGATTTCTACAAATTTCTACAAAACACTTGCTGGACATTTGATTGGGATTGCATCAAATCTATAGATCACTTTGAGGAGGTTAGCAAACTTAACAATAATAAGTCTTCTGAAATATGTACACCATATATGTCTATTTGTTTAGGTGTTCCTTACTTTCTGTTACAATGTTTTATTGTTTTCATTGTACAGGTATTACACACTTTTTGTTGAATTAGCCTCAGTAGTTCCATATTTTTGATGCTGTTATAAATGATGCTGTTTTCAAAATGTGCAATTGTTCATTGATACTAGGTATAAATACAGTTGATTTTTGTATATTGCTCTTGTATCCTGCAAACTTGCTAACCTCATTTATTAGTTCTAGTAGCTTTTGGTAGATTCCTTTAAGACTTTCTATGGAGATGATTATGTCATGTGTGATAAAGAGTTCTTCCTTTCCAACTGGGTGCTTTTTATCTCTTGTTCTTACTGTACTGGTTTAAACTTCTAGTAAAATGCTAAACAAGAGAGGTGAGAATGTTTATGATTTTAAAGGGGCTTTGAGTCTTTCAACGTTTAAGTATGGTGTTAGCTGTAGGCTTTTCATTGGTCCCTTTTATCAGGGTGAAGATGTTCTTTTCTATTTCTAATTTGCTGAGAGTTTTTAGCAATAGTGGTGTTGGATTCTGTCAGATGCTTTTTATCCATCTATTGAGATGACGAAACAATTTTTTCTCTTATCTCTGTTAATATGGTATATTATACTCATTATTTTTAAATGTTAAGCCAACCTTGGATTCCTGAGATAAATTCCACTTGGTCATGATACATTATCTTTTTAATACATCGCTGCATTTGATTTGCTAAAATTTTGTTTAAAATGTTTGCATCTATATTCACGAGTGATATTAATCTATACTTTTCTTGTAAAGTAATTTTCTGTTTCTGGTGTCAGGGCAATACTGGTTTCATAGAATGAAACCATTTCTATTTTAGTTTCTGGAAAATTTTGTGTAGAACAGGTGTTATTCCTTCTTTCAATATTTGGTAGATATCACCATAGAAGCCATCTAGACCTGGAGTTTCCTTTAGGGGAATTTTTAAACCATGAATTTGATTACACAAATGGATGTGACTGTCCAAAATATCTATTGTGAGATTTGGTGGTTTGTGTCTTTGAAGTAATTTGTCAACTTCACATAAGTTTTTGAACATATTAGCATAAAGTTGTTCATAATATTCCCTTATCTTTTTAATATCTGTAGAATCTGTAGTGATTTCTCCTTCTCTCATTGCTGTTATTGGTAGTCTGTGTGTTTTATTTGTCTCTTCTCTCTGCTAGAGTTTATAAATTTTATTGAGCATTTCAAAAATTTTGATTTCATTGGTTTTCTCTGTTGGTTTTTTATTTCCTATTTCATTCATGTCTGCTCTTATACTTATTATTTACTTTCTTCTATTTACTTTCCCCCTTTTCCCCCCTGATTTCTTAAGGTAAAATTTTAGGTCATTGATTTCAGACCTTCCTTATTTTCTAATACAGGCTTTTAGTGCTATATAAATTTCCTTTTTAATTATTGCTTTAACTTCATCTCACAAGTTATGATATGTTGTTTTCATTTACATTCAGTTCAAAATTCTTTCTGATTGCTCTTTGAGCCAGGAGTTATTTAATTGTCTGTTTAGCTTATGAATATGTGGGGATTATCCAGCTATATTTATGTTACTGATTTTTAATTTTACTCCATTCTTCAGAGAACATGCTTTGTATGATTTGATTCTTTTAAAATTTATTGAGACTAATTTATGGCCCACAATATAGTTTAATTTGATAATGTTCTGAAAAAGAATGTACATTCTGCTGTTGTTGTGTAGAGTGTCATATAAATATGAATTAAATCAAGCTGGTTGATAGTATTCTTCAACTTTTCCAATCCTCACTGATTTTCTATTTGTTCTATCAATTATTGAATGAGAGGTTGACATCTACCATAATTACATATTTATTTCTCCTTTCAGTTCTATTAATTTTTGCTTCATGTATTTTTAAGCTGTTACTAGATGCACACATGTTTTGGATTGTTATGTGTAACCGATAGGTTGTCCCTTTATCATTGTGAAAAGACCTTCTCTATCCCTTCAAATATTCTTTGATCTGAAATATACTTCATATGATATTAACACAGCCACTTCAGTTTTCTTTTGGTTAGTATGGTACATCCTTTTCTATCCCTTTTCCTTTAATCTACTGATGTCTTTATATTTAAAGTAGTTTTTTGGTAAGCATCGTAAAGTTGTATGTTGCTTTTTTTAAAGGTGTAATTTTATTTATTTGAGAGAGAGTGTGTGTGTAAAAGAGAGCACAAGCGGGGAGGAGGGGCAGAGGGAGAGGGAGAAGCAGACTCCCCTGCTGAGAAGGGAGCCCCACTCGACGCTCCATCCCTGGATCCCGAGATCGTGATCTGAGCTGAAGGCAGACACTTAACTGACTGAGCCACCCAGGCACCCCTGTGTATTGCTTTTTTATTCAATCTGACAATCTGCCTTTTATTTGAAGTATTTAAACTATTTTCATTTAATAAGATTAATAATTTGGTTGGGTCTGACGCTACCATTTTACTATTTGCTTTTTATTTGTCCCATTCTGTTTTTTGTTTGTTCATTTTGCTAATTGAGTATGGCACTGCTCCCTCACTGCACAGAGCACCCAACATATTCTCACACATTTTATAGGAAGCAAGAAGCTAAACAATCCTGACTTGTACCTCCTCTGCTCCCTTCTCCCTCTCCATCAGACCTGGCTTCAAAACCTATCCCATTCCTTTGGACCCTTCCTGGTTGCAAAATGATCCAAGGTAGAAAAGTTGAGTTGAGCCATAGGTTGGGGTGGGGTAGGGTGGGAAGCAGGCCTGGGACAACTGGGGTGCTCTCTGTTGTCTCAGAGAACCAAAGGTGTACCAACCCAAGTCCCTTTGAAAAGGTGACAGGCCAGCATAATGGCAGCATGGAGGTGTGGGCAAAGAATGGAGTGGTTACAAGAAGTCTCCAATTCTCATTCATTCATTTTTTGAGTGCTAGGATATGCCCTGTGCCCAGTGCCTAGCACTGTGTTGGGCATCACTGAAGCAAGACAACACTGAATCATCACTGCCTGAGCAGTTTCAAAGGCCTGTCTGGGGAGATAGTATGGTCAAACAAGCAACAGAGCACAATGTGATCACTTTGGGTTCAGTAGGAAGAAACATAATCCTATTTCATGTAAGGGACAAAAGTAATGGCTAGAGAGGTCCAGTGACATGCCCAAGGTGACCCAGCAATTTGGTGTTTGAGTTTGTATAAAATTAAGGCCCACGGTGGGTTTTCACCCACTATCTCAGGCCTCTCATGCATGCAACCCTACCCCACAGACCAAGAACGCCCTCACAGGTCAGAACTGTCCAGTGTTCAAAACATGACATCACGATTCTTCACCAGGGTCCTTTGTGCAGGTCCCAAGTCCTTGAGCAGGGTCTGTACCACCCAGAGCTCACCCCACATGGCTCCTGCTACCTCGAGGGGCTGCAACTTGTCACGCGGTAGACATGTCAGTTCGTAAGACAGCAATGTCTCTGGATCCTCCCAAGTGCCTTGCACATGCCTGGTGATCGATAAATGTCTGCTGATCAAATCTCTGTTAATGAATGGCGACGACGTCATCAGTGAATATTGATGGATTTGAGACTCCTGTTCACTCTGGACAATAAGCCAGGGCTTTTGCCAAAGGAGACAGAAAAGAATTCTCAATAAGCTGGATGTCTTCCAGTCCCCTACATGGACAAATCTGTAATCAATTCAGGGGAAGTGGGGCTCTCTCTGTTGTCATGGTGACTCTTAAAGAAAACTTCTTTAACAGCATCCCAGACATCAAGACTCTGAAGTAATGGCCCTTTTAAAATGGAATCATATTAATAATATCTACCTGACTGAACAATGTATTTCTTTCTTTCTTTTTATTTGATGCATTATTAACTTGGCTAGGCAAGACCTCGTAAATGCAAAGTGCCCATTCAATAACACCACTTCCAGTTTGTAAGATATAAAGATGCAACCCACCTATTCCAGGGATCCTCATGGAGAAGAAATAAGCTCTATGAATGGTGATCTTCAGATTGTAGATTCTTGAAGGGTCTGGGTTGTGTGTGGTTCTCTTCTCTTAGGTGAACCCTCAAAACCTGGGGTAGCTCCTGCAGACAGGCAGACCAGGCTGGTCACAGAACATCAGAGGGAAGTTGGGAAAAGAATAAGTAAATTTCACAGAAGTTCTACATTGTACAAGAAATAAATTACAAGAATCTTGAATCTTACTGCTTTCCTTCCCATGTCAACTTTGGACATTGGATTAAAAATATTCAGTGTTTATTGAGCAAGTAATAATCGCTTCTCGGCCTTTTGGCTAAGATCAAGTGTATTGAGCAAGTAATGTGGCAGATAAACTCTAAAATAGCCTCCAGTGTTCTCCACCTCCTGGTATTCAAACCCTGTGTAACTCCCTCACTTTGAATGTGAGCAGGACCTGTGAGTTGCTTTTAACCAATATGGCTAAGGTGATAAGATGACACTTCTGTGATTATATTACATAAGATGTAATTTGTTTTGTTAACTGACTCTCTCCCTTGCTGGTTTTGATGAAGCAAGGTACCATATTGTGAGCTAAGCTATGGAGAGGCCCACTGGCAAGCAACTGAGGGCAGACTCTAGCCAATAGCCAGAAAGGAACTGAGACCCTAAGTCCAACAACCCCAAGGAACTGAATCCTCCCAACAACCATATGAGCTTGGAGGTAGATTCTTTCCCAATCAGATCTTCAGGTAAGACTCTAGCCCTAGCTAACTCCTTAATTGCAGCCTCATGAGAAATCCTGAAGCAGAGGACTCAGCTAAGCCATATCTGGATTTTTGATTCATACAAACTCTGAGATGACAAATGTGTGTGGTTTTAAGCCACTACCTTTGTGTGTACAATAATAGATAACTAATACAAACACCTGCTAATGTTCTTTTTCTTCTTTTTTCTTTTGATTTCTTTTTTTAAAATTTAAATTCAATTAATTAACATATAATGTATTATCAGTGTCAGAGGTAGAGTTCAGTGATTCAGGAGTTGCATATAACACGCAGTGCTCATTACATCACCTGTTCTCCTTAATGCCCATCACCCAGTTACCCCACTCCCTATCCACCTCCCCTCCAGCAACCCTCTGTTTCCTATAGTTAAGAATCTCTTATGGTTTGTTTCCCTCTCTGATTTCATCTTATTTTATTTTTCCCTCCATTACCCTATGATCCTGTGTTTTGTTTCTTAAATTCCACATATGAGTGAAATCATATGATAATTGTCTTTCTCTGATTGACTTATTTCACTTAGCATAATACCCTCTAGTTCCATCCACATCGTTGCAAATGGTAAGATTTCATTTTTTTTAAAGATTTTATTTATTTATTTGAGAGAGAGAGAGAGCACATGAGAGGGGGGGAGGGTCAGAGGGAGAAGCAGACTCCCTGCGGAGCAGGGAGCCCGATGCGGGACTCGATCCTGGGACTCCAGGATCATGACCTGAGCTGAAGGCAGTTGCTTAACCAACTGAGCCACCCAGGCGCCCAGATTTCATTTTTTTTGATGCCTGAGTAATATTCCATTGTATATATATACACCACATCTTTATCCATTCATCTGTCAATGGACATCTGGGCTCTTTCCATAGTTTGGCTGTTATGGACATTGCTGCTATAAACATTGGGGTGCACGTGCCCCTTCGGATCACTATGTTTGTATCCTTTGGGTAAATACCCAGTAGTGCAATTGCTGGGTCGTGGGGTAGCTCTATTTTCAACTTTTGAGGAACCTCCATACTGTTTTCCAGAGTGGCTGCACCAGCTTGCATTCCACCAACAGTGTAGGAGGGTTCCCCTTTCTCCGCATCCCTGCCAACATCTGTCGTTCCCTGACTTGTTAATTTTAGCCATTCTGACTGAACACCTGCTAATGTTCTAAGTGCCTTGCAGACACATGGCAGACAATTCCCTGCCTTTGTGTATATTCCCTCCTAGTTGAGGAGACAGAAAACAAATAGATAAAATAAATTAATTATTGCCATGAAGAAGAAGAAATCAGGGCAAGGAAATAGAACAGGAGGTGGATGGTATTTTAAAAGATTTTTTAAAAGTAATCTCTATACCCAGTGTGAGGCTCAAACTCACAACTTTGAGATCAAGAGCCACACACTCTACCAACTGAGCCTCCATGGATGGTATTTTAGATATGGTTGGTGAGGAAACTTCTCTGTGCAGAGGAAACATTTGAACAAAGAACTGAGGAAGTGGGGATATCAGAAGCAAGAGCAGTCCAGGCAGAGGGAATGGCAAATCCAAAGGTCCTGGGGTGGGATCAAATTTGGCAAGTCAAATTCCTTGGTAGGGGTAGTTTTGTAAGAGCTGAGCTCAGAGAGTTGGTGGGGTTGGATCACAGATAGCCCTGCAGGCTGTGGGTAGGGCTTGCTTATTATGTGCCATGTGAGAGGAGGTACCAGAGCCTTCTGAGCAGGTGAGTGACATGATCTGACCTATGAGAGTCTCCCTGGAAGGATGATCCTCTTCTAATACATTCAACATGAATTGCAGGAAGCTACACAGAGCCTGAAAAGTTGCAAAGAGCCTCTCATCTATTTTTTTTCAGGGATTCTCCCAGAAATCCTGTGAAGTAGATGGGGCAGGTACAGGAATTCCTCCCCAGCTCTGCCTCTAGGTTTTCCCCCCTCTAGTTGAAAATACTGGTGTATGTGGTTGGACTGCTGGGTCCTTTTTTCTCACTCAGGATCCATTATAATGGAGGTAGGATGAATGGTGAATCACTCCAGTCATGACTTAGAAACCCAGATCATAATGTCAGAAAGGCTTTGAATATTTGCATGGAGATGAAAAATAGTGCTTCTTAGATGCACAGCATTTACAGCAAGGAAAGTGGACATACGGGAATCCCCCCACCCTCACTTTTTATTTTTATTTTTTTTGAAATTTTAGAGAAGGAAGATCCTGAAAATATTTTTTGTGAATTAATTATTTAGGGCACATTATTGCTAATCTAAAATGTTTTAAATGCCAATAAGATGGTAGTTTTTTTTTGAATGGTACTCTATGTATTGTGTTTTTGTAGAGGTCACTTAAATATAATAGAAGTTTTATATATTCACATTATTAATTCCTCAACCTTATTTTCTGGTAAGATTTGAGTCCACATTTACAACATTTTTGTTAAACAAACATAAACCTCAGGTTTGAAAGAGAAATCTGTATTACTATCGCTGAAGTTGGAGAGATTAAGTAAAAGACCTCTGTGTTTTCTTAGAGGGGTCCTGCTGGCTTGGGCCATGGGAGAGGGGGAGGGCAGCAACCCTAACAATATTGGGAAAGAGGTGACTGAAACCTGACCCTACTCTCCATTCATCCACCATCCATCCATTCCCTCATCCATTCATCTACTCATCCACCCACTCATGCATTTATCTATCCACCCATACATCCATTCAACAAATACTTATGGAGTACCTGACAAGAGCCAAACATTGCAATAGAAAAGTGGAGACGAGGCAGTCATGGCCACTGTCCTCATATAGTCTAATCTTCGTTCTCCACACAAAGTTGGGTACCATCCCTAAATTACCATCTCCTCCATTACCCTGAGCTCTCATTTCTGCATTCACACATCTCACACTGGCTGGGGGATGTCCAGGTAAATGTTGCTCCCCAGTCTTGCAGAAACAGAATCCAAGAGATTCCCTCAAAGCACTCTCTGAGATGGATGTGGTCAGAGTAGACAATAAGAGATCTCAGAATCCAGTCCAAAGTCCTTCTGGTACCTAATTCATGGGAAGCTCTTCTAAGTAGCAATACTAATAGCACAAAGCCTCCTGAAATAAATATTCAAATCTGTTGAATAGTATTACATGCTGGAAGGATTGAAGAGTATGTTCTTATTTTCAAAAAGTACATGTTTCTTTTTCTTTTTTTAAATTTTATTTATTTGTTTGAGAAAGAGTGAATGACAGAGAGAGAGCATGAGCAGGGGGGAGGGGCAGAGGGAGAGGGAGAAACAGATTCCCCATTGAGCAGGGAGCCAGATGGGGGACTTGATCCCAGGACTCTGGGATCATGACCTGAGCCAAAGGTGGACGCTTAACCAACTGAGCCATCCAGGTACCCCCAAAAGTATGTGTTTCTTTCTAGATCCTGCTACTCTATTCCCTCTGCCCTAAAATTTTGATGTGTTCCCCAAGGTTAACTTCTTTGCCTTCTGCTCTATGTGTCCTGAGTTCAAACACTTCTTTTTACCAAGTCTGAATCCTGGTCCAACAAGATCTCTTAAGTTCGTGACTTATATGTCTATTTTCCTTCTGGACTCACATATCCCAAAGGGCATAGAAATTCAGCCTGTCCTAAATCAAAGTTTAAGACAAGTACAATAGCAAGGCCTCCAGACTTTAAGATCTGATGAACGAAATCTCAGGGGATGTCTCCTGGGCTAAGCAGAGTAGTCCAGAGAGACTACCCCTAATTAAGGGACATGAACCCACCTCAAGAAGCATGCAGCAGAGGAATCCTGGGGTTCAGAGAGAAAACTATGTTACTGTCCAAGGAGGAGAGTCCCTGGATAGAGGGGTTCTAGTAGAAGTCCTGCTACTAGAGAGGTACCTTAGTCCTGGAGTAGGAGACTGTTTTAGGATGTTCTGGTTCAGGGTCCATGGCTCCTAAACAGCTGAATGATTAAGACCTTCCCATCTTAGCATATTGACACATTCAGAACTTTCCTGACTCCAGATCAGGACCCCAGTGCTGTGAATATATGAATATACCCCCTTTGGGGAGAGGAGGTACATCAGCCTCCTATAAATATGGTTAGTGTGAGCCGAACACTAAAAGACATCATTCTGAGTGGCCTGTGAGCCCCAGCTCAGGCCTGGATTCCCCAGGTTCTGATGGCCCAGAGAGGCACTGTCCATTTTGTGTGGCATTAATGACATCCAGTTGATCCATATTTGCACCAATTGTGCATGACCACTTTCGTGCTGTGATTTCTAGGACTTTTGGGTCTGGCATTTCCCTTATTTACTCACTGACACCAGAAAGTTCACTTTTAGGAGCCATCACTCCAATAGCTAAGTCTTTCTTGCTATTTAAATGCAGTCTGTAGATCAGCATACACTGATTCAGTTTTGGAAAACTGTCTGGGAATATTTACTAAAGACGAACACCTACTCCATGATCCAGAAATTCCATTCCTAGGCATATACTCAAGAGAAATGAATGCATACATCTGGCAAAAGACATATATGAATGTTCATCACAACCTTTTCCATTATAGCCCCAAACTGAAAAAAAAGACAACTGTGCATCAATAGAAGAATGGATTTAAAAAACTGGAGAGAATGGCTAAAATTAACAATAGGGGAAACAACAGGTGTTGGTGAGGATGCGGAGAAAGGGGAACCCTCTTACACTGTTGGTGGGAATGCAAGCTGGTGCAGCCACTCTGGAGAACAGTATGGAGGTTCCTCAGAAAGTTGAAAATAGAGCTACTGTACAACCCAGCAACTGTACTACTAGGAATTTACCCAAAGGATACAAAAATACAGATTCAAAGGGGCACCTTCACTTCAATGTTTATAGCAGCATTATCAACAATAGCCA
The DNA here is from genome assembly GCF_002201575.2 of Neomonachus schauinslandi. Classification (NCBI taxonomy): domain Eukaryota; kingdom Metazoa; phylum Chordata; class Mammalia; order Carnivora; family Phocidae; genus Neomonachus; species Neomonachus schauinslandi. Next base: position 118,616,244 of record NC_058403.1, read on the forward strand.
AATTATGGAAAGAGCCTGTGTCCCTCGACTGATGAATGGATAAGGAAGATGTAGTGTGCATGTGTATACACACACACACACACACACACACACACACACACAGACACACTGGAATATTACTCAGCCATCAAAAAGAATGAATGCTTGCCTTTTGCAGCAATGTGCATGGTGCTAGAGGGTATTATGCTAAGCAAAATAAGTCAATCAGAGAAAGACAAATACTATATGATTTCAGTCATTTGTGCAATTTAAGAAAGAAAACAGATGAACATATGGGAAGGGGGGAAAGGAAAAAAAGGAGAGAGAAACAAGCCATAAGATACTCTTAACTGTAGAGAACAAACTGAGGGTTGACAGAGGGAGGTGAGTGGGGGATTGGCTAGATGGGTGATGGGGATTAAAGAGGGCACTTGTGATGATGAGCATCGTGTGTTGTGTGTAAGTGATGAATCACTGAATTCTACTCTGAAACCAGTATACATTATATGTTAACTAACTAGAATTTAAATAGAAATTTGGAAGAAAATAATTCTGTAGGTAAAAAAAAGTGAAAAAAAAAAGACCAAAAAGAACAAAGAGCTTCCCAAAAACCTGTGGCTAGCCATACGATGGAATGTTACACAGCACTAAAGAGGAATAAAGTGCTGATGCAGGCAGCAACGTGGATGAATCTCAGAGACACGCACTGAATTAAAGAAGGCACAAAAGGCTACATGCTGTATCATTCCGTTCATATGAAGTTTAAGAACAGGCAAAACTAACAGCGATAGGCGTCATAGGAGAGGTGACCTCAGCGTAGAGATATCGACTGAGAAGGGGCACAAAGGAACCTTCTGGGGGCCAGATATAAACTTTATCATGATCTGGGTGGTGGCTACATGAGTATTAGTGTATAAAAATTCATTGGCTTGTACACTGAAAAGTAGCACTTTTTGCAATTTATTGCAAGTCTCAATTTTTCAACATCGAAAAAGAAAAAAATAGGGAAAAATATAAAGAATGTAGTTAGTCTTGAGCAGGGAGAGCAAGATGCAGAGAGAGCAAGTGTATTTAATATCTCACCTAGACTCTAACTGAGCTACATTTTTTTGTATGGGGCCCGATAGTAAATATTTTGGGCTTTCTGGGCTGTACCATCTGTCGCAACTACGTCACTCTGCCCTTGTAGCATGAAAGCAGTCACAGACAATAAATAAATGAACGGGGTGGTTGTGTTCTAATAAAACCTCATTTACAAAAGCAGACAGTGGGTCAGATTGGGCCTGGTGGCCTGTAGTGTGTCCACCCCCTGATCTAATCCATTGGTGGCGACTTCCCGGAGAAACTGTTGAGCAGTTGGAGGCCCCTTCGGAGGTTCCCAGGAAGACTGTGGCGATCCCTAGCTATGTCTGTCCTAAGAGAGGGACAGAGCAGTTACACAGCAGGGAGGACGAGCCAGTCCCTCCGAACGAGCCCTTGCAAGGCCTCGTTTCATCAGGAAAAGAAACCCTTTGTCCTTCACCCTCTTACCAAAGGCCTCTTCCACCATCTGCCTTCACGGTCTGGCCCCCGAGGCACTGCTCAATGCCGCTGATGCTTCCCCCTTCGTGCCTTATAGCCCAGGTCTCCCTCTTCCCCGTGCCACTCCCAAACCGCCTGTCATGAAATCCTCCTCTCCCTTGGGGGTTCTGCCGTATAACCATGTCACCCTCTTCCCCTGCTCAGAGCTGACTTGTGTTACCCTCCCAGGCACCTCCCTCTCACGGCCTTCCTCCTCATCCCAGGGACTCCGGTGCCTACAGGGCTGACCCGTCCATGCCCCAACCTCTAGGACCCTAGACAGCCATGTTTCCAGATTCTTCACCCGCCTTCTCCCTGAGCTGCTGGTTCCCACAGCAGCAGTGCAGACCTCTCCATCACAGAGCCACGGGGCCCTGGCCATTCGCATCTTAAATCCACACGCTGGCCACTCTAGACACAGTCCTTGCCTGTCTTGGCTCTCCCGCCCTCATTCTCACTGCACCTCCTCATGAGATCTGGAAGCCTTTGTGTGACTTGGCCTTCTCCCTGTTAACCCCTCCAGGCTCCACTGCTCTTCATGCCAAGTTTCCACCCTCTTGCGGTCACTTCAACCTCCTCGCCCCTCTGTCAAGCTCTCTTATCCAGCCCCCAAGAGCCCCAGTTCCTAAGGAATCCTGTTGTCTGCCCCTCTGTGCCCCCCTCTGTATGGCCTAGAGCTGTTGGAGAACATCTTACAGTCTCAGCCTGGGCAGAATATAACCTCGTGGACTTCAACTCAGCTGGGTCCTAAATGCCACCGGGATTTCTTTCCCCAAAGTGCTTCAGCAGCTCTTTGCAAACCTCTCCGCGGGCTCCGGTCCTGTACCCCTCACTCCGCCGGTGACTTTGCCCCCACTGCTCAGAGGGGGCTCTTTCACTTCTCAAGTGTCCAAGGGAGATCCAGGTTCAGCTTAACCCCCTCCCCACATTCTCCCTAACAGTCAGTGCACATTCTTGGGGGTTCATATCCTCAGATCACTCTGCTCCTGAGTGCCTGCCTCAGGGGGCCTCCTCCCTGCCGTTGGCTCCAGGCCTGCCCACATAAAACCACCCTTGGGAGGAAAACCCTTCCTCTTCCTGTTTGTGTCCAGTGCTTGGGGGCCTGCAAATTAACAGGAGAAAAGACAAGGTTCATTTTCACACACGAAAGTGGTGTTCCCAATAATGGGAAAAACACAGAATAGCCTGAAGCAAAGGTTTATATATATCGACTTAACAAAAGAGGGGTTTTTAGGGCTTCGATGGGAGAGTTTGGGAGGTGATTGATGATATTGGGAACGGGCAGTCTGTCTTTTTGGCAGCTGAATTTGCAGTAGACTCCCTCATAGGAAGATTAAGGACACCTGTATTTTGGGAGGCCCTGCTTTAGTCAAATAAGATTTCTTCCTGCATCTTCTGTAACTCAAATGTTTTTACCGTATGTATGTATCTATTTATGTATGTATGTATGTATGTAGGCTCCATGCCCAGCCTGGAGCCCATGACGCAGGGCTTGAACTCATGACCATGAGATCGAGAGCTCAGCTGAGATCAAGAGTCGAACGCTTAACCAACTGAGCCGCCCAGGCACCCCTCAAATGTTTTTACTTTAAAATAATCTTTATACCAACTCTGGGAACCCCAGAGGGTCGCCACACCACTCGGACAAAGCATTTACAGGTATGGCAGATTTTACCAATCATTTTGAGGACCAGTGGAATTTACAGCATAGAAAAGCAAACAGCCTAAAATTGAACATTGGAATTTCCTGTTGGGAAAAAGTCCCTCAGCGGCTTTCGCCAATTAGAGCCCCGCTCCCACATGCAGCTCTTCCTGGCCCTGTTTTGCCTTTATTCGCAGCCCAGCAACCATAACCTCCCCCTCACCTTCTCATTCAGAGCAAGGTAGCCCTCTCCTGCCCCTACACCTAGATTGCCCCAGGCCTCCCTTTACGTTGCTGAAGACTTGATCTATTCAGCTAAACAATGGGCACATGCCCTGAGCCCCTCAAGGCTCAATCACCCTCTTACCCACCAGTCTCTGCCAGAAGGGGAAGCAGTGAGATTACTTTCCCCTCTGATCTGAGAGTGTGGTGGTGGGGAAGGAACCACCGTCTGCTTTTATTTAGAAAACATTCTTCTCCCTGTCACATCTGTGTCCCGTGTCCCCCTGCTCTCCCAGTACCCCGTGGAGAGGGGCCCTCCTTCCTAACAGCAAACCACTGAGTCTGGAATTCTCCCCTCCGGCCTTCTCGGGGCCTCACTCTTCTACTTTTCTCCTCTTTCTCGAGGTTTTAACTGCTTTCTCCACTGGCTTCTTCCCATCTGCATTTGAATACTCTCAATTCTCTTTCAATCCTTGGGGGGAGGAGAAAAAACTCCCCAAATCCTCTTTAAGTCTTTTCTTCCATCTGCAACTGCTGCCCTGCCTTTTCCCTTTCATTCACCCCCATGATCTGGAAAAGTCATCCCTGCTCACAGTTCCAGCTCTTCCGGCCGGCTGACTCCGGTGTCACCTCACTGAAACCTGCTCCGGGGCCATGTTGGGTCACCGCTTTGTAGGGAAACCCAGCTTCTGCTCCGAAGCCGCTGCGTCTCTAGGTCTGCGTTGCATTTCACGCGGTGAGCCTGCCCTTCCCCTCCGGACCCTGCTCCTCCTCGGGCCCCTCTAGCTCTGCTGACGTCCCTCTGGCCTCTTCAGCTGCTCCTCCTCAGGCTCTTACGCTCTGCCGCCCATCCCTGAACCGGTCCTTCTGCAGGACGCTGTCTGCAGGCGCCTTCTCACTCTGTGTGCTGGGCCTGAGCAAGGTTGCAGTCAGTGACCGCCGTTTCTTTTATTTTTTAAATTTTAATTGTTATGTTAATCACCATACATTACATCATTAGTTTTAGATGTAGTGTTCCATGATTCATTGTTTGTGCATAACACCCAGTGCTCCATGCAGAACGTGCCCTCTTTAATACCCATCACCAGGCTAACCCATCACCCCACCCCCTTCCCCTCCAGAACACTTAGTTTGTTTCTCAGAGTCCATCGTCTCTCATAGTTCGAGTGACCATCATTTCTTAAGCAACACCTCTCCCTGGAAAGTTCTGGGCATCTTTGGGGTGATGATTATAGCAGGGACTGCCAATTTGCCTCCTTGAATCTGTTCTCCCCTTTTTACATGGTAGCAGATCCCTGATATTTATTTATTTATTTATTTAAGATTTTATTTATTTATTTGACAGAGAGAGACACAGCGAGAGAGGGAACACAAGGAGGGGGAGTGGGAGAGGGAGAAGCAGGCTTCCCGCTGAGCAGGGAGCCCGATCCCAGGACTCTGGGATCATGACCTGAGCCGAAGGCAGACGCGTAACGACTGAGCCACCCAGGGGCTCACAGATCCCTGATATTTATCTGGGTACATGGCAGGGTATCTCCCCGCCTCCGTTGCAGGTGGGTGTGGCCATGTGACTTGGTTCTGGCCAGTAGGTGTGAACATGTCATGGAGAACTTCTGAGAAGACTATTTAGAAGAAGCTCACTGAACTCGGGGTCACATCCCGTGTTTTTTTCCCCCTTCCTCCTGTCCACTGACTGGAAGGAGCTGTAATGGCTGACTCCACTGCCATCTTGGATCATGAGGCAAGTTTAAGGATGGCAGTCCCATGTAGTGGGGCAAAAAGATGGGAGCAGTCTGGGTCTTGGAGAGCTTGGTAGAGCCTCAACGCCTGCCCTCGATGCCTCCCTGGACTTCTTCTGGGGGAAGAAAAACATAAAAACATAAAACATACAAAACAGGGCGCCTGGGTGGCTCAGTTGGTTAAGCGACTGCCCTCGGCTCAGGTCATGATCCTGGAGTCCCGGGATCGAGTCCCGCATCAGGCTCCCTGCTCGGCAGGGAGTCTGCTTCTCCCTCTGACCCTCCCCCCGCCATGTGCTTTCTCTCTCTCATTCTCTCTGTCTCAAATAAATAAATAAAATCTTTAAAAAATAAAATAAAATAAAATAAAATAAAACATACAAAACAGAGCACTGCTGTGTGTCTAAGCCACTGTTGAGTCTGTTGAGTCTGGGAGCTGAAATGAGCCCCAGTACATCTCTTGACCTCCCAACTGATGTAGGAAATGTTGCGGTTTGGAGTCAATGGCCAAAAAAGAATTCTTGAGACGACTTCGGTGCCAAAAGGTGGTTTTATTAAAGCCCAGGGACAGGACCCGTGGGCAGAAACAGCTGCACTGGGGTGGTGTTGGGTGACTGATTATATACTTTCAAGTTGGGAGGGGTCTAGGGATAGCATGAGTCTCTAAGGAATTTTGGAAGCAAGGTTTCCAGGACCTTGAGGGGGCTAGCCATTGTTAGGAAAAGGTCATTTTTTAAAAAGATTTTATTTATTTATTTGACAGAGAGAGACACAGCGAGAGAGGGAACACAAGCAGGGGGAGTGGGAGAGGGAGAAGCAGGCCCCCCCGCTGAGCAGGGAGCCCGATGCGGGGCTCCATCCCAGGACCCTGGGATCATGACCTGAGCCAAAGGCAGACGTTTAATGACTGACCCACCCAGGCCCCGTAGGAAAAGGTCATTTATTACTGTCTAGTAAAACCCTAGTCACGAGACTCTTCAGCTGTATATCAGTGGGCCATATGCTTGGGGGATGATTGCCAAACATGTATCTTGGGGGGTAGAGATAAAGGAAGTTTCCAAAGGAACTTTTATATGTTAAAGAAGACTTAGAGGATCCTAAAGGTCAGGATAATGTTGAGCTGAGATTGCCTTTTGCCCTCAGCAAAGTATTAACATCGAGGCGAGGCCGCTGAGTCCCTAGAGGAATGTCACTCTGCCTGTTTCCAGGACTTGTCAATGGGCTGTAAGTAGAAAGGAAATTAAATTTTTTTCTTTTGCCTCTGTATCCCACATCACTGACCATTAAGAAGTTGGTGATCTTCTCCTGCCCACCTGCTCCTCCCCCTGGGTGTCTTACCACAGGTAAAGATGCACTCCTCCCTCCTGGTTTCTCCAGACCGGAAACCAGGGAGTCACTGACTGGAGTTGACTGCCGAGGATCTCCTTGCACACACCCAGTGATGGAATCCTGTCATCCCTATCTCCTCACTGCATCTCAGGATCCATGCTCTGCCTCTAGGCCAGCATAAACCATCACCTCACAACCACCCGCAGACCTGGGAGTCCCAGGGGGCTGGGAAACCGCCAAATGCCCCCCAGTGAGGATCCTGGGGGCTAGGCCCGGTTTGCCTGAGACAAAGGGGAAATGGGGAGGTGAGGGTGCCTGGGGGCTGGATGGAGGGAGGAAGAGCCTTGAAGGGACTCGAGGCCCCAGGGACAAGCCCTGGATGCCCCCACAGTTTCCTCCAGGGCCAGCCAACTGGGATGGTGTCATGGGCGAGGGAAGATCTGGGCCAAATCTCAACATCTACTTTTTGGAACTGCTGCAGCAGTGCCTTCCTGGGGACTTCCCTTTCCCCCCAAAGCCATTTCCAGCCAGTTCCTGGGGAGGCTTAGTTATCAACTCACAGTCTGCGTGTGTGGAGCTCAGGTAAGTACAACCAGGGCCCCCAGGCATCCCTGGGCTTAGTCTTCCTTCTACTAAGCACCTGCTGTGTGCTTGGCATTGTGCTAGGAGCCTCCACCATCCTTTGGGGAGAGTTTCTCATGCCTCTTTTCTAGGCCGGACACTGGAACTCATAGAGGTAAAGTGATTGGCCCAGGGCAGCACAGCGGAAAAGGAACGGGCCTGGGATTTGCCCTGGGTCTGACTCTGAATCCCTGCTCTTTCCTGCTCACCAGTACCCTTAAGCCTGGATAAATATCTCCATCACCTGCAGAGCTATTAAAAAGTCTCATTCTAGGGGCACCTGGGTGACTCAGTCGGTTAGTGTCCGACCCTTGATTTCCGCCCAGGTCATGGTCTCAGGGTCATGGGATCAAGCCCCAAGTTGGGCTCCGAGCTCAGCACAGAGTCTGCTTGTCCCTCTCCCTCTGCTCCTCCTCCCTCCCACTCGGGTTCTTGCTCTCTCTAAAATAAATAAATAAATAAATAAAATCTTAAAAAAAATAAAAGTTCTACCCGTACAGCAGGGAGGAGGGGCCGCTAGATGAGGCAGCTGCAGCCCTGCACAGGGGTCTGGCTGAACATGAAAGAATTGCACCTGCAGTAGGCCCAGCAGAGCCTGCTGAGAAGTGCTGGTGCCAGGAGACAGCTGTTCCCACCTAATAATACCAGTTTCAGGGACTGTTGCTTTGACTTCTTTGTGCATTGGACCAATCTAATCGTTCTTGCCCTTCACCTTGCACAGAGATGCCAAGTTTGGGCACAGCATCTGCCTATGTCAGTCTGTGTTTGAATATCTTCATGGGCTCCTCCCATTCCATGGGGTCCAGGTGAAGCTCCTGGCCCCAGGGTGGTCTAGCCTGACTTCTTGTTCCGGCTTCTCTCTGGCTGGTCTCCTTCACAGAGCCCCTGGACCCTTTGCTCGTGCTTCTCCTTTCTCCCCTTCCCTGATCTAGAACCAGCACCCCCATCCCCAAACTCTTCCTCACTCTCCAGGTCCTACTCTAACTAAATATCCTTTCCTCCAGGGATAGGCTTGGTCCATAGTCCTTCCTGGTCCCGCTAGAACATTCGCTGTTGCTCTTGTCTTCTGCTCTGCTGTGTCCTGTGACCTCCACACATCTGTGTCCTGAGGACACAGCACAAGCTGCTTCTCAAGGTCATCGGCTGGGTCTTGAATGTCTTCTTGACTCCACATCTGCACTCCTGAGCCATGGCCCAAGCCCGGCGTTGTCCTAACAAGTCCCTTTGCCCTTTCCTCCCTGCCCTCAGAACTGACCTGCCTTATGACCCTTTACTCTGCTAAGAAACCAATGACCCAGTTTGTAATAATCTAATCATGCGACTTAATTTTTCATTTTGTTAGGAGAGGAGCTAAATTGTATGCAGCATTGTCCCTGGCTAGGTGTTTTACCCCAGGTATCTCATTTATTACAAAAACACCTTGAGGTAGGTGCATTAGTCATTTTACCAATGCGGAAACTAACATTCAGGGAAGTTAAGCGATATGCTCAAGTTTGCGCGGTGGGTGGGTGATGGAGCAGGAGAGTGAGGTCCAGCCGGTGCGTTTTCAATCATTCCCTCAGCTCCTGGTATCCCTTTCTTACTCTGCAGTGTTAACAATAGTCACTAGATGGTGTCTCGAGGCAGCTGCCAGCTGGGCTCCCCTGGATGGACCCTTGAGGGGAGGCTGAGACTGTGGTGCCCACCTTCACCACCAGGGGGCAGGCGGGGGAAAGAAATGGCACCTGGGGCCACCCAAGAGGCGGCAAAGCTCTAAATGGCTAGGGCACCCGATTACCTTAGGGCTGGGGAAGGCCACCGCAGTGCACTGATTATTTTAGTTACGCTAAACATTACAGGTTCCAAAATGTGTTATTGAAATCTTCCTTACATATATCAAAGCACCCTAGCCGAAGCAGAACTTTTTTGTTCACTTGAAGTCATCAGCATGATTGATAGAATGAACAGCATCCCCTCTGCAACCTCCAGGCTTGAGCAACAAAGAGAATCACCACCAAGTACCTCGTGCGTGCAGACGCTTTACATGCTTTATCATGTTTTATCTTTACGACTTTGAGAGGTTCTGAGAAGGGAAGTGATTTGCCCAAGTTTACAAGACTGCAATCCCAATCAAACCGACCTCAAAGTTTCTTAGCCTCTCTGAGCCTCAGTAGCCTCATCTGCTGAATGGACATAATGATAATACTTATGCCAGTGCCGAAAAGGATCATGCCCATGGAGTGGCACAGGTGGGAGCACTCAAGTGTGTGAAGTACTAGATGCTAGGTACCTGCGGTCTGTCGCAGGGTGAAATCTAAAACTCGTCCCCGAGGGCAGTCTCCCTGTGCAGCACCAACAGCATTATACATTCTGGGGGTGGGTATTTTCATATTTGACTTACATGGAAAGACTGAGGCCCCCAAAGGGAAATAGTCTTAGCTGAGCTTTCTGAACTGGCTGGTGTTCGTTGATTTTCATTGATTCACATACTTGACAAACATTTATCGAATGCCTACTGTGTATCAGGCCTCTGCCAGGCACAGGAAAACAGGGATGACTCAGCTATCTTCCCCTTATTTCAGGTGTTCACAGTCGAGGGAAAGGATGAGTGCCCTGATCAGGACTGAGTTGTCATTCCCCACTGCCTTCTGTGATGTCACCTCACCCATATATCCACTCACAGACCCACCTACCAACTCCCCCATGCATCTACTCATCCACCCAACCATCTACCCACCTATCTACCCACATATTCATCCCCTTATCCATCCGCCCCCTGTCTACTCATCCATCCATCATCCACCCAACCATCCTCCCACTTATCAGTACATCCATCTAAACAGTTGTTTAACCATCTTTCCTCTGGGTGAAATCCCTTCCCCGTGTCCCCACAGTCATTCACGTTCCCTCTATCACATCGCCTATCAGTCTGGTTGTAATGGTCTCTTCTCTTACCTGTATTCCCTTCTCAACAATGAGCTCCCTGAGAACAGGAAACTGGAGTGTAAGAGACACTCAGCAAATGCTTGTTCAATAAAGCAGTGGTGCCCAAAGTGGGAGCTGGGCATCTCAGGGTTTGTGCAAGATGATCCACTGGAATGCAGGAGGACAATTTTAGAACTTCCATTTGTACTTATTTTTAAATTAAATAGGAACATAGTTAATTATCTCTACATTGATCCTGATGCAGCTGGTGTATTGGACAATCCTGCATTGCTCCTAGCACATGAGGCATCCTGAGAGGAGAACAGGAGTCCCACGTTGTGAATGGACTCCAGAGACCCCCTCCCTCGTTTGCTGGCTTTCAAGCAATTGCAGATGTAATACTTCAACCGTAGTATATCCCCTGATGCTAATTTTACAAAAGTGAGATTTTCAAATATCTTTGGTCTTTGGTGTGACTTTGTAACAAGATGTCAAGTGACTAAAATTTTTGAATTATTTGGTGGTTAAATATGGTTAATACCATCCCCTGAATTTAAGATCAAATGGCAAAACTGGGTATTATATTTAGCAAAACAAGGGGATAAAACAAGAAAGAACAGATGGGATCTAAGACCCAGGGGACCCCACAGCACAGCAGGGTGGACGAGGTCTGGAACAGTTGATGGGCAGCAGGTCCAGAAAGCAGGCAGCTCAGACGAAGCTGATGGCTGACTGACTCAGAGGAAAACGACTTGTTAGCAGGCCTGATGTTCAGCCAAGATGTACCAGTTGTACTACTTCTGAACTGCTTGTTAAATAGCAGCTAACATGGGCCACCCTTCTTCCACTGCCCCGTCGGGTCCGGAGGTGATGCTTGGCACAGCCGGGGGCTTCCAGTACCTGCCCTGTCCTTTGATGGCTAGTGCTTTGTCCATTTTGATTGCTCTCCGCTATGAATCATCCCTACATATTGAATTAAATTAGGTTGGTTTTTGATTAAATAGTTTTAGTATAATTCTCTGCTTATTAGAGTATCTGATATGATGGAAAATTTGAAAGAAAACTAGGATATGATATAGGCAAAGGGGACAAAGAAAAGAAAGACAAATAGAAACTGCTGAACAAGCAAGACTTCCAAGAAAGACAGCGTGCTTATAGTATGTAACCGTAATTGGCTGAGCCACCATCAATATTTGCCTAGTCATAATCGTGTAAACACTGTTGCCTGATTTTCAATTTTTAGATTCAGCCTGTAAACAAAGAACAGAAACCTTACTTGTAGCTGTGAAATAGAACACCAGTTCTGAAAACATAAAGTAAAGCTGACCAGCATTAGGAGGAAGGAATAGGGAGAGAAATTAATATCTTCATCCGACTAACGGAGAGTCAGAATACACTGTGGAGGGCTGGTAGACATATAAAGGTAGTATTTACGCTTACGAAGACATCCAAATGAGGAATGCATACGATAATCTAAATTCAGGTTAACTAGGAAGGTAACAGATAATGCCTAAAATCGATAAGTCTAGAAAGCATGTTAAAGTCATACTGTCTCGAAGAGGTTTGGGAAGATGGCAGAGTAAGCTCACGTCTTCCCATGTTTACAACTAGATATCGCTCACATCTGAGTAAATAAACTGGAGAGCAATCTGAAGACTGGTGGACAAACTCCACAACTAAATGTAGAGAAGAGAATCATACTTTCTGGAGATATGGAATGAATGCCCAGCAAAAGTCCCTGACAGAGATCAGACTGGCCCCACTGGGAACAGGTGGGAAGGATGGCTGGGCTTCCCTTCCAAGCTATTCTGTGCTCCTTGACATTTTATCAACCAGGTGCATCTGCTAAAAACTTAAAACCAGCAAAAGGAGCTTTTTTGTGATTAAAGTGGATGAAGTGGGAACTACTTGAAAGCAGTCCCTTAAGTGGTGGTTCTTGAAATTTAAAATTTGTTGACAGGCATGCTTTTCTTAGAAATCTGTTGTGATTCAGACTCTCTAAAAAACCTCCCTCTCCCCCGTGTTGGATCTCATCAGGTGAGGTCTGAGAAAGGTGACCAGGTGGGGTCCCAAAGCTGGAAGGCTGCTGCTGAGCTCAGAAGGGGATCGAGGCTCCTTCTCTGGATGGGGCATGTGTGCTGACTGTGGGCAGCAGGGCAGGAACCAGACCACTTCCCATACAGGAGCTCAGCAATCCAGGGGCCCCACAGCTCCTGCACAGCCCTAGCTGGGATGTAGGCCTGGGGAACCCCGGGGCAGGGTCATTCTTGCTCTGGGAATAGGAACCCAGGGCTACCTGTGTGCTAGATGAGCTGCCCCCAGCCCCTGGGCCATTCCGAAGTCCTAGCATCCCTCCCTGAGGACAGATGGAGACAGCAGTTGGCAGGCAGATACACATACAGGTGGGACAAAGACTGTCCATCTGTTGGGGGGAGGGCAGGGCCCAGGAAGGGAAGCCCGACCCTTTTCTCCTCCCTTCTGCCCCAATCTGAAGAGCTGAGGATACCAGTCTGCAGGGTCCCCTCCTGCCCCTCCTCCTACTCCCCTTTCTGCCCACTGCAGACCCCACACAGATCCCCAGATTCCTCCCACTTTGAGCAGCGCCCCTAATTCCAAAATAATACATCACTACTCCTCAGTCAAACCCAAACTCTCAAGGTCTTGCTCCTCCCTCACCTGCAGCCTTGCTGCTCAAAGGGTGATTCTTGGGCCAGCAGTAACACGCATCGCCAGGGAGCTTACTGGAAATGCAGAATCTTGGGTTCCACTCCAGACTCCCTGCATCAGAACCTGCATTTTTAAGAAAACCCTGAAGAGGGGGCAACTGGGTGGCTCAGTCAGTTGAGGGTCCAACTCTTGGGTTTCAGCTCAGGTCATGAACTCCTGGGCGGCAAAATCAAGCCCCACATCAGGCTCTGTGTTCAGCGGGGAGTCTGCTTGAGGAATCTCTCCCTCTGCCCCTCCCCCCCAACTCACACACGCTTGTTTTCTTTCTCTCTCTAAAATAAATATATCTTAAAAGAAAAGAAAGAGAGAAAGAAAACCCCCAAGTGATCCACATGCACATTAACATTGAGAAGCCGAGAGTTAGAATACACTATTTGATAAATCAACTGACCCTATTACTACTAGCTGACATTTTAAAAATCCTTCCTGTGATGCAGGCTGCGTGCTAAGACTTCACATGTCTTGTCTTATTTAACTTTCACACAACTTGACAAGGTAGGGACTCTATTGAGCCCATTTTACAGATGAAGAAGCTAAAGTTCAGAGAGATCAATCGACTTGCCCAAGATTACTGGGACTGACCTGGGATTTGAAGCCAGGCAATCCGACTCCAGAAAACTCTTAGGTCTCAAGACTGAGGTTAATAATGATGTTATCCATCTGGGGAGGGTTTGTGTTTATTCTAAAAGGTCTTAGAAAAACATTCAAGCAGGAGAAGCTGTCCAGGAGCTGGGCAGAGCTGAGGACAGGGTGGGAGGGGATGTGGATTCAAGAACCACTGTTTCAGAGGGTGACTTGGAGCAAGTCACTTAGCCTCATCTGTGGAATGAGAACGAGAATGATGGTTTCTGCCACGCGGGGTTAGTCGATTATTCAATGAGAAGGTATGCACATCCTTTTACTAACAGTGAGCATTGGACATTAGTTGCTCCTTGAGTTCGAGGCCAGTACCAGATGCTGGGATGTAGAAATCGGGAGATGACACTCCGCCCTCTGAGAGTTCAGAGCCCAGGGGGAAACTGATTTACAACAATACAGCATGTCTGTTACTCCAGGGAAGCATGGGGCTTATGGGAGCCGCAGGAGAGATGTACAATCCCCTCTGTGCAAAAGGAAATGCTTCCCTAGAGGAAGCGACCCCTGGGTTGAGTTCTGAAGAAGTTAGGCCGGTGGAGGAGTGTGATCTAGATGAAGGGAGAGGCGTACTGCCAAGGCTGGAATGGCAGTTGGCACACAACACCATCCAGCAGCCAGAGGGCAAGGGCCGTGGGGAAGGCAGTCCCCAGCCCACAGCGCAGGGCAGGCGGAGGCCAGGGCTTAGGTCAGAGAGCAAAGGTGCCGTTTAGCTGCCCCTCCCAGATGGATTGCTCCAGGCCTTACCCCCACCACCTGCTTCCTCTGACTTCTCATTGTCTCTCTTGGCTTCCAGGCTCTTTCGAAGGCTGCTCTCTCCTCTCCCTGCTGCTGGGTTTGGAGATCCAGTTTTGGGGCTAACACCTCAGACCCCCACAATTCTGCTTCCCAGCTTCCTCCTCAGACCTGACCCAGGTCTTGGGAACGTGGTACCCCTCCTGGTTGCCACTAGCGCACACCCTGGTTTTGTGCCTCTGCCTCTGGGCAGACACAGCCCTGTGCCGGGGGTCACAGATAAGCAAGGGGAGTGCTGACAGGCTTCAGCCTCACTCACCCCTCAGGTCCCTTTGTGCAGTGCTCAACCTGCACAACCATACATGATGATGCTGATGCTTAAGAACTTGCCCTGTTCTCTGCTCAGGCTGGGGGTGCCTTGGGAGCAAAGACACTACCATACTCATCTCTGATACCCAGTGTCCAGGAACAGGGCTTGCCACTCAGTGGGATGAATGGATGGCCTCGCACTCATACCCTCCAGCTCAACTGCCAGGGTTAGGGAAAAGAGATGCACTGCATAGCCTGCCTGGTGGGGCAAGGCTAAACTTGTTTCAGCCTCTAGCTCCCTCCCGCTTGGGCTCAGAGCAACTTGACTACGCCGTTTCTGTCATCCAGTGGGACCCAGTCTCGGCAAAGTACCTGAAGGCAGAGGTAGGAGTGGGGCCTTCTAAGCCCTTCTACCCAATGGAAGATCTGCTCCCCACAGCCAAGGAGGGATAAGGGACAGGCATGGCCATCGGGGAGTGATAGCCAGGGTGGGGAGATATTAGATCCATCATGAGAACATATAATGAATAATTCAAACCTGCTGATCATTTCAAGCTATGTTCAAGCTTCCCAGACTCCACCAGTGAGCATGTCCACTGAGCTCCCGCCTGGGGCCCCTGGGAGTCTGGGGTGAGCCTGAGCCGCCTGCTACAAGCTCGAAGGCTCTCTGAAATTACCTGTTTCATCTTAAAAATTCATGAGAATTTTGCACTCTAGTTCTGGGCTTGTTTTAATGTGACATCGTGTGTGAAATTACTTTCTGTGGGGAAAATAGAAGCTGCAGAGAGATGCCTGAGTTTCCCTGTGACTTTGCATTCTGTTGGCGCCGTCTTGGTCTTGGTGAGGAGACAGCTCTTCTGTTTTTCCTGCCCTGCCTCCATTCCTTTCTGCCTCCAGTGCCTCAGTTTCCCTTTGGGGGAACCATCCCCCTCATCCCTCCTCTACAGTCAGACTCTGCCCTCTGTCACGGGTGGGCCCATAACTTAGGTTACATTCTTCTGAGCACAGTGAGTGCTTTGGGAGTGGATGTGTGGCCCAAGGTGAACCAATGAGCATCACCCTGGGGGCTTCGGCTGCTGCTGTCGGGACAGAGAAGGCCTATTTCAGCTGGGATGGCTAAATTGCTGGGAGACAGCCTGGAAGCTTCGAGCCACCTAGTAGAGAAAAGCTGCCTGGGAATGAACCAACCCAAAGGAAAGCAGAACTGAAACATGGAAAGAGGCCAAATCTCAGTGGGCCATGTAAGTCCCTGGATCTAGCTATACCTGAAGCCATGTAATTTTTTGGTGAAACTGGTTTGCATTAGCGTTCTTTCACTTGTAAATAAAAGAGTTCTGACTAATTCAACCAGTGGGAACATGCTTCAGTTTAGAGGCCAGACCTATTGGAAAGAATCTCAGAGCTTTGGCATGGGAGCCAGAAGACTGAATTTGGGTCCTAGCTTTCCCACAAACTTGCTATGTGATTTTAAGGGTTGAATTAGATCATCTCCAGGGGTTCTTCCAACTCTAAGATCCTCTGCCTAAAAAATCTTCTAGAGATTTAATGAAAGGCAAATTTACCAGAGACTTGGGGTGGGATTCGTGGGCTGTGTATCTGGAGATTCTGACTCTGTCTGGGTGGGGCTTACAAGTCTGTATTTTTAATGCAATGTCCAGGTGGTTTTGATACACAGCCAGGTTTGGAAACCACTCAGATTCTTGAATTCTTTTTCCTGAGGCGGCCATTTAAAGATTTGTCCAACAAGGATTTATCGAGCACCTACTATGCACCAGTGACACCTTCTTCTGACAATGGCCTTCTTGTTGGGCAGGGCGGGTGACCTCGGTCCTCATGCCGACTTTCTGTAAAATCCCAGAGCTGGCTCTGAGAAGGAACATACATTACTGGTAACACACTTCCTCCAGTCATTCAATTGCTTCATAAATAGCATTTAAAACTTTTATTGATGAATAAGCTATTCACTGTCCAGTTGGTTCATTTATAAACAGCAAGTAGGTGAACGTGTGCATTTATGTAGCTGTTGCTGTTGACGTCTCATTTAAAAACTTAACAAGACCATGCCATGGCAACCGTAACTCCCACATTACTAGAATTCAAATGGCTTATTATCAAGATAAACATTTATTATATTAAGGTATGCAATATTAGTGTCATATTTTATACATGGTTACTTGTAGCATAGTTCAGCTTGGGGCCAACACCATATTGAATTATTTAAAGCCATTTCTCCCTGGGTTATTAAAAAGTTCAGTAAAATATATATTAGTGTATAAAATTTTAATGCATCGTTCCCATTGCAGTGTTTGCAAGCTCTTGGCCTTTAGAAGAGGAAAGCCAGGGACACCGAGCTCTAAACAGACTGTGTCTTTGAGAAGGTGCCCACCATGCAAACAAACACAGCTTGCACTTTGTCTCAACAATGACTTCCAACCACGCCAGACTCTCTTATGCAAGCTACAGGTGGGGAGGCCAGGATAAGATGACAGCCACCAATCACGGCCTTTGGGTCCTTTACTGCAGTGATTTTGACCCTATTGACTTAAATAGAGAGAGGGTGGCCACCAATTCTCTCTGCTCTATGTGACCCCTAGTAACCCCTGGGTCGCTCAGGTGGGCAATGAACCAGGTGTTCCCCACACTGTTGTTCACCCATTTCCTGAGTGTTCATTCTATCTTCCCTGCACCACGCCTTCCCTCCTGGCTGGAGTAGGTGGGGCTGGAGTACATGGTTTTAAAAAAGCTTGGTCAAGGCAGAGAAGCCCTGTCAAATGCAGGGTCTACTATTGCCAATGTCCCCTCCTACTGGCCCAGATCCCCTGTATCGGGGCAGGAGGCTCTGCTGGCCAATGTCTTATCACACCAAGGTTGGACCACGTGACCTTCAGCTTGAGCAAATTACTGCATTCCTCTGAACCCCAATTTCCCCAATAAATACCTGTGTCTGTGAGCATGAGACACATGACACAAACTAGGTATGTTCCCACTCCTTGAATATTGATTTTCTGCTCCTGAGATCTGGGTCATCAGCACCTTCTCATTTTTCTTCTTTCTCTACCCCAAGTCCATGGCCATGGATCAGGCTGGGCATGTGGTAGATGTTCAGTATGTGATTGTTCTGTGGCAGGAAAATGTATTGCAGTGTTCATTTCTCATATTCTCTTTGTGGTAGGAGACTCTCCCAAGGAAGAAGAGGTAATTTTTCTCTCTTACCTTGCCTCTCTTAACAGATAAGGGCAGACTGGGCCTGGACTCCTTTACCTCTGGAGGTATTGGGAGCTTTTGGGTTTTAGAGCCCAGAACAGAAGCTACCAGGAGCCTTAGGCTGGGGTCCCCAGAAGCAATCCCCAAGACAAGGATTTGCAAGCACTCTGGGAGGTGATTCCAGGAGTCACAAGTAAGGGAGTGGAGGGAAGGGGAGCGAAAGTTGGTGTGCTAACAAGCACTGGGACTCCATCCTACTTGGACATCTGGGAGACTGTGGGAAACACAGACGTGCACTGTCCCACCCTAGGGGCCCAGAGCTGGCGTATTTATCCACCAAGTGCTATTCATCACCGGTTGAAGTTGCTCCCAGGGCATTAGCTTCTGGGTACTTCTGGCCTTCACCCTGGGCCAAGCATAGTCCTGCAGCTGG
Organism: Neomonachus schauinslandi; assembly: GCF_002201575.2. Classification (NCBI taxonomy): domain Eukaryota; kingdom Metazoa; phylum Chordata; class Mammalia; order Carnivora; family Phocidae; genus Neomonachus; species Neomonachus schauinslandi. The sequence goes on from NC_058403.1 coordinate 118,634,281, forward strand.
AGAAGTCCTCAAGCAGAGTGTCAAGGGCCTGCAGGAAGACGCTCTTGGCTTCCCCAGAAAGGTGAGCTCGGGGTTAGAGGCAATGTACCTACAGTGGCAGTGACATCTAACACCTAGAACACAGCTCTTCCACACTGAGGGGGTTAAGCTTGGTTCTCCCCGAGGGGAAGGAATGGAGGCTAGAGCTTGGGGCTTTGGGTGACTTCTGGGGACAGAGGGGAAGAAGGTGAGTCCATGCAAGGTAAGAATGACACCTCACTTTCATAACAGGGCCTCCGAGGGATGGCATACAGACGTCTGGTACTGGATCCTAAGGGGTCTGACTCCAGGGACCAGCAGCGAACAAACACTGTGCTCAAGCTGGAGAGGAGGTAACACCACCCATATTAAATGGGCGACATGGGGGGAGCCTGGGTGGCTCAGTTGGTTGAGCATCTGACTTTTGGTTTTGGCTCAGGTCCTGATCTCGTGGCTTCTGAGATCGAGCCCTGCCTCCGGGTTCGTGCTCAGAGGGAGTCTGCTTGGATATTCTCTCCCTCTGACCCTTCCCCTGCTCACTCACTCTCTCTCTCAAATAAATAAATCAATAAATCTTTAAAAACAAACAAACAAACAAATAAATGGGCAACATAGGTGATGAGAATCTCATTGGTGTCTGTGATGGCCTGAAGACCAGAGATGCTTCCTCAAGTTTTCAGGAGTCTGCAAGTTCCACCGGCATCTTGGATGACCCTTGGGAAAAGAGAGAATATCCCCAGTAATGGGTTGTATTGAGCATCTTACTGCCCTGGTAAGTGGAGGCTGAGATGCTGATGGAAATTGAATTAGGAAAAGAGAAGTACTATGATGCTTCTTGCTCCTGAGTGTTGTGGAGCAAATGCAAACCTATTTCAGCAGTTGCAGTGAATAAAGTTTTGAAATCAGGTGGGAGAGAAGCCTGAATTGTGGGGCCGTAACCCCAAGGGTGAGCAATTGTAGTTAAATGCTGTGTGTCCAGCGCAGGTACACAAAAAGAAGTGTCCCCTCTGCAGCAAGTGAAATAGCATCCCGAGGCTAGAACACACAGCAGAGTGATTTTTAAGTGACAGAGACCAAAAAAAAAAAAAAAAAAAAAAAAA
>NC_058403.1:118635498-118645667 GCF_002201575.2 Neomonachus schauinslandi
AAAAAAAAAAAAAAAAAAAAAAAAGTGCCTCTTCCTCCTTAAAGACTCACGAGGTGTGTGAAGTCATGGAGAATATGAAGAATAGGACTTGAATCTTATGACAAAGTCTAGACACTCAGAGGAACTTTAAAACACAGAACAGGACATCCTGTTTCCCTAAGGGCAGCCTGTCACTTTGAGAGATGGCCCAGGCTGGAAATGGAGACAGGTTCCAGAAAGCCTAGAGGAATTCACAAAATTGACAAAGGCAGGCATGTTCCTTGAGGAATTCAAAGCTTAGGGTAACCGGGCCTGATTGAAGGACGTTCCTGACCTTCACAAACCCACGGCAGCCAGCAGAGCCATAGGGAAGGGTAGGCCAGTGGGCCCTGGGTACCAGTCTGTAGAGATATCACTCCAGAGCCATGCTAAGATGTCAGTGGAATAATTGAAAACATGATACCAGTAACTCAGATGTCCCTGCTTGACCAAATGTCCCGTGGTCCTGCTTTTGCTGAGGCCCACAGCACACAGGAGGGGAAATTAAAAATACCCATAGTGTGTATCCACCTACTATATGTGAAACAAATACTGTGAAAATATCAAAGCAGCCCCTATTTATCAGTCTGTCTGAGACACACATGTCTCAGGCCAGCCCTGAGATAGTAATTCTAACTCCTGGATGATGGAGGAGTCTCTATGGAAGCAGGAGCTGAAAGGCACCCAGGCTTCCAGCAGAGGCACAGGGGAGCAGGGCAGACCTCTAGGAGCAGGTGGGGTCTGCTAGGGGAGCCTGGGGGAACACAAGCAGTTCTATGTGGCTGGAAGGACAAGTTGGAAGTTTCAGGATATGAAGTTGGAGACATAAAACAAAGGTCAGATCACAGTGGGCCCTGTAGTATGATAACCATATACTATTCTTTCGATTGGGATGCTTTTTAAAAATTAAGTTTTTACTGTTGAGGTAATTATAGATTTGTATGGCAGTTGTAAGAGATACTACAGGGAGGTTCTGTGTACCCTTTATCCAGTTTCCCCCAATGGTAATGTTTTGCAAAACTATAGTACAACATCACAAACAGGATATAGACACTGAGGCAGTGAAGCTCAGAGCGTCCCCATCCCCACAAGGATCCCCAATATTGCCTTTTTTAGCTACATCTGGTTCCCTTCCATATACTGTCTCTTTCACTTCTGACAACCATTAGTCTGTTCTCTATTTATATAATTTTGTCATTTTAAGAATGTTACATAAATGGAGTCGTGCGGTGTGTAACTTTTGGAATTGGCTCTTTGCGCTCAGTATCATTCTCTGGCGATTCATCCAGGATGTCGCACGTATCAACTGTTCATCCTTATTTATTGCTGCATAGTATTCCATCGGGTGGAAGTGCCAGATTGTTTACCCATTCACCTGTTGAAGAACGTCTGGATTGTTTCCAAGTTTTGACTGTTTTGACCACAGCTGCCATAAGTACTCATGTACTCGTAAATCCTATGTGAACATGAGTCTTTATTTCTCTGGAATATACCCAGGAGTGCAACTACCAAATCTTATGGATGTTGCATGTCTAGTGTTTGGAGAAACTGCCTAAACTGTTTTCCAGAGTTCAAGGAACTCTGTACTATTTTACATTCCCGATAGCATGTGAGTGATCTAGTCCTTCTGCATCCTCACCAGTATTTGGTGTTGTCCTTATTTTTTTTTATTGGAAATAATTGACATATAACACTGTGTAAGTCTAAGGTGTGAAACACATTGATTTGATACATTAATATTGTAATATGATTGCCATCACAGTGTTAGCTAACACCTCTATGAGGTCACATAATTATAATTTCTTCTAGTGGTGATAATTAAGTGAACAATTAAGACGAGATTTAGGTAAATGGATTGGCAGGGTCGAACCCAGAGGAGTCACCCCTTTAAGTGGAGAGCGGGGGGCTTCTAAAACTCAAAGAACCACAGGATATCAGGGTGGGAAGAAGCCTCAGAAATCATGGAGTCCAACCTTCTTGATATATGGGTGAGTATACTGGGGCACAGAGATGTGCCCCAACAGCAGATTCTTTAAAAAAAAAAAAGATTATTTACTTATTTATTTGAGAGAGAGAGAAAGAGAGAGAGCGCACGAATGGGGGGGAGGGGCAGAGGGAGAGGGAGAAGCAGACTCCCTGCTGAGCAGGGAGCCTGATGTGGGGCTCAATCCCAGGACCCCGGGATCATGACCTGAGCGGAAGGTAGATGCTTAACTAACTGAGCCACCCAGGTGCCCCTCACCAGAAGATTCGTATCGCAAATGATGGAAAATTTCTATGGATAGTTGAGAAATCTGTTAGTGCTTCATAACTTTCATCCAAATTCAGGCCACTGGAGATCTTGTCAAAATACACATTCTGTCTCAGTAGGTCAGGGGTAGGGCCCAAGAGTCTGCATTTTTAATAAGTTCCCAGGTGATGCCTGTTCTGCTGGTCTGTGGATCACACAGAGAGGAGCAAAACTTAGAAAACATTAAATAGCTCACAGAATTCCCAGGTGAGCCAGAAAACCAGGCAAGGTGGCTTCATGGTCAGGTGGAATCACACTGGGGAGTAGTCACAGGAGCTATGGGGACCCTGCCAGGAACACTGGCACTGAGTGGATTCCATGGGGGTCTGTTTCTTCACATCATGAACTTCAGTTTCACAATCTGGCATGGAGCTTCTGACTGGCAGAGTGGGGGTCAGGCTGGTCCGTTGTTTCAAGGGAAGCTGGGAATGAGAGCTCCCTAGCTCTCCTAGTCAGGAAGCCCTGACCCACGCAGTGGAGGATCTCCTAAAATCAACTCAAAGGGGCTGGATGGCCAGAAAGAATGACATCCCCTCTTGGGTACAAAGTATACATTCCCCTAACAACCAATAAGATTAAAAACGCTGAAACTTCTAGGAGGAGGAACACATTAACTCTAATATTTGTGAGGGTCAATGGTAATTTTTTATTCCTCCATTAAAGAAGCATGTGGATATTTACTGAATATCTACTATAAGCAAATCACTGAGGTGGGTAGTATCCTGTGTTCATCTTACCATCTGGTCAGGAACTAGGCTCCAAATATCTCTCTATAATTTTCTCCAGGCTTATGATTTTTCCCTGATCTCAGAAATCATGGGAATGGTCTCTCTTTAGGAAATCCCTGGCATCCATGATCCCTTTGAACTTCTTTCAGATGTCAATTCATTGGCACCAAATTGTTAAACTCCATTTATTCATTTTATCAGTAGCAGGCTCCTGGCACATTCTCCTTCATACAGAGGGTAGAATGGGCTATCTTTCTAAAACATTCCAAAACATACTTGAATAAAATGGTGTTCTTATAGAAATCAGAGAGGGACATGACACCCCACAGATGGAAGGAGCCTCAAGATGTTCAATGCTTGCAAAGTAACAAACAATAGAAAGGGTGAAAGATGGAAATGGGATTTGCTAACAGATGGTCAGTATGAAAATATGCAATCCTAATTCAGATATGCAGATCTGTACCTTTATGAAGAAAACTGGAAATGGTAACTAAAAGGGTAAATACATAAGATTTTTTCTTCTTATTTAAATCTCATTGAAAAGGTAATTATCTAAACAACAATAACCACAAAATACAATGGTTTGTGGGTTTATAATATGTGTATAAATAAAATATATGACAACAAAAGCATAAAGGTTAGGATGGGTGAAATGAGAGCATATGATTGCAAGGTTCTCATACAATATAAGTAGTGGTAAAATATCCCTTGGAGGTACAGCATAAGTTAAAAATGTATAAACCTGGGGAACTCGGGTGGCTCAGTCGGTTGAGCAACTGCCTTTGGCTCGAGTCATGATCCTGGGGTCCTGGGATCGAGCCCCACATTGGGCTCCCTGCTCTGCAGGAAGTCTGCTTCTCCCTCTCCCACTCCCCCTGCTTGTATTCCCGCTCTTGCTGTCTCTCTCTCTGTCAAATAAATAAATAAAAAGTCTTTAAAAAAATGTATAAACCTTAGAGCAACCACTAACATAACAAAACAAAAAGCTATAGTTTATAAGCCAAAAAAATGAGATAAAATGAAGCATAAACAATGCTCAAGTCATCCAAAAGAAGGCAGATAAAAGAAGAAAAAGAGAATAGAGAACAGATGGAACATGAACTCCCTTTAAAAAAAAAAAGCAACACATATTTCTTGTAGGCAGTATAATGTTTAAAGTTGGATTTGCTTTTTTACCCACAAAGAAGAATCCAGGCACAGACAAATTCACTGATAAATTTTATGAAATATTTAAGGAAGAAATAATATCAATGCTACACAAATTTTTCAAGAAAAGTGAAAAGGAGAGAATCTTTTCCAACTCAGTATTATCCTGAGACCAAAACAAGAGAAAAGACATTACAAGGGGAAAAAAAAAGGGCACAGACTATACCCCTCACAAAACGAATGCAAAAATTTAAAGCAAAAATGTTAGTAAATCAAAATCAAAAATAATTAAAGGGATAATATATTACTGGTGAGTTTATCCCAGGAATGCATGTGTCAACTGATCAATGCAATTAACCTTATTAATAAACTAAAAAGGAAAAACCATATAATCATCTCACTACATGTGGAAAAACATTTGACAAAATCTAACATTCACTCCACATAAAAACTTACAGCAAATAGCAATTCTTTCTGAGGGAACTTTTTCTTCTTTTCTTTTTTTTTTAATTTAAATTTAAATTTTAGATTTTATTTTATTTTATTTTTTTAAAGATTTTATTTATTTATTTTGAGAGAGAGAGAATGAGAGACAGAGAGCATGAGAGGGAGGAGGGTCAGAGGGAGAAGCAGACTCCCTGCCGAGCAGGGAGCCCGATGAGGGACTCGATCCAGGGACTCCAGGATCATGACCTGAGCCGAAGGCAGTCGCTTAACCAACTGAGCCACCCAGGCGCCCCGATTTTATTTTATTTATCTATTTACTTATTTTTATTTATTTTTTTAAAAGATTTTATTTATTTATTTGACAGAGACAGCAAGAGAGGGAACAGAAACAGGAGGAGTGGGAGAGGGAGAAACAGGCTTCCTGCTGAGCAGGGAGCCCGATGTGGGGCTCGATCCCAGGACTCTGCGATCACAACCCAAGCCGAAGGCAGATGCTTAACGACTGAGCCACACAAGCACCCCCTATTTATTTATTTTTTTATGTTATGTTAGTCACCATACATTACATCATTAGTTTTGATGTAGTGTTCCATGATTCCTTGTTTGCATATAACACCGAGTACTCCATTCAGTACGTGCTCTCTTTAATACCCATTACCAGGCTAACACATTCCCCCACCCCCTCCCCTCTAGAACCCTCAGTTTGTTTCTCAGAGTCCGTAGTCTCTCATGGTTCGTCTCCCCCTCCGATTTCCCCCCCTTCATTTTTCCCTTCCTACTATCTTCTTTCTTTTTTTTTTTTAACATATAATGTATTATTTGTTTCAGAGGTACAGGTCTGTGATTCATCAGTCTTACACAATTCGCAACACTCACCATAGCACATACCTTCCCCAATGTCCATCACCCAGCCACCCCATCCCTCCCACCCCCCACCACTCCAGCAACCCTCAGTTTGTTTCCTGAGATTAAGAATTCCTCATATCAGTGAGATCATATGATACTTGTCTTTCTCTGATTGACTTATTTCGCTTAGCATAATACTGAGGGAACTTTTTCAACATGTTAAAGAACATATATGAAAAACTTATAGCTAACATCTTGATTAAAGGTGAAAAACTGAATACCTATGCCCTTAAGATCAGGAACAAAACAAAAATTTCTATTCTCACTGCTTCTATTCAACCTCGTACTGGAGGGTCTAGCCAGTACAATAAGGCAAGAAATAAAAATAAAAGGCATCCAGATTAGTAATTAAGAAGTAGAGCTCTCTTTATTTGCAGACAGCATGATCCATTATGTAGAAAATCCAATGAAATTTACAGAAGATACTGGAACCAATATGTGAGTGTAGCAATGTTGCAGGATACAAGATCTATATACAAAAATAAATTGTATTTCTTTTTTTTTAAGATTTTATTTATTTATTTGACAGAGAGAGACACAGTGAGAGTGGGAACACAAGCAGGGCGAGTGGGAAAGGGAGAAGCAGGCTTCCCGCTGAGCATGGAGCCCGATGTGGGGGCTCAATCCCAGGACCCCGGGATCATGACCTGAACTGAAGACAGACGCTTAACGACTGAGCCACCCAGGTGCCCCAATAAATTGTATTTCTATAACTAGGTACCAGTGATCTGAAGCAGAAATGTTTTTAAACATTACAACACATCAACAAATATTAAATACTGAGGGGTGAATCTCACAAAAGGTGTGCAAGACTTATCCACTAAAAGTATCAAACACTTTTGAGAGAAATTAAAGAGGACCTAAACAAATGGACAGATATATGTTTTTCATGAGTTGGAAGACAACATTGTTAAGATGTCATTTATTCCCAAAATGGCCTATAGATTCAATGCAATCCCTATTGAAACCAAGCAAATTTTCTTTTTGGGAGAAATTAACAAGGCGATTCTAAAATTTATATGGAAATACAAAAAAACTTAGGATAGCCAAAATGAATTTCATAAAGGACGAAGTTGGGGGACTAATACTAACTGATTGCAAGACTTATTATAAAGCTATAGTAGTCAAGACAGTGTCGTATTGGCATCAAGACAAACAGATCAATGGAACAGAATACAGAGTCCAGAAAAATACCACACATATATGAACAACTACACTTCTACAAAGATGCAAAGGCAATTGGGTGGAGAAAGGATAATGTTTTCAACAAATGGTGCTAAAACATTTGGATATCTATATGCAATAGCATGACTTTGGCCAATGACTTACCCAATATACAAAAATAAATAAAAGTGGATCAAAACCTAAATGTAAAATCTAAAGCTATAAAACTTTTAGGCTCTTCTAGAAGAAAACATAGGAGAAAATCTTTGTGAGTGTGGTAAAGCAAAGATTTTTTTTTATTATGTTATGTTAATCACCATACATTACATTATTAGTTTTTGATGTAGTGTTCCATGATTCATTGTTTGCATATAACACCCAGTGCTCCATGCAGAACGTGCCCTCTTTAATACCCACCACCAGGCTAACCCATCCTCCCACCCCCCTCCCCTCTAGAACCCTCAGTTTGTTTTTCAGAGTCCATCGTCTCTCATGGTTCGTCTCCCTCTCCAATGTCCCCCCCTTTCATTCTTCCCCTCCTGCTATCTTCTTCTTCTTCTTCTTTTTTTTTTTTTAACATAATGTATTATTTGTTTCAGAGGTACAGGTTTGTGATTCAACAGTCTTACACGATTCACAGCGCTCACCATAGCACATACCCTCCCCAATGTCTATCACGCAGCCACCCCATCCCTCCCACCCCCACCACTCCAGCAACCCTCAGTTTGTTTCCTGAGATTAAGAATTCCTCATATCAGTGAGATCATATGATACATGTCTTTCTCTGATTGACTTATTTAAAGCAAAGATTTTTAAATAAGACACCAAAAGCACAGTGGATAAAAGAAAAAAATTAATGATTTAGACTTTGTTGAAGTTAAAAAATTCTGCTCTTAAAGGACAATGCTAAGGGAATGAAAAGACAAGCGACACACTGGGAGAAAATAAAGCATACATCTGATAAAGAATGTGCATCCAGAATATGTAAAGAACTCTCAAAATTTAATAATAAAAACCAAACAAGTCAATTAAGAATGTCCAAAAGATTGGAACAGATATTTTAACAAAGAAGATATATGGATGGTAAATAAGCATATGAAAAGATGCTCCATGTCATTGGTCATTAGAAATCTGCTAATTAAAACCTTAATGAAATAGTGCTTCACACCTAAAGTTATAAAGGCTGATGATATCAAATGTTAGCAATCATGTGAAAGAACTGGAACTCACACACTGGGAATGTGAAATGACCCAACAAACTTAGAAAACAATTTGGCAGTTTCTTTTCTTTCTTTTTTTTTTTTTTAAGATTTTATTTATTTATTTGACAGAGAGAGACACAGCGAGAGAGGGAACACAAGCAGGGGGAGTGGGAGAGGGAGAAGCAGGCTTCCCGCGGAGCAGGGAGCCCGATGCGGGGCTCGATCCCAGGACCCTGGGATCATGACCTGAGCCGAAGGCAGACGCTTAACGACTGAGCTGTCCAGGTGCCCTAGCAGTTCCTTAAAAAGTCCAACATACTCCTACCATATGGTCTAGCATTCCACTCCTATGTATTTACCCAAGAGAAATGAGCATATGCCCACATATGAATATTCATGGCAGCTTTATTTGTAATAGCCCCAATCCAACAGCAACCCAAATGTCCATCAGTGGTGAGTGGATAAACAAGTTGTGGTGTATTTATCCAACGGAATGCTACTCAGCAGGAAAAAGGAATGAACTATTGCTGCACATAAAACTATGGATGGGTCTTAAAAAGAATTGCTGAATGAAAGAATCCAGATAAAAAGAGCACGTAAAAACCAAATATATCTGAGTGATCAAAAAGGAAAGCAACAAGATATTCAACCCCAAGCTTAGATTCCAGTTAATGAAGGACACATTGATGATAGAAAATTATTAGTTACTGGAGGGAAAATCAGGAAATCTTATTTTCATTTTCAAAGGTGGATGAGAAATGGCAAGTTGATTTCAACTGTCAGAATCTCCCTGATTATTAATCTGTGTGATCGGATGTAAATGCTATCCCTCCAAATCAATTCACCTGCAGAGAATCTGTCTTTGTTATTATTATTATGACCAATTTCAAACAATAAGAGTAGAATGGACAGTATAATAAACTCTCATGTTTCCATTACTCAGCTCCAACAATTTTCGACTCGTTGCCTCTTTTGTTTCATCTATATAACCCTGTCCACTCCCTGTGCCTCCAGCCCCAACATCATGCCATTCCATCTGGAACTATTTGTTTGGATTTCTACAAAAAAAGATTATTTTCATCTCCGTTTTAAATTTCTAAGACTTCAGAACCAGTCCTGGAACTTCATCTGAAAATCTTGGAGGAGTTTGGGAGGAATGTAGGACTGCCCACACTGATAAAGGAGAAGTGATTTACCAGCCAAGACATTTTTCTCAAGAAAAGGAAAAAGGTTTGTCTTTTCTTCTCTGTTTACAAAAAAAAGAAAAGTTGATTTTTCTGTAACTAGTGGGCAGTGTTATCCTATTCGGCTCTATGTGACCGTCCCAGGGGCTGCTGTGTAACATGACCATTATCCAGGAAAGAAATGTGCATTTTTAGATGGAAACGTGAAACCTTTCCCCTGTGTGCAATCCGGCTCGTAAGGGCATCCACACTTGCTTTATAGGAGGCCACTCAGAATGGGAAATCATTGAACAGATGTTGCGCTCCTGGGAGTGCTTCTAGGACCTCAGCTCTCTGGAAGTGTTTTCATAAGACAATGGGATTCTTTGTTCTTTAAAATCTTCAAATCTCTCAGTCTTCTTTTCTGGACCTTTTCTCAGAGGTCCTTCTTCCTTCTTCCTTTTCCTCCTCCTCCTCCTTCTTCCTTCTTCTCCACCTCCCCCTTCCTTCTTCCTTCCTCTCCTCCTCCTTCTTCCTCCTCCTCCTCTTTCTTTCTTCTACCTTCCCCTTCCTTCTGCCTTCTCCTCCTCCTCCTTCCTTCTTCTTCTCCTTCTTCCTCCTCCTCCTTCTTCGGAACACTCTTTCTTCTCATATGTGATAACTACTAATTGCTGCCAAGGGTAATAATACTGCATTGCATCCAAAGAATTTCCAGTGAGAACAAAGTGACTTTTGAGGGAATATGCTCCTCTCTCTTTTTTTTAAATTTAGGTTTTTTTAAAATATAGGTTTTATATAAATATAAATAAAGTACATAAAGTGAATCGGGCACCTGGGTGGCTCAGATGGTTAAGCGTCTGCCTTCGGCTCAGGTCATGGTCCCGGAGTCCTGGGATCGAGTCCCACATCGGGCTCCCGGCTCAGCGGGGAGCCTGCTTCTCCCTCTGACCCTCTCCCCTCTCATGCTGTTTCTCTCTCGCTCGCTCTCTAAAAAATAAATAAAATCTTTTAAAAAAAATAAAGTACGTGAATCTTAAGTATATAGTTTGGTGAATCTGTATATCTATATCTATATCTATATCTATATCTATATCTATATCTATAT